>NW_005841916.1:27805-42779 GCF_000455745.1 Alligator sinensis | reverse complement strand
TCCCTATCAATAAAAAGTTTCAACATTTTGCTGTACTCTCTACTGAACCAGAATGCAGGGAACACATTCCTTCCAGGTCTGTGCACTTGCCATCTCACAGAACAATTCTTAGTAACAGAATCGGCCTACTCATCCCCATAAGAGGCATTCTCATTCCCTGCAGGAATGAGATGGACTTAGACGGACTTGCCTAGCTAAGGGGACGGGGCTTTTGCCTTGGTGTCGTGCATGTTCCTATTCTACCTATGGGGTCTCTATTCTCTCTCTGCTAGACAACCTGCTGGAAAAGAACAACAGTGAGTTACCCCTTAGCTATGTCAAGATACATCTAAAATGGATCGGGAGGGGGACAGGAAGGAGTGGGGGGAGGGGTGCAGCAGTACAGTTGCATACTCCTTTGATTCCTGGTCCTCCCAAAATTTAAAACCAATTGCCTGGCAGTGGCAGCAGCATTTCTAGCCAGGTATCAGTGACCATGTCAATTGACTTCATGACTTATTATACTCTACCTGATTCCTTCTAAATTCTTCATTTCACAGGTGTTAATAACCTTCTCTCTTTGTTATTGGACTTAATGCTCCACTACTTAAGCACATTTTATTTCTGCAGTTCCTCCAATTCTGGTAGCTATTGCTGGCAATATAGCTCCTATTTCACAGCCTTGCAGTCTGCTTTTAATTCTAGCAAAAAATGTTAACTCACAAGTGTAAATAACGTCAGTGAAGTATTGGATGCACCAAGATGCTCAACATGCTAGATTTTGTTTTATAAATCTGAAAAAGTTGTCCATTTAATTCTAATGACTAGAGGACTAATAAAACAACATCATTTGGTTATTTTTTTGCTTGGGTTTTGTGTTTATATGTATGTGTATACACACACACAATATGTGATGTAGCAAATTTATATTTGCTTTTACTCCAATCTTAAACTAAAAAATATAGACCTAGACCACCATTGGGATGAATAGTAATGCACTCATTTCTTTATCTGTCAGTGCTTGTGAAATTAAATTGACAGGCATTGACATTCTTGGAGAATTATTTATGCAGAGGTATAGAATTAATAGTGGCTGTCTGAACTTCCTCAATGTGTCCCACCAAAATACTTCAAATCTACCTGGCAGAAGTTAGAGATTATAGTTCATTCTCCATCCCTAGGCTGAAGAGAACAGATTTATCTCAAAACAAAATGCAGCACAAAGATCACTGAAGTAGGAAGAATGTTCCAGCATATTATTTCTTTTGTCATTCCTAAAGTGCTCCAAAAGGACTTTGAAATATGAGATAAATAACCAAAATATTATTAATAAAGTTGACTGATTACTTCATGGGTCTTTTATTTGCTCATTGTAAAATAAGCAGTGCAACCACCTAGCAAGAACTCTTATTTTAAAAGGAATTTTCTTTTGAAAAAATAAGCCTTAATTTAATCTACAGAAAAGAAAAATTAAGGCATATGATTTTTGAGCATTCTGCTTTAGTTTTGGGGTTGTCAACAGATGTATTTTATTTTTTCCTATGGCTTCAAAATAAGAGCTAATTTTAGGAGTCTGGCATTTGGTTGGAATGTGAATACATGCACTTATTTGGAGAATATTTACATGGGGTACTGATTTTTGTGTTTAGGAATAAAAAGAAGAATGTAACCCACCTTCAGGCCAGATTCTTATCATTCTGACCTGCAGCTCACTTCACACCTAAACCTATTGATTTTGCTGATCCTACATATGGAATAAACTGTTCTTCAGCATGAGTAAAGGAATCCAAATATGGTTCTTAGGCTGTAAAAGATACTTGGAGGTCACTTGTTGTTAATTTGCAGGATTAATTATGAACTAAAGCTAGCAACCCCTTATTTCACAATCCCTGTGTAATAAGTGAGATTGGGTGAAAGCAGAGACTCTGGTTAGTACCTTCTTTTTCCCACTTGGAGTTAAGCTGAGGTAAATGATGTTGTACTATAGGAAGATAGTAGGCAAACTGTTGAGCTAAATTTGGTCCATTTTAACTTGCTCACAGACTTCAAAAGAAGAACTGACTTGTTAAAATGTAGAAAAAACTATAAACATTTGATTATAAAAGAATAAACTTAATCCCATGAAACAGTAGAATCATAGAAAATTAGGATTGGAAGGGACTTCAGGAGGTCATCTAGTCTAATCCCATGCTCAAGGCAAGACCATCTCCAACTAGATCATCCCAGCCTAACCTTTGTCTAGCTGGGTCTTAAAATCCTCCAAGGATGGAGATTCTACCACCTCTCTGGGTAACCTGTTTCAGTGTTTTACTACCCTCCTAGTAAGAAAATTCTTTCTAGTATCTAACCTAAACTTCCCTTGCTGCAATCTGAAACTGTTGCTCCTTGTTCTGTCATCTGCTACCTCTAACAACAGTCTAGCTCCAACCTCTTTAGAACCCGCCTTCCAGTAGTTGAAGCCTGCTATTAAATCCCCTCTCAGTCTCTGCTTCTCTAGACTAAATAAGTCCAGTTCCCTCAGTCTTTCCTCATAAGTCACATGTCCCAGGCCCCTCACCATTTTTGTTGCCCTCTGCTGGACCCTCTTCAATCTATCCACATTGTATCTGTAGTGGGGAGGCCCAAAACTGAACACAGGACTCCAGATGTGTCCTCACCAGTGCTGAATAGAGGGGAAGAATAATTTCCCTTGCCCTGCTGGCAATACACCTACTAATGCAGCTCAGTACACTGTTAGCTTTCTTTGCAACAAGGGCATACTGTTGCCTCATATTCAGTTTATTGGCCACTGTAACCCCCCAGGTCCTTTTCTGCAGAGCTCCTGCCCAGCCAGTCAGGCCCCAGCCTGTACTGATGCATGAGATTCTTCCATCCTAAGTGCAGGACT
Source organism: Alligator sinensis (assembly GCF_000455745.1). Classification (NCBI taxonomy): domain Eukaryota; kingdom Metazoa; phylum Chordata; order Crocodylia; family Alligatoridae; genus Alligator; species Alligator sinensis. The sequence continues at coordinate 39,913 of NW_005841916.1, read as the reverse complement.
TTGCACTTGTCCTTGTTGAACCTCATAAGATGTCTTTTGGCCCAATCCTCCAATTTGTCTAGGTCACTCTGAATCTTAGCCCAACCCTCCAGCATATATACTACTCCCCCCCAGCTTGGTGTCATCTGCAAACTTGCTGAGGGTGCACTCTGTCCCATCTTCCAGGTCATTGATGAAGACAGTGAACATGAGTAATAAACAGGAAGAACTGGCACTTCTTCTGGCAAACAAGGATTTTGACCTCATTGGACTGACGGAAACTTGGTGGGATAACACATATGACTGGGCAGTGGATATTGAGGGCTACAGGCTCTATTGGAGGGACAGGAAAGGAAAGAAGGGTGGAGAGGTGGCCCTCTACATGAAGGAGTAGCACCTCTCCCTGCTGGTTACATTAGATGGCAGGGGGAAGTCCCTTGAGACCCTCTGGGTCAAGTTACAAAGGGACTTGGGGTAAAGGTGACCTGATGGGGCGAGTCTATTACAGGCCCCCCAATCAAGAAGAGGATTATGACCTGGCATTGTACAGCGAACTGGCCAAAGCAGCCAGTACTAAAGACTTGATTGTCATGGGTGACTTCAACTACCTGAACATCTGGATAAGGGGGAAGAGATTGATGTCATATATCTTGACTTTACAAAAGCCTTCAATCTGGTATCCTATGATCACCTTTTGGCAAAACTGGCCAACTGTGGCCCCGGGTCCACCATGATCTGCTCGCTGGGGAATTGGCTCCGTGGTCAGACCCAGAGGGTGGTGGTTGATGGAAGTCAATCGTCATGGTTTCCTGTGACCAGTGGGGTCCCTCAACGCTCTGTCCTTGGACCTATTTTGTTCAGCCTCTTCATTAATGATGTGGACATTGGAGTCAGAAGCAGACTGGCAAAGTTTGCTGATGATACCAAACTTTGGGGTACAGCATCCACACCTGAAGACAGGGAGGTAATCTAGGCTGACCTTGACAGACTCATGAAATGGGCAGACGAGAACCCGATGGTGTTGAACACTGAAAAATGCAAGGTTCTTCACCTTGGGAGAAAAAGCCTGCAGCATCCTTATAGGCTTGGCCGTGCTACGCTGGCTAGCACTATGGAGAGAGGGACTTGCGGGGTCAGGATTGACCACAAGATGAACATGAGCCTTCAATGTCATGCTGCAGCTAGTAAAGCAAGTAAAACGCAGGCTTGCATCCATAGATACTTACTTCTCAAGCAAATCCCAGCTGGAGTGCTGCGTCCAGTTTTGGGTTCCACAATTCTAAAGGATGTGGAGAAGCTTGAGAGAGTCCAGAGCAGAGCCACGTGCATGATCAGAGGTCAGGAAAAAAGACCTTATGATGAGAGGCTGAGAGCCATGGGACTCTTCAGCTTGGAAAAGCGCAGGGTCGGGGTGATCTGATGGCCACCTATAAGTTTATAAGGGGTGCTCACCAGGATCTGGGGGAACGTTTGTTCACCAGAGCACCCCAAGGGATAACAAGGTCAAATGGTTATAAACTCTTGAAGACCATTTCAGGCTGGACATAAGGAAGAACTTCTTTATAGTCTGAGTGCCCAAGGTCTGGAATGGCCTGCCGCCAGAGGTGGTTCAAGCTCCTACTTTGAATGCTTTCAAGAGACATTTGGATGTTTTTCTTGCTGGGATCCTATGACCCCAGCTGACTTCCTGCCCCTGGGGCAGGGGGCTGGACTCGATGATCTTCCGAGGTCCCTTCCAGCCCTAATGTCTATGAAAATCTATGAAATCTATGAACTCTGTTGGGAAGATCATTCAGCTTGCTCCAGCAGATCAACCAACTTCCTTGCAACTATAAATGACCTGTACTTGATACAGGCTGTGGAGGGCTGTCTAGGAGTAAAGGCACTCTGGACTTGGTGCTAGCCAAGGGGAAGACATGGTAGGCAACCTGAAGATTGGAGGTGCTCTGGGTGACACTGATCACAATCTGATCAGATTCACCATCTACCAAAAGTCTGGGAAATCTACCAGCAGAATAAAAGTCCTAGACTTCTAATGGGAGGACTTTGGTTAACTCAGGAGTCTAGTTGGAAGGGCCCTTTTCAACCAGCATCTGGATGACTTGGGAGTTCAAGAAGGCTGAGGCTTTCTCAAGGAGGCTCTTCTTATCACTCAAAAAGAGGCCATCCCCATGCATTAGAAAAGAGGGAGAGTTGCCAAGAGACTCTTCTGGCTCAGACACATTAAGGAACTTCTTAAAAAGAAAAAAAGAAACATACAGTAAAAGCTGAGTTATCTGGCACCTTACAAGCCGGCATGCTCTGTTAACCGGTATGCCAGCTTGTAAGGGAAAAGTGAAACCAGAAGTGCCCACTGTGGCACTTCTGATTTCATGGAGCCCCCATGGCCCAGGGGAAAGCAACCTGCACTGCCAAGCCCCCACAGTCCAGGGCATAGCAGCCTGTGTGGGTCCCCCCTCCTTGTTCTTCAGGGCCCATGGGAGGGGCAGCAATGTGGTGGGAGGGGCGGCAATACCCCAGATATGGCGGGACAGGCAGCGGCCTGAACTGGCAAAGACGCCTGTTCAGGCCGCTCAGTTATCTGGCATATTTTGTTATATGGAACCCTCCATTCCCCATGGGTTCTGGATAACAAAGCTTTTACTGTACATCCAACGGAAAAATGGTTCGGGATCCAGAGAAGAGTACGCTCATGCAGTCAGGATCTGCAGATATGAGACAAGGAAAGCCAAGGCATCTACGGAAGTAGATGAGGCGACAAAAATTAAAGATAACAAAAAATCCTTCTATAGGTACATAGGGAGAAGAAAAAAAATCAAGCTCCACTGTGGCACCCATATGGAACATGAAGGGGAATCCCACAGTTGACCCCTGTAGAAAGGCAGAGCTCCTCAACAACTACTTTGCATCAATATTCCTGAAACCAGGCAAAAACTGGTCTCCAGACCAGGGGTGCAGAGAATATGGCAATGACATCAGTCTTCATAAAATCAGTCCAGAACAGGTGAATATAATCTTAGATCAACTGGATGCTTTCAAGTAGGCTGGTCCAAACAACCTTCACCCGAGAGTGCTGACAGAGCTGTCTGAGCTCATAGTGGTGCCTCTGGCAAGGCTGTATCATGGAACTCAGGAGTTGTCCCTAATGACTTAAAGAACCCATGGTACCCATCTTTAAGAAGGGGAAGAGGGATGACCCTGCCAACTATAGACCAGCCAGTCTGACTTCTGGGGAAGATCTTTGAAAAAATTGTCAAGGAGGACATTACCCACAAGCTCACATGTGGTGGGGTACTGAGAAGCAAATGGCATGGCTTTGTAGAGGGGAGGTCATGCCTAACAAACCTGATATCCTTTTATGACCAGGTATCTAACCATCTAGACATGGGACAAGAGGTGGACATCATCTACTTAGATTTCAGCAAGGCCTTTGATACTGTTTCCCAGGAAATCCTCTTTGTTAAGTTGGAGAATACTTGCCTTGACCAGGCTACAGTTGGTAACTGGCTCAGCAGCTGATCCCAACGAGTCTTAATTGATGGGGTGGCCTCATCCCAGAAGGCCAATTCCAGTGGTGTACCCCAGGGATCAATGCTTGTGTCCATGCTCTTTAATATCTTTATTAATGATTCAGGAAGACCTTGACAGGCTGATCCTATGTGCTGAACAAAACCAGAAAAGGTTCAACAGAGACAAATGCTTGGTCCTTCATCCGGCTAGGAAGAACCCTCACCATATCTATATGATGGGTGGTGTTCCACTGGCTGGCACTGCATCTGAAAGAGACCTAGGGCTGACAGTCGACCAGAAGATGAATATGAGCCACCAGCATGATGAAGTCACCAACAGAGCAAATGGAACTCTCACGTGCATCAGCCAATGTGTTGCCAACAGATCCAGAGAGGTGCTCCTCCCCCTCTATTGGCATTGATGAAGCCACAGCTGGAGTACTGTGTCTAGTTCTGGTCACCACACTTCAAGAAGGATGTGGACAAGCTCAAAAGGGTGCAGAGAAGGGCCACCTGCATGATCAAGGGCCTAGGGGACAGGCCCTATGAGGAGAGACTTCAGGATCTGGGACTGTTATGCCTGAGCAAAAGAAGGCTGAGAGGCGACTTGACAGCTGTGTACAAATATGTCAAGGGTGAACACCAGGATTAGGTGAACAACTTTTCAGAACCCTCCCCACTTACCCCCCAGGAAGACACGGACCAGTGGACACAAGCTAGTTGAGGAAAAGTTTTGGCTAGACATAAGGAAAAACTTCTTTTGTGTACGGGTAATTAGAATCTAGAATACACTTCCAGCAGAGGTGGTGCAGTCACCTTCTCTGGCAGTCTTGAAAAGGAGGCTGGACATTGAACTCGTTTGAGTCCAATTACCTCCTGCCCATGGCAGGGGACCAGACTTGGTGATTGTATAGGTCCCTTCCAGTCCTTCTTTCTATTATTCTAACAAAACTGGCCCCAGGATTGACTCCACTTGATACCAGCTGCCAACTATACATTGAGCCAGTAATTACTACCCTCTGAGTCTGATGCTCCAGCCAGTTTTGTATCTGCCTTACTGTCCATTCAACCCGCCCGTGCTTCCTTAGCTTGCCTGTGAGACCATATCAAAAGCCTTGCTAAAATCAAGGTACACGACATCCACTGGTCTGCCTGCATCCAGAGATTCAGTCACCTCATCATAGAAGGCAATCAGTTTGGTCAGGCATGACTTGCCCTTGGTGAATCCATGCTGATTGTTTCTAATCACATTCTTCTCTTCCAAGTGCTTAGAAATTGATTCCTTGAGGATCTGTTTCAGTACTTTTCAGGGGACTGGGCTGAGGCTGACTGGTTTGTAGTTCTCTGAATCTTCCTTTTTCCCTTTCTTAAATATGGGCACTATGTTTGTAACCTGTTCTCATGGGTAAGGTTTGGGTGCCTGTTCCCAAACAATCACATTTGATTGCAGGAGGGATTTGTTCCACGTAGATTTTTTTTAATGGAAAGGTAAGATTGTGGGCTGTATTTCCATAGGTAGTGAGGCATATAGAGTGTGCATGCATGTGTGTGTTGAAAAGATGTGACTGTGATTTAGGTACTCTCACTGAAGAATCCTGTTCACAGCTGAATATGCAAAGCCTGGTTATCATGTACTGTTTTTTTTTTCTTCTTCGAACAAATCAGAATCATATGCTTGCTCCATGATGCTGTGGGAAGAGGACAGGCAATGTAGTCAATTCCAGTCATATACCCTACTCAGGGGTCTGTGAGCAGGGTAGCCTCCATCCCTGGCATTCCAGGGATGCTATAGGCTCCATTTCTGTTTTATGCCTGTTACATGGTTATCTTCTATGTGTTTTAAGCGTAACCCAGAATCAGGTCTCTAGGTTGGAAGATACTTGTATCCATGAGCTTATTCCCCATTGGAGTTTGAACACATGTATGACCCAAGCCTAGGCCCAAAAGCCAGAAACTTCAACTATTACACTGACTACATCTGCGATCTCGTGAAAAATCTTTCCAACCCTCAGCTTCTCTTTTTCTGTCTGTAAATTTGGCATAAATAAATAGTTCACAGAAATGTTATGGTGGTCAGTTAATTAAATACACAATACTTTAAAGATATGCATTACTATATAAGCACTATGTATGATTGCTTGTTCATTTCCTTTGTCAATAAATTACTTTTATTTTCTGGGAAATACAGGAAGAAAAGGGTTATAGGTAACATGTAGCTTTTCTTACTTGTCAGTTACTAGAGTTTAATTAATGGGTGCTAGTACTGATAAATACCTAAGAAGGATCATTGGAATAATTGTTTCCTCTACGAGGGCATGTCTACATGTGCAATTAATATGAAGCCATAAACTCTGGAGCATATTGCTTATTGCTCTGGAGTTAATTGCTCCCAGGGCATGCCATCTGAATGTGTGCCTGGGATCTCAGGACATTGAGCCAGGTTGGAGCAGCCCTAGCTAGCAGGAGGCCCTGGAGGTCAGCCTGCCAGCCTGGGGCCACTCCCTCCCTGGCTCAATGTGCTGTGGAGGGGCTGGCTGAAGCATGAGGAAGATTCAGCATGGGGCTAGCCACCAGGCAGTCCCTGCATTGAAGCATTCTCATGCCCCAGCCAACCCCTCCATTATCTACACATGCAAGGTTATGGGGTTTTTTTACTCTGCAGCAGGGTAGTACGTGTATTTACTCTTGCTGCGCAGTTTGTTAGTTTATTCCAAACATCTTGTGTAGATGCGCTCCCATAGGCACAAACTGCTCAAGAAGGTGAGAAACCAAATAATAACTTATGAAATTACAAGGAGTGATAAGATAAATTAGAAGAAGTGTAACAATCATGATGAGTGTGATGAACTCAAGAAGAGCAGTAAATTACACTACTTATCATCCAACTATTCTCTTGTGTATTTTTGTTGAAAGCAGAAATAAATGACATTTGTGCATTCCTGAGTTGCATACTGCAACATCAAAACAATTTTCATTTACCTGTAGCATAAATACTCAGAGTTGGAGAATGATTCTTGATATTAAAAATACTGTAGTGCTACTTCTCTTAAGTTTCAATACCTTTCATCCTTTAAATCATTAGAAACCTTCACATTTTCCCACCTCTTAACATCTTTACAAGTTCTCCTGTTATTACTAATGACACCCAATATAAAATACAAAGAATAATTCTAGCTAAATTTGTTACAGAAGCCACTGGTGACAAGGAGTCAGGGACATCAGGAAAAAAGCAGTTTGTTTAAATGCTAACTACACAATTGCTTTTTTGGCATCAGGAATTCTCCAAAGCAACCTAATTGTGAAAGGTTAAATCTGTCACATTTGGCTATGAACTAATAAAGTTATGATAGTGATTAGAGATGAAGCAGGAATACAAAAACTGTTCCTGTTTTTCTCCAAACTGCGATATCAATATGCTTGATGAAGCAAGCTTCATTGGCAGTGAAATCAGCAGTTTGGGCAGCTTAAGCATTGTTTTCATTTCAAAACATACAGGGCCAGATTCTATACTCACCCATACCCATACTCACACTGTGTGCATCTACACATGCAATTAGTGCACCTCAATAAACTCTGATGCAGTTTGTGCCAGAGTCAGCTGCTCCTAGGAGCAGTGTCTTCATGTGCATGAAGCACATGTGGGTAGTGACTAGGACTACATCCGTTTGAGCTGGAGTAGAGCAGCCCTGAACTGGCAGCAGGCTAGGTGGGGGGTCATCTGCAGGCTCCAGGTGGTGGCATTGGATGGTGTAGGGGCTGGCTGGGGCACATGAGTGTGGAGTCATGTGACTGATCCCCCGAGCCTCCTGCCAGCCTAGGGCTGCTCTGCCCCAGGTCAGACTGCTACAGTCCCTGTCACCATCCACACATGGTTTCTGTGCAGTAAATGACTCCACTGTAAGATAGTTCTGTCCCCAACACTACTACCTTATGATGGACTTAATTAATTTATTGCGACCTAATGCTGGCGCACATGTAGATGGTGACACTTTACTGCAGAGTTAATTAGTCAGCTCTGCAGTAAAGTGCACATGTAGATGGACTCACTGGGTGTGCCTACATGAGATGCTTTATTGTGCAGCAGAGTCAATTACTTCATGGTAAGTGTCACCCACTACATGTACTGACCCTTACTGCACAGTACTTTGCTCTGCTTGGCTATTAATTTGCCACCTGCAAATGCAAATAGCAAATTAACTGCCAAGTAATTTCTGAGCAGTATGGCATAAGCAGATAGCAGACTGGGAGCAAATTTGCTCCTGGTCAGCTGGGCAGCAGGTGGTAGGAAATTGCTCCTTGCCCCTGGGAGCTGCCTGCTGCCATAGAATAAGGCATAACTTGCTATTAATAAGGTCATTAGAATCTAGCTTAAGGAATATTCAGGCATCATCTTCCCAAATTTTTCAGTCTTATTTTCAGATTCATTAGACAGTCAAGCCACATTAAAATCCAATTCAACAACTGTTGGACTCTCTTCAGTGGCTCTGAGTTTACCACTTATGGATTTGGGGGAAAATGTGGCCATAAAACTAATCCTTGGTGAACCAGAGACAGAAACAAATACTCATTGTACCTTTCAGGGGCCATGAGGCTGCTCTGAGTTAGGCCATCTGAGGTTCTAAGTTTGGTGGTATACCATGTGCTTCTTTAACATGACCCAAAGGTAGAAGATGAAGGAATGCTGCTATTGTGTCAACTACAACCACTTTACATTCCTGTCAGGAGGAATTCTTAGCTTCCCTTTTAGGGAATCTTCAGCACAGTCCACAGCAGATGCAACAGGGCCCAAATATTCCACCCACTAAGATTAAACCATGTTTAATACACTATTATGAAAAAGACATGGCAAAAATTCCAATATAGATGGAGGGCTTTGGAGCCAGATTTTTGCCTTGAAATTCTACAGACAGCTCCAATTAAAATCACTTAAAATGTTCACATTTCAGGGAAGAATTTGGACCTTTGACACCATTCTCTCTTTTTCTTTGGGAGCCAAACATTTTCTGCGGTAACAGAGAATATTACAACAAGAATAAATATAATGCAGTTGGGCATTAAAATGAATAACAGCCCTTGATCAGTTTGCTCTAGATTACAGACATGGGAACACATGAAAGATGCTAGTGGCTTGAAGAAAAAGATATTTATTGCAAATAGCATTTCAGTTTTGTTCATATCATAAAAAATGAAGGGGACTAATATATATGGGCCAGACCAATACTTTGGTTATATCAGCTTAGGTGCTGCTCTGCCATGTGAGAACTGAGCTATGATTTGCCATCTATAATGTGGATGTTTTGTTGCTTTTGGAATCAAGTATAAATAATAATTCATTGGCTTTTCTGTTTGTTGCATGCTTAAATTCTAGAAGTGCTACATTTCTGGTAGCTTCTATTTATAGGTTTTTTTCCTCATTTCTTATTCAACATGTTGTGAATTATCAGCGTTGATTTTCACAGATCACTAGTTTTCAGATGAAGGGTATTTAGTTTAAACCAGTTTACCAAAGCAAATTAAAAAAATCAGTATACACAATACAAGTGAAATCATTTAAATTAGAAATTGTCATAAATTATTACCAGCTGAGGGCTGTTTGGCCCATACAATATGAGTACTGTATTTTTGTCTCAAATTTTTTTTCAGGGAACTGGCATCTGTATTACAGCAATATAAACTAATCAGCCTTCATATTGTTAATCTCAACAGAGATACCAAGGCCTGAACAGAAATAGAAGCACAGATAGAAGCCCTCTCACTCCTACTTGATCTGGTGCCCATAGAATTCAATGAATGGGTTTCTAATGACTTCTCTGTATGTTGTCTTATGTCCATAGTCCCTTCTGGGAAGGATGGAGAGCCTGAAGTCCCAAGTATAAAGCTTCTTCACCCCATTCTTACTGTACATCTATTCTATATATGATGTAAGGATTTCAATAATTTCATCTATCAAGTCATCACTCTCTACAAGCATGACATTCAACAGGTATCTGTATAAGTATTCTCTTTCATTACCATAGTTACAGAGTGGCACACAGATATTTACTGATTTGTTTTAATAACTATCCTGTGAGAGAGAGAAGCACTCACATTTTACAGATAGTGAACTGAGGCATAAAGAGATGAACTTGCTGCTACCCTCAGGAAATCACAAGAAATTTATACTGAGCCAGAAATTGATCCCAAATTTTCTGGGTTCTTATCCAAAGTTTTGAACACAGATGTGTGAACATCTCACTACTCTCTTTCTCTCTATAAGATTCTTGTTACACATTAAACATAGCATGTGCTAACTGCATTTACAACTCTACTGTCCAAGCATTCAAGCAGTGAAGCACATGCTAAGTCCTGTCAGAGTAGTAAAAATAGGATGCAAGGAGCATTTCCAGGTTGTATTACCTACCACAGGTTGAGCTAATGTGGACTGCTCCATAGGGGTAATATGAGCAGGGGACTCCATTGTCATGGGAAGCTTTGAACAAAGCTGTTCATCACCAGTCCCTCCCAGCACTGGAGCCTTCCCAGTTCAAGACTCCAGTAGAGTGTAAGGGATGGGAAATAACACTTGGCACCCACCTCCTGCACTGCATGGAAGGTGGCTCAAGGCTGTGGTGCGGTACAGGGCCTGGGCCTAACTCTCATGCCATGTGACTGTTGTTCCCAGCCCCCACATTTGTGGTCCTGAACCCAGGACCTTGTCTGCAGCCTGCCAAGATCAGCCATTCACTCTTCTCTGCCAGTCACCCAGCTGACCACTCAGCTTGGACACAGGTGGCTGCAAATCTCCAGTTGAGTCTAGTCATCTGCTCACTCCCTGCCCCTGGAGTGGCCAGCCATGGTCAGCAGGCCCTTTACTTCCTCCCATATAAAATTCTGACCCAGAAGACAAAGTGTCTGGGCAAAAAAGCATAACCTTTACGCAGACTGCTTTGCTGTCCCTCATGGTTTGTGTCTGCACTGGCACTCTGCCCAATCTCATAACTCCTGACCCAGCTCACCCTTGGACTCTGCATTCTGTCCTTTCAGCTTCCTAACACAGCCTCTTCCTCAGTCCAATTCCTGGCTTGATCTGTTGGCCACCAGACCCAGCTTGTCCTCTGACTCTGCCTGATCCTCCAGCTTTCTGACTTGGCTTCTTAGACTGAGCTCTTGGCTTCTGGCTTCCTGTCACTTACAATCTGTATGCTTCTCCTGACCCTGGGTTGGCCCCTCAAACCTCAAGTGACACCCAGACCCATTGTGACAAGTTGCCTGGACTGCCTATTTGATGAAGGGGCACAGCATGGAACTTAACTCCATGCTGGGGTCCTCAGACCCGTCAAGATGATGGCAGTAACTCAGCAAAACCCGCAGGCAGGGCCAGATCAGCTAACTTAGTTGGCTTCCACCCATCAAATTCTAGAAGATTGGGTACAGCAGTTGGTAGAGAATCAGTTTCACTGCTCCCAGAAATGTACCACCAGAAGGATGTCCAGCACTGACATAAGGAAGCGTACTAGCTCTACATCAAGGTTGGCATGCTCCAGCCTTGTCCTATGGAACCCCATGCACCTGAGAGGTATGATGGCAACCTGCAGAACTTCTGAGGGTTCCCCATTTAGTGTCATCTATTATTCTTAGCCTAACCTGAGACCTACTTGCAGAACCTGGCAAATGTGTGCCTCATTGTCAGCTTTCTGATAGGAAATGCTCTGAATTGGGTGCACCCTTTGTGAAGCACACTAAACTGGTCCTCCAAGACTGGGAAGCATTCCTTAGAGAATATTCGACCATGTTCAATGACCTCCACTGGGCCCATACAGCGGTGGCTGCACTATAAACTCTGTGTCAGGAGAAAGTTTCTACCACTGTGTATGCTTCCCTCTTACACCACTACATGGCAGATTCCCACTGGAATGAGACAGCTCTATTTTATTGGTTCTACTGGGGACTGTGGAAGAGAATTAAGGATGAGCTTGCCTACCTGGAACTGTCCTCAGGATTCAAAGCTTTCATGAATCTAGCCATCTGGATCAACAACCACTTCCAGGAGTGGTTATGTCTTATACACCCTCCATACATGGTCAAGTCTTATACATTACTTCCATGACAACATGAAAGCAACTGTTCAGTTTGAATGGTCCACTTCGGACAGCTTCGAGATGAAAAGCGAAGTGAAGCAAGGATGTGTTCTTCCCCTACGCTCTTTGGGATCTTCTTGTCGGTACTCCTGAACTGCGTGTTTAAAGACATGAAAGGTGGAGTGTGCCTTTACACAAGATTGGATGGGAAACTCTTCAGCCTGTCACATTCGGAGAGCGCTAAAGGAACTGGCAGACATCATAGTGTGGCTATGGGCAAGGATATTTGAGAACTCGTGGTGCTCAGGTGAAGTACCTGAAGATTGGAAGAGGGCCAGTGTGGTGCCTATCTTCAAGAATGGGAGGAAGGAAGTTCCGGGAAACTCCAAACCAATCAGTTTGACCTCAATCCCTGGAAAGATCTTGGAAAAAAATATCAAATTATTGACTGGCTAACAAAAGGCAACATTCTGAGGGATAGCCAGCATGGGTTTGTTGCAGGCAGGTCTTGCCTGACCAATCTCATTTCCTTCTATGATCAGGTGACACATCACCTGGACAAA
>NW_005841916.1:19606-27795 GCF_000455745.1 Alligator sinensis | reverse complement strand
TGGACTTTAAAAAAGCCTTTGACCTGGTGTCCCATGATGTCCTCATGGAGAAATTGTGGAACTGTGGCCTCGACTATACAATCTGACGGCTGGGGAACTGGCTCTGAGGTCAGACCCAGAGAGTGGTAGTTGACGGAGCCGAATCATCACGGTACATTGAGACCAGTGGTGTCCCCCAAGGCTCCATTCTCAGACCTGTATTCTTTAATGTCTTTATAAATGGTCTGAACTCTGACATCAGAAGCAGACTGGCAAAGTTCTCTGATGACATCAAACTATGGGGAAGAGTGATGATGATCAGCTGGTGATCCGGGCTGACCTTGACAGGCTTTCAAGATGGGTAGAATCATAGACTCATAGAAGTAGGGTCGGAAGGGACCTTGTAGATCTTCAAGTCTGACCCCCTGCCTGGGAAGGAGGAAACTGGGCTCAAATGACCCCAGCCAGGTAGGCCTCAAGCCTCTTCTTAAAGACCCCCAGGGTAGGAGCCAGCACAACAGTTGGTTCCAGATCCTAGCTGCCCTAACTGTGAAGTAGTTCTTCCGGATGTCTAATCTAAACCTACTCTCCAACAACTTGTGGCCGTTATTCCTTGTTATCCCTGGGGGCGCTAGGGGAATCAAGGTCTCCCCCAAACCCTTCTGGTCCCCCCTAGTGAATTTATATACGGTCACCAGGTCCCCCCTCATCAACTAGAAGAAAATCTGATGGCATTCAATATGAAGAAATGCAAGGTGCTCCACCTCGGGGTGGGGGGGAGGGGAGAAAACCCACATCACACTTATAGGCTCAGCAGTGCTACATGTGCTAGCACCATGACCAAAAGAGACTTGGGGGTCATAACTGACCACAAAATGAACATAAGCCACCAATGCGATACCGCAGCCGGCAAAGCAAACAAAATGCTGGCTTGCATCTACCAATGCATCTCAAGCAAAACCCAGGAAGTCTTCTTCCCACTGTACTCAGCCTTGGTGAGGCTGCAGCTGGAATACTGAATCCAATTCTCTGGGGTCCACACTTTAAAAAGGATGTGGAGAAGCTCAAGAGAGTCCAGGGGAGAGCCATGCATATGATCAGAGGTCAAGAGAGCAGGCCTTATGAAGGAGTGGCTGCGAACCATGGGACTCTTCAGCCTGGAAAAGTGTAGGCTTGGGGGGCTTTGGGGGAAGTACATAAGGGGTGTGCATCAGGATCTGGGGGAATGCCTGTTCACCAGAGCATCCCAAGAGAAGACAAGGTCCAATGGTCACAAACTCCTAAAAGACCATTTCAGGCTGGATATAAGGAAAAACTTCTTAACTGTCTGAGCCCCCAAGGCCTGGAATTGACTCCCCCCCAGAGGTGGTGCAAGCACCTACTCTGGACACTTTCAAGAAACATTTGGATGCCTTGCTGGGATCCTTTGACCCCATCTGACTTCCTGCTCCTTGGGCAGGGGGCTGGACCCGATGATATTACGAGGTCCCTTACAGCCCAAATATCTATGAAATATATGACTCAAGGCTAAGACTCAAGGCTCTAAAGAAAGAGAGGTGCTTACCAGGGAGCTTCTATTCACTGATGATGCTTCCCTTATAGCCCACGACAAAGACCTACTACAAGAACTCGTGGATCACCTTTCAAGAGCTTATTAGATATTTGTTCTCATTCTCAGCTTTAAGAAAACAGTCGTACTAGGACAGGGAGTTCCACAAGATCCATCAATAAGTCTTAATGAGAACCATCTAGAAATAGTTCAAACATTCAGCTACCTAGGTTCTACTGTGACCACCAACCTCTCACTGGATGAAGAACTTAATGTTCACATCAGAAAGGCTGTCACCACCTTCAGCAGAACTAAAAAAGCATGGAGCAACTCAAAGATTACCATAAGGACCAAAATGCTAGTGTACAAAGCTTGAATACTCAGCACTCTCAGGTATGGTGGGGAAGCATGGACAACTTATGCACATCAAGAGAAAAGGTTAAACAGCTTCCATCTGTGCTGTTTATACTGTGTACTCAAATGGCAATGCACTTATCAAATGGCAAGATAAAGTTACCAACACAAGAAGTTCCTCAAAGGGTAAATTTACCAAGTATAACAGCCCTTCTCAGACAGAGATGACTGCACTAGCAAGACCATCTGAGCAGATTGGAAGATGGACATATACCCAAGGACATGCTATACAGGGAACTATCAGAGGGAACAAGAACAACAGGATGCCCCAAGCTTTGCTGTAAAGACACATAAGCAAGATATGAAGGCATTTGGAATTGACCCTGGCCCATGGAAAACTTGGCAAGCAATTGGAACAAGTGGCATCATGATCTTGACCAGGGCATTAAAGTCCATGACAGGAATTGGCTCCAACAGCTTGAAGAGAAAAGAGTCCATAAAAGCAAGCCGCTTCTGAACCACCCAACTGTCATTTGTACATTTGCAACCACTGCCACAGATCGTGTAGATCTCAGCTAGGACTATTGAGTCACATGAGACACTACAAACCATCTATGTCATAGGCTGCAATATCCACAGTCTTTCGCAGACAAAAGGATACCAATAGAAAAAAAATAGAAAAGTAGTAACTCTGCTCTGATACAATTGTACTTAGTACATGTTTTACTAAGAGCACATCTACATGAGAAGTTTACTGCTGAGCTGCCTAATCAGCTCTGTAGTAAACATGTCAGGGTTTTCATGTGTGGCACTATTAGGCCACAGTAAATAATTTCTACAGCAGGGTAGTACTTTTTTTGTGTGCAGCAGAGTATGTGTAGATGCTGACACGGGTGGCTGGGCTACATGGGTGCTCCACTGCAGGGGCTGTAAGGAATGCTGGCAGGCAGCTTGGAGCCAGTAAGTCTGTGGGGAGTGGGGGAGAGGCATGGGGGAGGCAGATCAAGGACCCCACGGTGAGGGAGGGAATAGAGCAGGGGCAGGGGCTGGGGTTGGGCGGGGCATGGGACAGAGCCACAGACGGCTCATCCAGAGGGCGTGGGGGTGTGGAAAGGTGGGGTGGAGCCCTGCTGCTGTGCACACCCCTGAGGGAGGCATGGGGGCTACATGCCCCCCCGATTTGCGTGCGGAGTGAGGGCAGGCTGTGCTTTGCAGTCTTGAGGCCAGAGGCTGTATAGGCCTCTTCTTGGCAGGGGGGCCTGGGCTGCACTGGGGCAGGGTGGGGCAGGGTGGAGTCAGTGGTTTTGGTGGCAGGGGAGCTATGAAGAATTTTGGGGTGGCTGTAGCCCATGCTATAGCCCCCCCTCTCATTGCCACTGCCGCCCACCCTGAATGCAGCCCCGGCCCAGGCCCTCACCAGGAAGAGGCCAGTGCAGCCCACAGACTTTGCTCATCTGCCATGTCTTGATATATTTTATGGTTATAAAAGGGAAACTGCCCCAGGGCTTCCCAGACCTCTAAAGAACACCTAGTGGTTGTGGTCCTTTGCCTTAAGGGTTAGTTGCATGGTTCTATACCTTCCCTAGACCATGCCTTGCAAACTTTGAGTCACCAATCAGGTGGAACTCTTGTCCCTTCATCTCCAAGCCACTCTAGGCCTTCCTTCCTTTGTTGGGGTTTTAGCTTTCCCAGCTTCTGCTCCTCTATTCCTGCAGCCCAGGTCCACTTCTCTAAGGCTGGCTTGGGTCCCAGCCCCCACTGTGGCTTGAACCTGGCCACTCTAGGCTCCAAGTCAGTCAGTCAGTCAGTCAGTCTCTCTCTCTCTCTCTCTCTCTCTCATCCTTGCCTCCTTGAGTGGCTCAATCCCAGGGCTTATATAGGTCTGCCCTGAGCCTCTTCTGGTCATGTGAGGCTCCAGTCAGCTGACCTGACTACACGGCTGTCCTTTAACACTCTGCCATTAAAGAGGCTGTACCACTCTCCAGTAACAGGGCCACGGTTCCCTGTTACATGCACAAAAAGTTTTCATGACAAAAAGGGAACTTTTTATGTAAGAATATCTTGCTCAAAAAACTTCAACCAGGTCTGAGATTGGCCATTGAAAGGATCCCCTTTGGCTTCTTGTGCAGAAGGTATTTTTCTTTTCTCCTTCTAATATCTCTTGTGTCATGCATTTCCCATGTAATGGCTGAATTTTTCCATGCTGGAGGTGGCAGTACTTCAGTGGTGGGTGCGTGAACTCTCTATGTATGCATAGCAAAGCACTTTGGCTTCACATGGTGAGGGTACCATATAAAGGAAAAATGGTGCTGGTATATGAATAGACTGCTACAACCCATAATTTCCATCCTACAGGAAATGTTAATATTTTGAAAATATTTACATTCCAAATCGAAAGAAGAATTAGCATTTTTTTTAATTTCCTGAGTGAGCCAAAACACATTGGTGTCTCTAGTTCAGAGTCAGGCAGTGTGGCAAAGCTACCCCAGAGCCAAGCACCCATTAATCCTGATCTGCCCAATGGCTCACCTGAGAACATCACAGGCCAGATTCCATCAGAACTCTGCTCAGGTTTCATGGGGATATTGCCAAAGTTGAACTGCTTCCATGGAACATTACAGTTTTGGCAAATCAGCCCATTCTAACTCCCTTCCCCATCAAAAAATAATAGCATTCCTCACTAAGCTCTAGTTGTGTGTGGATAAGTTTTTCTATTTCTCTTCTACTATAAGGGTAGTTTTCCTTTCCCTTTTTTCATTTTCTTATGGCACAGTGCTTGCCTTCTGATCTGCTCTTCTCATTTAGTGAAAACTAAAATCAACTTTGGAATAACGCATGTTACATGTTGGCTTAAAGTGTGAATCTGTGGGGAACACCATAGTTCTGGAGCCAAAGAGCTTTGCCTGTAAATACTGGCTACTTCTACTTAGAGCATGGTTTCTAGTGATTTAAATATTTATAGAATGTCAGCAGAAAATTAAACCTAAGGCAGAGGAAAAAAAGAGGTGTGTGTAGAGATTATATATAATATATATTCCCCCCCGGCCACTCTGGAATTGTTACTGTACAGTGCTGCATCTCCCAAGAAAGATATCTGCAGATAGTTACAATGAGAAAGAAAATCTATTTGTTCAATTCAAGACCCATAACATAGTTGTAACTTCTCTGAAGCAGTTACTTAGGCATTTAAACTATGGTCACTGCTCTTAAGAAAAGCCAAGCACCCACAACTCTCATTGGAAGGGGCTTTTTTTCCCAAACATCTTGTAAATGACTTTTTGTCATTGAAAGTCCAAATAAACCATTGCCAACTGGTTCCACCATTTTATTGCACCACTCAATAATTTCTAACATATTAAAGACATTTTTTTATTTTATAGAGGATGTGCTTATTTGTCTATCGCATCATGTGTTATAACATTTAACTGTGGTTTCAGTCAGTGTAGCTGGCACTGAATTAGGCTTTTCTGGTAGGTATTTTGCAGGATTACCTTTACCTGACTTCATTCAAGCTACACAGGGATTGAATCCAGCCTGTGTATTCAGGCAACTAGAAAATGGGGCAAAGATCAGTCAGCATAATCAATGGTTTGTATTTTAGATTCTTTTCTACAGTAAAGGAAATTAGCATATGTGTAAAATAAGCATATATATTTTACTTAGACATATTGTAAAGGCAATCTCATGCCAGCACAGCTTAATTTGGTAACTTTTATCCCTCTTTATATCAGTAAAATGGATCTAATTAGAATTGTGTACTTAGCAAAGACATAACCCATTGACAGGTGGCACATGTCCCACAGTCCCAGTTTGTTTGACTTTAGCCTCAGTCTTTTCCCATGCCCTGCATCTGGTTAGCTATGGGTCAAACTACACCCTGAGACTCTTCACCTGTTCATGGGGGATGGAGACTCCCAGAGATGACAGGTCCCTGAGCTCACCCAGTGCCAGACAGGTGCTTTTGCTCATGTTGAGTTTTGCCCCTGCTGCTGCTCTGTATATCTTTGTGTGCTGCAGTACTTTTTCAAATGATCACTTCTCCATGCATAGGATACTGAGATCTTCCATGTAAACCAGGACCCTCACTTCCTCACATTTTTCTCCTGGGATCTGAACTCTGTTTATTCCAGGGTGCTGCCTGAGCCTCTGGTTTAGTGCTTCCATCACACAGGTGAACAGGATTGGGGAGAGTGGGCAGGCCTGCCAGATACCTGATTCCACCATGATGGGCACAGTGAGGAACCTCTTCACCAACATCCTGCTGTTCACACAGTACACTGTTGGCATACAGTGTCTTTATCTAGGTGATGAAGGTTGGTGGAACCCCCATCTTCCTTAGCATCTCAAACAGGAAACAGTAGGATTCTCAGTTGTAGGCTTTCTTCAGGTCAAGGTTCAGCATGTCAGTGCTCTGGCCCCTCTCCCACTAATACTGCAGTGTGAACTATAGTTGCAGTAGGGCTCTGTGTATCTGTCTCCCCAGCACTGTGCATGACTGTCTTCATGGATCACCGTACCTATAATAGATTTAAGGTGCTCAGGCAACACCTTAGCCAGCAGTTTATACTCAAAGTTCAGGAGGGTTATGGGCCTCCATTTCTCCAACTCTTCCCTCAGACCCTTCTTGTAAGGGAGGGTCATGAGGCCCTGGTCCATCCCTGCCCACTACGTGGCCCTCCTGTAGTCAGTCTTCGAAGACATCCACCAGGTTGGGGTCCAACTGATCCCAGAAAGTAAGACTCCTTGGACTGGTCCCTCAAAGATAGAACTCCTTGGACAGCCTGTTTGCCTCAGGAGTCTTACTGTTCTTAAAACTGCAGAGGGTTTTGTCAACCTTTCCCAGAACCCACTCCTTTACCAGTGTCTGCCCTTCATCCTCTTTGGGAGAGCCAGGTGATTCTCTGCAGGCAATCCCACATGGCCCCGGGTTCTTCTGGTCATGCATTATAGAGCTCCTGCTAGAAGGCTGCCACTGCTTCCAGCATCCCCTCATTTGATCTTTGCTCCACACCCATTCTGTCCACCAGGCTGGTCATAGCCTCTCTTTTGGATGTATTTAAACTGCCAAAATATCAGACCAGTCTTCCCCCTTCTCCACTCAAGTTGTACAGGCCAGAAGATCTTCACCTCCCATATTTCCTCCCTCATGTCCCAACCCCAAGCCACCTGCTTTTGCAGGCTCTGTAACTTGTGGTTTAAGCATTTCTGTTGCTTTTCCTGGAACCAGGTTCATTTTCTGCTAGCCTGTTGAAAGAAAGATCTTGTCCTCTCTTTCACACTGGCCCACCACTCTGTGTGATTCCAGTATGCTAGTCTGAGGGCTTTCCAGTCCACATACTTCTGCCTGAAATCCCAGTGTATCCTTTCATTGTCTAAGAGGCTGATGCTCAGCTTCCATCTGTCTCTGCTCGGGCTGCCCCCCATTTCTGCTTTTACTGTTAGGAGGCAGTGGTCCAAGAAGCAGACTGGCTTGGATTTGGCTTTTGTCACCATCCACCCCTTGGGGAGGAGGACATAGTCTATGTGTGATTTGGTCAGGCCCAAGGGGTCCACCTGAGTGAAACTTCCTTCTGTCACTACAACTCTTTGGTTTAGGTAAAACCATTAGGTTTTTTACCTAAACCATTAGGTTTAGGTAAAAAATAAGAAAGACAAGGTCATAAGTGGAGTAAAGATACCAGGAGGGGGAGAGGTAAAATGCATATTATACATGGATGATATAAATGTAGTAGATAGAGATAGACTTTCAACAGACACTAGAGTATGGAGAATTGACGGGGGCTAAACTAAATAGATTGAAAAGGACCATAATGGGAGTGGAGAACTAGAGGGACTTGGAAAAGTTGGGCCTTCAAATAAGAGAGAATGAAATCAAAGTGCTAGGTATCCCAGTAGATACTGAAGGGAAAAGTAATATAGCATGGGAAAAAGTGGCAGCAAGATGTAGTGTTGAGGATTCCAGGCTGATGCTACCAAGGTTCCTGGCCCAGTTTGCCACTCGGCTCCAACCCCTTTACTAATGAGTGACTGGTGCCTCCTGAATCTGGGGGGGAGGGAGGGGGCACCTGCAGAAGCTGCCAATGGCACCAACCCTACCAACAGCATCAGTGTTGGCTGCCCGGGGGGGGGGAGAGGGCATGTGCCCCCCTATGCACTCTCTACCAGTCACCTATGCCCTTACCCTTGCTTCTGTGCTATCTGGGTCCTGCCCCCACATTGTTATTCACTTACCATGACTTGCTACTATAGATTTGTAGGGAGGCTGCCCCAGGAGGCTGTGCGGGCTGGCTCCCGATCTCGGGGGTGC
>NW_005841916.1:7739-19328 GCF_000455745.1 Alligator sinensis | reverse complement strand
TAGGATTGCGGTCGGCGACGGGGAGAGGCTAGAGGTTATGTACCTTGGAGTTGTTAAGGCTCCGAGGGTTCGGAAATTAGGTCCCGCGGAGTTGTTGAAGCTCCGTGGGTTCGACAAATTAAACCTCTGTTGCCCTCTTAAGGAAAAAGCTGGGTTCAAAGGGATCAGCAGGGCTTAGAGATCCTCACACTCCTTTCCCGAACTCCACGTGCTTTCTCTCTCTCCGACTTGGGCGGAAACTACCCAAGCCTTTTGTACGGCTAGCAAGCCAATAGCTAGCCGCCACGTGTGCCTATATTAAGATTGGCCAATAATGTGGCAGAAATCTTAATACAAATGGCGGGAACTTCTTTGTACCGTGCATCACTATAATGCAAAAGAAATGCACGATGCAAAGAAGGCTACAAAACTGGCGGGAAAAACTCCTGCACGCGGGTTCTTAATTGCAACAGAATGCTCCACTGTGCAAAAGAGCTGCAATTTAGCGGGAACACAATTTAGCGATGCCAAAGCACACACAAACAAGAAAATCACAACTTCGGGTTGTGACAGAGGCATATGCAGGATTTGGAGTGGGTCACTGTGTGAACTCAGGCACTTCTGAGCCTGGGCTCACTTTTACTGTGGGTAGGTCCTGTGGTCCAGGGTCCACCACCCCAGGACCCTATGTTCTTGGGCCCCAGCTCAGACCTTTGCAGACCCTGGGCCTCTCAACCCTTAGGTATGCCCCCTTTGCAGGCTTGGGGTTACACTCCCAGTCTTGTGGTCAGATGCTCGGTTCTCTGACACACCACAGTCCTCCCTGTTGTAATGTATTTGGGCTGTTGACCACACACAACACCCCACGGCTCCATCCCCCTGGGACTATTATAAACTATTATAATCCTCTGCTGTACCCCAGTGGTCTCCAATCTACCCCTTATACCCACGCTAATCCTCTGGCACTAATGTAAATCAAAGTATGAGTGTCCACTCCAAACACCAAGCTTGCCAAATGCAAACTCTCCTGTTGGGATTAACTCTCACTCCAGGGTAACTCAAATGCAAAAGGTGCAAAGAACTTATCTCATGTTGCTTGCCACATAGGGTCTCTTCCACCCATTTGTGTTAAACAGTCTTTGCCCTAGGCAGTCTTTGCCTGCACACTGTCTGGACTGGTTATCCTCTGCCTCTGGCAGCTCCTATGGCCAGATTCCCTCTTCTGATCTAAGTCTTGGGCTTTTGAGCCTCTTCCTGGCTAGGGACAGATATTCAAAAAGCCTGAGCCTGAATTGATTCAATATTGGCAGGGAAGTCTAACTTGGCTAGGCTAAATCACTTTGTAACTGCACAGATATCCCAGAAATGCAGGCACATGCCTGCAGTGGCTCAGGCTAGAAGCCAGGGTGTGCTAGTGCAGCCCTCCCATCTCTTGCACAGCACTGAGCTGAGTGGGGTGTGGCAGAATGCTTTGTTTAGGGAGGGGCTCCTCCCACACACACTTCTGACCAGCCCAGCAGGGGATTGGTAACAGTTTTTATCACCCCTAACTCAGTGTTTATTACCTCATTAGGAAAACAACAGAGGGACATTACCAGCTACCTGTTGATTCTCTCTTTGTCCTGTCTGCCACAGCACCGACTTTAGGCAGCATCGGGTCTACTAGCTAATGCTGAGTGGTATCCATAAGGCAAAGGGGATGGTAGGGGGAGGTGGGGAGCAGGGATGCCTGCCATGGGCAACTGGTACCTCCCGAGTCTGGGGGGGCACCAGTGCGGGGGGCAGGGCAGGCTTCCCGTGCAGCCAGTCACCAATCATGTTAGCGGCAAGGCAGAGGTGCACATGCTGGCACTTCTGCATGAAGCACAGTGGCCAATTTCAGCGGGGGGCACAAGCGCTGTCCATGCCTCCCTACTAGCTGAAGAGCTCGCTATCACGGGAGGCACCAGTGCTCTCAGGGAGGGGCACATGTCCCCCTCCCTACACATTGCATATGCAGTCTTTGCTGAGCTCCAGCCAGGGAGCAGAGGGGAGCGGCCAGCTCTGCTGTGGAGCAGAGAGCCCCACCCAGCCCAGAGAGCATGCCAGGATGGTGGAGGAGTTTGATTTAACTTAAACCAGCAAGAGGTTGGGGACAGACATTGCATAAACTGGTTTGAGCTAAATCAGTTAAGTCTGATACTACATTCAACCAGGTTTATCTCAAACCAGTTTCAGCCATTTTCAAACTGGTTTATGTACACTGAACACCTGTGCTGTTACAGGTTTAAACCAGTTTCTGATCACTTAAACCGGTTTATATGTAGTGTCTATCCTTAGCCCCTGAGTCACCTGACACTCTATTTCTGTCCCAGGCCTCACAGTCACTGCATACGCCTGTTGTGGGTGGCCATCTTATTTAGATCCCTTTCACCATTAAGTCTTTTCAAAGGGGCTGGGATGGCCAGCAGGCCATGGGCTCCCTCCACCTTCTCAGTAATAGGGCAGGAGCCCCTTTACACAAAGTCCTGTTATACAAAAGCTCCGTTACACAATACTTTGGTTGTAGTCTGGAAGGACACTGTCCTTTGCTGGGGAAGTGGCAGCATTTAAGGCTGTTCTACTGCTGATTGTTCTATATATGGGAATTGTATTCCAGCTGACGTGGTAGCAGATAGTAAAAGTACACAGGGAAATATGTGCATTCTTCTGGAATGCCAAAAGAGAAAGTTTGGCTAGAGCTGAACTGTGCAAAGCAAGAGAGATCAGGGATGGGGGCTCTTGGATTTAAGATTGTTCATCTTTGTGATATATCTTAGCGTGATATGCAAGGTGGTAGCAGAGGGAGAGGGGAAAGCAGTACATATTAGGTCTGTGTGAATAGGCATCTATTCCATTCAGATTCAGCCAATGTGGATTCATCTGATTCGATTTGGAGATCCGAATCACTTTTCTGATTTGATTCAGCTGAATTGATTCTGAAAAGATTCAGTGATTCGGAGATTTGGCCATAGGGTATAAGGGGAATCAATGAAGTATCTATACATTTGTTGTTTTTTGCCTGATTCAGATACAACTTTCAGGGAGGGTAGCTCCTACTGAGGCCACAAAGCCTGCCAAGTTTCAAGGAGATAGGTGTAGGGGTTTCTGGGAAACTGCACCTCAAGCTGCTGACAAGCAAAACTCATGACATAGGTGACACTGTGTCTGTGTTAAGACATGGGGGGGGTGTGAAAACTGCAGGGGGAGTCTGGGTTCTGGGGCCCTGCACCTCTGGCCACAAGCAGGCGAAACTTGGACATCTGACTCCCCAGATACTTCTTACCCCAACCTCCACCCCACTCCAGCCATCCCTCACCCCCTGACACCTCCATTTCCATTTTCATTGACTGGCTTTTCTTGCCTGCATTGCATGCCAGGCCAGCCTCTGGCGTCTTTACTATTTCTTCCACCTAGGACCAGGAGACACACCAACTGCAGGTACTTCCTCAGCCTAACACAGGTTTTTTCAACCCCCAAACTGCCTAAGATATATTTTTCTAACTATTTAGGGTTTTTTTCATAATAAACATATAAACATAAAAACAGAAGATAAGCCATCACACAACACGAGTAACATATATCCAACACAACATCTTTAGTTCTTGCTGTCAATTCCTTTATAAAAAGAAAGGCTCTGTGACAGTTCCGTCTGGCTACCTTTGCTGCTGCTGGTGCTATTGGTGTTGAGCCAGCTAAGTAATTTTGACCTGCTGTCATTTACAGTGGTGGACCAGGATGAAGCTGTAGGGGAGGAGGAGGCCTCATGGAGGCACAATTTCATGTTGTGCAGAGGCCCCAGAGCCAGGAAGGGTGCACCTGACCCCACACACAGTCCCACAAGTACCCATGTCCCAAGTTTTGCCTGCCTGTGGCCAGAGGTGCAGGGCCCCAGAACCCAGACTCCCCCTGCACCTATTTCCTTGACAACTGGCAGGCTTTGTGGCCGCAGCAGGGGCTACCACCCCTGAAGTTTTCATGCCCCTGTGCCTTAACACACACACAGTGACACCTATGTCATGAGTTTTGCTTGTCAGCAGTTTGAGGTACAGTTTCCCAGAAACCCCTGCACCTATCTCCTTGAAACTTGGCAGACTTTGTGGCCACCACAAGTGCTACCATCCCTACAATTTTCACCCCACTGTGATTTAACACACACATGTGACATGAGATTTTCTTTCAGGATTTGAGGTGCAGTTTCCCAGAAACATCTGCACCTATCGCCTTGAAACTTGGCAGGCTTCATGCCCTCAGCAGCAACTACCATCCCTATAAGGTTCATCTGAATTAGGCAAAAAACAACAAATTTATAGATATTCCATTGATTCCCCATTATACCACATGGCCGAATCTCCGAATCGCTGAATCTTTTCCGAATTGATTTATAAGCTCTGAATCAATTCAGAAACCCTAAATCTTCTAGTGATTCAATTCAGAGTAATAGGTTCAGCCTCTGAATCATCCGAATCACCTCCAAATCAGAATCGCGATCTGAAGCTTTGTACAGCCCTAGTGCATATCACCTGATTTCACACAAATGCAATTTTGAGGAAATCAGACCTATTTGAAGAGTGCATGGGCATGACAGTTGCTGATTCATTGTATCAGGATGTAAAACCTGGAGGAAGGTTTCATGCAGAGGTATAATATTGATAGGGCTAGAGGTCCTAGAGGATCCTAAGAAACTGATGAAAGTGGTAAGGGAGAGACAGGATGGCGCCAGTGAGAAACGTTAAAGAAGGACAAGTGAAGAAGGTGTGGGGGGCAGTGGTGGCTTAACAACTAAAAGGGGAACATGTTGACCTAGTAGGGATGCTTGTAAGAAATACCTTATTGAGGTAACAGGACTTGACCCTGTTACTGTGGGTGTGGAGGAGCCCAAACGGCCCCACACCCACCCCAGAACTGAAGGGACTCATCAGAGGCTGCAGATCCAGATCTGGGGACCCAGTGAACCTTTCAGCAAAGAAGCTAACCCAGGTGTGGGGAGAGCAAGCCACATGAACAAGCAGGTGGTAAAATAAAAGACACTGAAAGCGGTCTCTGGGGGGCTGCACCGCCAGAGAGCAAGACTGCCCGGAGCATGGGATTAGCAGAGGTCAAGCAGCCACAGGGAGGGCCTGTGAACAAAACTTCTTTTTTGTTTGTTTGCTTATTTGTTTTCAGAAGCCGCGCGGGTCCTCAAAGCCTCTGAAAAATAAGAGGCTACAGGTAAGAGAAGCCTGGGGAAAGCCTAGCAAGCCAGAGGCATGAAACCAGGGACAAGCTAAGTGGCAGTTTATTTGTTTAACTCTGTTTGTTTCCTTTGCATCTGGTGCAAGCCCAGGTAGAGGGTGCTACGGACTTAACTCTGCTGCAGCAGAGGCAAGGCTCCTGAACAGTGGGTCCCTGGCTGAAGTCAGCCAGAAAAGTAAAAGTGGTCAGCTCAGGGTGCCTGACCAAACATGCCTAGCTCTGCTCTGCACAAAAGCTACCCTTAAAAACATACAGTTGGTGAGTGAGGTACAACACAAATGGGGCTTGACAAGCTCATCAAGTGAGGTGCAGGAAAGTAGAAATGGTGGGTTATGTTTTGGGAGTGTGTATATGCAAAGGGGGTGAGGGAAAAGGTCCGCCGCTTTCTGTGTCACCAGAATAAAACTGTTGCCAGCGCAGGACTTTGTACTGTATGCACTCATATCAAAGTGCCTGGAGGAAACATTATTAAGGACTTTGTTAGCATGT
Organism: Alligator sinensis; assembly: GCF_000455745.1. Taxonomy (NCBI): domain Eukaryota; kingdom Metazoa; phylum Chordata; order Crocodylia; family Alligatoridae; genus Alligator; species Alligator sinensis. The sequence goes on along the minus strand of NW_005841916.1, from coordinate 13,607 downwards.
GTTCAAACTAGTTTATGGAGCGGGTTTTCACTGAAAGAGAGTGTGTGAAGCTGGGGCTGCATGAACTGAAATACTACACTGATTGGGACAAGGAAGAGATCAAAGAAGAGGCAGATAAGAGGTGGAAGAAAAAGGACTGGACACACTTGTTTTACTAAACCAGCGAAAAGGACTGATGGGAGGGGCAGAGAGTTTCAGGTGGTTACTGAGGTAATAGTGTTTCATGGGATTCTATATAAAGAGAAAATTCTGTAAGGGGTTCTTTTGTGGGAAGCTGATATATGTTGTTTACAGGTTTAATATATTTAGTTGTATATTTTTGGATATGTGGTTGTTTACTATATGAAATTGTAGCAAAACAAGGATGCTTAATACATGAAGCTTTGTAAGCGTAGGGTGTTAAGTGTGTTTTTAATAAATTTATTTAAAAAAAAAAAAAGAGTTCCCATCAACTGTAGTACTTTTGGCACCAAGGGGAAGGTGTCAGGGCTGGCTCTGGCCATCCTGGTGTTGGCCTCGTAGTGCAGTACTTTCACGCCTAGCGCCAGTTCCCTGCAGAGGGAACACCTGCCCATTTTCATTAAGGGCCACAAAAAAGGTCCACATCAGCATTTTTGACATGAGGGGAGTGTGTTGGCACTTGCTCCAGTCTCTCTGAGTGCCAGGCTGATATTGCAATGCCTCCGGCTTGGTACTGCAGTATCTCCAGGCCCAGTGCTCATTCCCTCCTAGGAAAGCAACTGTCCATTTTTTTTCAGGGCTACAGTAAAAAAAAAGGTTCCCATCAGTATGTTTGCCTAATATGGGCTATAGTTATGTTCAATGTTGGCTGCATTTAGTCAACTTCATAGTTGGTTTCCATTGCTGAGTACTGTACATGCTGCTTTTGGCAGCAGTTTAATGATAGACAATGTATTTGATGAGGTTTCCTTGTATGTGATTATAAAATGAGGGCAAATATGGTATTTATCTCCTCAAAAATAAATTGTCTTCTTACCTCTTTTTATTCATATTGTTTATGTTTTTTAAGATGCATAACACAAAATTGTCCTTATTTCTGACTAGAATGTGCCTTTGTATTTTCCAGGACACCATTCCCATGACTACAATAAAAGTAAATATATATATAAAAAAAAACAGAACAAAAAACATTTCTTTTGCTAAATATGGAGACCTTAGTCTCTCTGTTCCTGGGGGATGGTTGCAAAGTGCTTACAACGTTGCTTGTTTTGAGCCCTTCTCTGGACTCGGGCCAAAGGCTGCTCCCTGTCAACCCAGTTGTAAATGAATATCTGGTCATTTGGGCTATGGAGTCAAAAGTGGTTGGATGTAATACTAGTTGCATCAATTCCTGATATTGCTGTTGGCTATAGAAACTGTCATGTCTTATGCTAGGCTGATTGGCCATTAGGCCTGGGGAGATCTTTGACATTTTTCTTAATTCTCTCTCAGAAAAAAAAATTCAAAGCGAAGAAACAAAGCCAAAACAATTAAGCAACTCTGATCCTAAAACATAAGCATGATAATTGAAAGTTTGTGACATGAAGGCAAACATCTGAAAAATCAGCGATTAACCCTTGTCATTTCAGATTAATTCCAGGTAATGGGCCAAAGAAGCAAACTATTGACCCAAGCAGATGCAATGCTAATGAAGTCACAGCAGTTGCATCCACTTATGCCAGAGGTGAACTTGACCTTATTTTTTTAAATATACTATCTGTATCCTACAGAATTGACACAATGTCAGAATTATTTTCATTAGTGGTTCAATGCCACTGACTGACATAATGTATCATGTCAAACATTTGCCTGCTAATGGTTCCATTCTAATGTTTGATATGATTGAGCATGTCACGCGTTGTACCTTAAAGCAAACCTTAAGAAATGCTATATAAGAACAGAAGATGTTGCCATCAAGAAAAGCAATGATGAATGTTTAATAATTGAATATTTGAATCCTAGCATCTTGCAAAATAGTATTATTACAACACGTATTATTTAATTTTTTTGTATAAGCCTTTTACATGCAGTACATACCGTTTTATCTAATGTAATCAGTTATTTAATCTACTCCACTAAAAATGGAATTGACATTTAGAAAATAATATAATACTTTTTGGCCTAGGTTTGCTTTCAGGGCTAACATAATATTTTCCCCACAAATCCACATTCTATAATCATTTTTAAAGAAGTTGCTCCTGCTTATGATTTAATGTGAATTTATTCACACATTATTTGTATTTCTTAAATGTAGATTCAATATTATTTTAAAAGTAGTCATAAGGTCCCCATTATATGGCATCTGAAAGCACTTTACCTAACTTAGAATGGTACCAAACAACATCTTTCCTAAGACAGGAAATCCTTCACAATCCTCTGCAGCAATGAACCCAGCTTCCATGAGAGGATCTGTAAAGATGGATAGCAGCCAGTAGTCCAAATGTTAGGAGACTGAGTGCCAGTAAATGAAGAAGTTAGAGGAATGCCTAAACAAAGTAACTGCAAAACTTGTCTTGACTGCAGACATGTCCCTGTTGCTATCAGGTATACACCCAGAAACAATGAACCTCAGAAGCTAGGTATTGTCATGGAGAATCCATTTTATCTGACTTCCACGAACTTCACTATTGGGATAGATAGCCACAGCATCCATCTTAGTACAGCTGTCATAAGATGAGAGAGATGAATGGGGTCTAGATTATGTTGGGATTTGTAGATAGTGGGTGCATCTACATGAGATGTGTTACTGTACAGTAGAGCAGTTTATTGCACAGTAGGCAGTGTGTTGATACATGCACATGCTTACTGTGCAGTAAACTGCTCTACTTGCGACTAATTTTTCTACCTGCAAATGCAAGTAGCAAATTTAATCATGAGTAGTTACTGTGCAGTAGTGCATGTGTAGATGCTGACCAGAATCAAATTTGCTCTCAGTCAGCCCTGCCACTAGGGGGGCAGTCTCACCCTAGCCCCAGGGTCCCAAGGCTGGGAGCCTCTCCTGGACCAGGGCCGAGCTGGCTCTATGGCAGCCCCAGCCCCAGGTCCTTAAAAGCAGGCACTGTGGATCCCTGAGGCACATGCAGACAGTCTGTGGTCATACATGGCCAATGTATCCCCCTAAATAGGCCACAGGTGAGATCAGCTAACCTATCTATACCCCAGCACCATTCCCTGGCACCATAGTGCCGCACAGCTGCCAGGACCATGCTGACCAGCACTGCAGAGAGCTGCAGGTACCTGCCAGGCCTGCCAGCACTTGGACCCAACTGCAGCTAGCTCCTGGCCCACTGGGGCCAGCTCCTGCTGCCCACAGGCAACCCCCAGGAGCATGCCTGGACTCCGCAGTTGCTGCCTGGTACTGTCTCGTTGTGCAGCTGCCAGTCCCATGCCATGCTTCTGTGTTGGGTGTTGCAGGCAGCTGCTCAGGCCCAGCAGCACTGGGATGGCCCAGAGAGCCATCGCAGGAGCCATGTTGGCATCCTCACTGATGCCACATGCCACCTCCCAGGCCCTCAACTGGTCACAAGAAGTTACTGGCAACCTTGTGGCACTGTGGGTTGAGGCTGAGGTGCTGAGGCAATTTGCACTGGGCGGGCACTCTAACACGCATATTTATGAGGGGCTGTCAGTTCGTATGCAGGGGCACGGGCAAGAACAGTTGGCATGCAAGAGCTGCATAAAGTCAAGGCCTTGTGGGCACAGTGGGTCACTGTGACTGACCACAACCCAAAGTCCATGTCTTCTATGTGGCAACTGCATGCTATTCTCATGCCCCGGGACCCTGGCTGTACCCGTGCTGTATACTGCAGCACAGGTAGTCTGTCCAAGCCTCCATGATGGCCTAACACCCACAGTGATGCATCATCAGGGGAGGATCCCTTGGCCTGCCAGCAGCCCATCCTCCTGAGCTCCCCACTTCCAGTGTCCTCCAGAAACTCTGGGAGCCTGGGCTAGTGCCTGCCTGCCAGATCCTTGGCCACAGACCCGGCCACAAGGCCAGGCCAGCCATGTCACCATCAGCCAACAGCAGCACCAGCTGCTCCCCAGAGGGGCACCCTGCTCGGGAAGCCACACACTGCACCCCTCTGACCCAGGACACTGCTGGGAGCTGCATACCATTGCCTGCATCGGGGACCAACCCAAACTGCCAGACACACCAGCCCTGCCCACACAGTAAGCCCCGCACTGGGGGGAGGGTTGCTGGGCAGTGTGGGCTTGCCCACCACACCACTGAAGCTAAGGGTCCTGTGCCAGGTGCACCCAGGGCACCATGGCCATCAGCAACAGCTCTTTTTGTCCACCTTTGGAATCATGGGCCTGGCCCACCAAGTTACATGCTAGACACATGATGTGCAGAGGACCTGGCCCATGAGGAGACACAAGATCAGGCAGGCTGGGTGTTCAGGGTGTGGTTCCTGGCCCTGGCCCTGGCCCTGGAGGAACAGCATGTGGAGGCTCCGTAACAGCAGGCTGCGCTCATGGCCAGGGCAGTGGAGGCAACGGAGGATTGCTTGGTGCTGGACACCATCCTGGTCCTAGTGATTGCCTGGTGGTTGCCCTGCCCGCAACTGCAGCCCCACCTGTTTCCTGGCAGCTGCCCTCTGGCAGCCACCCCCTGTGGGCCTGGACTGAGGTCCAGTCCTTCCTCCACTGGCTTGGCCCCTGCCCCAGGTCCTCTGCCACCCACTCCCCAACCTGGGCCCAGCCTCACCACTTGCCCTGGCTCCACATGACTGTGGTCCAGGACCTACGTGTATCTGGACCAGGACTGCATGCCAGCCCTGCTGGCTCTTGCCATTGGCTGCTGGAGGGGGAGATGGGTGCACTGGAAGACCGGCACCCACCATTGACCCTGGGCAACACGCCTCCCACCGGGCTCATCACAGAGTGCACATCCACAGGGGAACAGCCAGAAGCTGGGGTGCTGGACACCTGTCCCTGGTTTTCACCCCCTAGGTGCCCCCACCCCATGGCTCCCCACCCCAGGAAGGCACTCACAAGTTAGCACAACAATGTACATAGTTTGCATGGGGAAGGAAGAGGGTGTTTCATTGATGGTGAGTGAGGTAGGTGGTGGAAGGGCTCTGCTGATGGGAAGGGAGAGATGCCATGTGCTGCCCCCAGCCTCTGCATGCTGCTCCTGGCCAGAAAAGCGTCTGTCCAGGGAGCAGAGAGTGGGGCTGCCTTTTAAAGATGGCTGCTGTCTGCAGGCAGCTGTGACCGGAGCCTCCAGCCCCCACAGTGTCATCAGAGGCCCACTGCTGGGCCACAGGGAGCAGGAACAGTTTGCAGTTAGGAGCAGTGAATCTGCTCCTACATCCCTGCACATGTAGGTGCCTGCCCGGGAGATTTCACAGATTTCATAGATTTCATAGACATCAGGGCTGGAAGGGACCTCGGAAGATCATCGAGTCCACCCCCTGCCCAAGGGGCAGGAAGTCAGCTGGGGTCATAGGATCCCAGCAAGATAAGCATCCAGTTTCATCTTGAAGGTGTTCAATGAAGGCGCTTGAACCACCTCTGGTGGCAGGCTGTTCCAGACCTTGGGGGCTCGGACAGTAAAGAAGTTCTTCCTTATGTCCAGCCTGAAATGATCTTGAAGTAGTTTGTGACCATTCGACCTCGTCATCCCTTGGGGCGCTCTGGTGAACAAACGTTCCCCCAGATGCTGGTGGTCCCCCCTGATAAACTTGTAGGTGGCCATCAGATCACCCCTGAGCCTGCGCTTTTCCAGGCTAAAGAGCCCCAGGGCTCTCAGCCTGTCATCGTAGGGTCTGCTTCCCTGACCTCTGATCATGCACGTGGCTCTTCTCTGGACTCTCTCAAGCTTCTCCACATCCTTTCTGAATTGTGGAGCCCAAAACTGGA
>NW_005841916.1:0-5266 GCF_000455745.1 Alligator sinensis | reverse complement strand
AGAGGTGGAGGCCATCTCTTCCCAGCAGCTCGCTGCCTCTCTCACCAAAGAGCGGGCTGTGGTCATGAAAGCCAAAGCCTTCCTGACGACACCAGCGCTGCAGTCTTTGGTTGACCACGTGGATCCTCCTGTCCCTTCTTAGCCCATAGCCTGAGACTGGGAGGATGGACGAGAACACCACCTGTGCCCCCAGACCCTTAAGCCCTGCTCCCAAATCCCTGTAGCGCCTCATGACCTGGCTGGGAGTGCTCCGAGCCGTGTCATTGGTGCCCACATGAATAAGGAGCATGGGATAGTGGGAGCATGTACTCTCAAGTAATTTACTCAAACTACTACCAGCTTTGGGACACTGACAGCCCCCATCCCCTTTATCTTTGTCAGGTTAGGGTGCTTTTGATGTCTTTGGGCAATAGTTATCTAACAGGGGTGATTTTTTGTAGTTTTAGGAGTATGTTAGACAAGGATTTTTAGGATAGACTGGATAGGGATGATCATGCCTGGAGCGGGGGTTGGACTAGACCTCCAGAGGTCTCTTGCAGTCTACTTTTCCATGATTCTTTAGCACCCACAGAAAGCCCATTTTGTTATGTAGAGAACCTGTGAAAACTTATGTACTTAGCAGATATTTAACAGATTTATCAAGAATAAACCATCTAATTTCTAAGTAATTAAAAAGATACAATTATCTACAAATTAACATGTACACCATTAAAAATCTGATGAAAAGAGTCATTTAAAATTAAATTAAAAGATTATAAATCAGTTTTAATTTAGCTCTAATTTCAAGGTGTTATGTTTCGCAAATAAAATGTTTCAAATAAACCATTTTCACTGGCAAATTCCTATCTGGGTTAAGTGAAACTCTTTGTGAATTTCCATTATTCATTTCAATGCTTGCAACCAACATTTTATTTATTTTTAAAAAGGTGAAATGTTTCATGTAAATAAATTAAGCAATTTAATGTTTTATTTCAGAATGGTGACTTGATATTTGCCTAGTTTTATTTTTCAAAATTTAAAATAATAATAATAATTATAATAATACAACTCTATTCAGGTCAAGCTTATATATGTTTTTGGACCTCAAAGAAAGTTTAGTGTTATTTTGGTCAAAAAAAGTCAACATAAACATTTGCAGGTGAGTCAACTGAAAATATAGTTTCACTTTGGCCAAAAATAAAAAAAGAAGACTCAAGACTCTGTAAGTACATAAGGGGTGAATATTGGGAGCTAGGCGAAAATCTGATCACTAGGGTGCCCCAGGGGAGGACAAGGAGCAATGGCCATAAGTTGGTAGAGAATGGTTTCAAGTTGGATGCAAGAAAGAACTTCTTCATGGTAAGGTATGGTAAGAATCTGGAATAGATTTCCCAGGGAGGTGGTACAGTCCCCAACCTTGGAGGTCTTCAGGAGAAGAATAGACAGACACCTTGCTGGGATCGTTTGATCTCAGCAGTATTCCTACCCAGAGCCGGGGGTTGGACTCAATGATCTTTCAAGGTCCCTTCCAGCACTTAATTTCTATGATTTTTATGATTTCTATGGCTCAAGTATTTGCACTGCTCTACAATAAACAGAAAGTGGGTTCTGAAGCCTGTAAATGCTTAGCCTGTTCATTCAATGGATTCATTTACAGGTTTCCCTTGATTTATGCGGTACTTGCATTCCGGAGAACGGCGCATAAATTTAATTTGCATTAAGTGAACCCAGTTTACAATGGAACAGATAGGGATACGTTCCCATGGTGGTGAGGGAAGGAGGGAGTAAGGCTAGGATTAGGGGAGGGATGTAGTGCAGCCCATCAGCAGCTCCTGTGGCTGCAGCAAGCAGCAAAGTGGCAGGAATTGCGGGGTGCTGGGTCGGGGTGTGTGCGCAGGTGAGAGCTTGGGGGCTGCACTAGGCTCTTCCCAGGGGGGTGCGGGCCCCTGGATCTGCGCACAGGATGACAGCAAGCTGCCACTGCAGGCTGGGGCCGATGGCACCACCGGGATCTCCCCCATGCTCGGCAGGCAGGTTGAGGGGCTACGGTGAATTTTGGGGCGGCAGCAGGACTCCTCCCAGTGCCACTGCTGCCACCCGCCTAAGCATCGGGAAGAGCCTAGTGCTGCCGCTGGCCCCAGCCTTGCTTGCAGGAATGAGGCAGTGGCGCTGGGAGCGGGGCTGCTGCCAACCCAAAATTTGCCATAGCCCCCCAATCTGCCCACTGAGCTCTGGGGAGAGACTGGTGGCATCACTGGCCCCAGCCTGCTGTGCATCCTGCTGTAGTCCCACGTGTATCTGGAGGCCCGTGTCCCCCCCGGGAAGAGCCTGGTGCAGCCCCACAACCTGCAGCCCTCCCGGGGGCCATGTAGCAGCAAGAGCTGTGCACCCCCATCCTGCTCCCCCCCCATCCAGCGCCCTGCACCCACTCACAGTTCCTGCCACCTTGCTGCCTGCTGCACTCCAGGGCCTCCACTTCTCCACACTCACCCCAGTCCCTGCTGCAGCAGCCGCAGGAGCAGCCGATGCCAGCGGCCTGTAGTCGCTGGGCTGCACCTTGCCCCAAACCTCCTGGGGCTCAGCTTCTCTCCACTCACCCCAACTGCTGCAGCAGACCCAGGAGCAGCCGACACCATATGCTTGCACCACAGCATGGAGCAGCCTAGGGGCTGGGGTGAGTGGGGACAGGTGGAGGCCCGATCTCATATGGGTGAATTTACCTCACATATAAGGAATTTGGGGTAGAAAAAGGGTGATCACATAAGAGCCAATTCATATATATGGCACCCACATAAATTGAGGGAAACCTGTATAGGCAAGTGATGAGAACTGTGCGTGTCTGCTCAAATTCACAAATGTAAGCATGCGCACATGTGTTTGCATCATTTAGGAGGTCTGGGATGCTATAGCTGGGGATGGTCCTGTTTTGAGCAGGGTGGGGATGGACTAGCTGACCTCCTGAGGTCCCTTTCAGCCCTCATTTTCTATGATTCTCTGATTTTATAGGGCAATGTTATTCTTGAGAAGAAAGGACTTGATGCTCTTTTCTGTGTCTACGGATGATGGCATTCACCTGGCTGCTGCGGGCACTAGTTCCTGTGCTTATCTACACCGGCAATCAGGCGGCGGAACTCAGCAGCCTGTTACTCACCTCTAGAAGTGTTTGCAGCATTGTAGCTCTTGCCATCTGATCCTCTGTGGGGGAGGGATGGGGAGAGACAATGGTATTTACTGTAGAGAAGACAATTCACTATGGTGATCCAGGAGGAAAAATATGATGAAAGAACCACACATGTTTTGTCAGCATCTCATCAAGTCATGGAGAAGCAGGGCTAGGAGGACATCTAGTCCAACCCCCTGCCTGAGGCAAGATCATCTCTACCCAAACCATCCCATACAACCATAATCTCATCTCTCTCCACTGGGGAGGGGTTTTTTTAGGGTATTTTTTTTTTTTGTTGTTTTATTTTTTCTCAAGGCTAAATCAATTCCAAATTCAGCCTGGCAAAACCCAAGAGTCAAGTTCCAAAACTTGACTGAGCAGAGCTCAGTCATGATGTCTGTGTGGCTCTACCACTGGGCAAGCATCCTCCCTCCCAGCCCCAGCCCACCAGGGCTTCCAAGACTCCCCAAATCCAGTCAAGCACCCTACGTGCAAGCCCCGGTGCCTTGAGATGTGGACACCCCCTGTCTCCCTGTATCTCAGCCAAAAAAATCTCTCCCAAGAAAATTTGGTCTCATCCTTTCTCAGGGGCCAGGCTAATCTTCTCTGCGTGGCACCAATATGCAGGTGCTGCCAAAGCTTACAAAAGGAGCCAGCACCCCCTTTTTCCATAGCTCCTCTACCCTGCTTTGCTGAGACCTAGCCTTCCCCTCATCCCCACATAGGCAGTGGGGACTCTCAAAGGGTCTGGGCAGAACAGAGGAAGCAGTGAGCTGCCCTCCTACCTGTGAGGACAGTGCCCAGAGCTCCCCCCACACTGAATCCCAGTATCGCCAGGTCTTAAATACAAAATTATTGTAATGGAAGCTCAAACTTAGCATATTTGTTGAAAAACTACAGTATACTGAAAAAATATGCAAATACGTATGCAAATGAGTCCTTTTCTTATTTATTTTCTTTTGCTCATTATAAACTGGCAGTGAATGAGTGAGAACTGGGCCATCAAAGTTGAAGCATTTCTTTTGTTTTGAGGCAAGCAGTCATAAGGAAGTGCTGATGGCAAGTCCAAAAGGTGGGCATGGCTCTCTGAGAGTGATTTAGGTTTTTTATATGCTGCGTGAATTAGTTGCCTCAAAAATTATTGCAAGTTTGAACACTTTTACTAATTGTACATTGTACAAGGGTTGAAATTATGCTATAAATATGATAATTATTGTATACCTGGCAGCACTGTTGATGACCCGAGGGTGAGAGTGCCCAGCTCCGGTCTTAAATATGATATTATTGTATGGGAAGCTCAAAACGATCATATTTGCTGAAAAGCTATCGTACACTGAAAAAATATGCAAATAAGTATGCAAATACATTTTTATTATTTACTTTATATTGCTCACTGAAAGTTGCCAGTGAGTGAGTGAGTGAAAACTGGGTCATCAAAATTGAAGCATTTCTTTATTTCGAGGCAAGCAGTCATAAGAAAGTGCTGACAGCAAATTTTGGCTCAGATGGAGTGTAGACCTGTTTTTGTAGGCTAAGATAGAGTGGTTTCTGGGGGCATCTGAGTCCCAAGGCCTCTGGGCTTGGGCCTACACGTAGGATGCCTGCCAATCAGTGGCGATCCCTCTGAGAGCGCCGGTGCACCCTCTGATCAGCCACGGTTGCCACTTAGGCGATGGACAGGCAAGGCAGGTGGGGGCGCTGCAAGTCCCGGCCAATCACTGCAGCTACTCCTGGAAGCAGCCTCAGTGATCAGCTGCAGGGGAACTGCCTCCAGGCAGCAAGATCTGCCACAGGGTGGGAGGGAGTGGCACATGTCCCCTCCGGCTAAGGTGGCACCAGTTGTCCATGCTGCCAATGGATTTGGGAGTGTCTGAAGTCCCAGAGTGAGAGCCTGGGACAGAGGACGCTCGCCAGTTGTAGCACTGTGCATGGTGTTTATAATGATTGAGTTGTGCCTGCTCAGTTGATAAGTTTTTTTGGAACAATTGAGTCCTGTTCCATCTATGGCTTGGGGGAGCATCTATTCGTCTTGGCCCCCTGGGGGAGGACAAGAAATAATGGCCACAAACAGATTGAAGATCGATTCAGGCTATACATAAGGAAAAGCTTCTTTACAAGCCAAGT
>NW_005841915.1:3960710-3963282 GCF_000455745.1 Alligator sinensis | reverse complement strand
AGGAATCTAACCATGCACTTTAATGGGCCCCTGTCATTAGAGACTTTCCAAGTACAATTGTATTTCATCAGGCGCTGAGACAGAACATCAGGCCGTGTCTTGAGAGGACGATAGTGCCGGGCTTCCAAATAGTACAAGAAGGCAGTCAGTCACCTATCCACATCTGTCTTGACACATCTGATCAGGCACAGAAACTGCCCTGAAAATACATTATATTGGAAATAGAGGTAATTTCTAAACTGAGATTGCCAGATCTCAGCTACTACCTTAATCAAAAGTTGTTTCTCTCCCTTGCAACACTAGTAATGGGCAAACCTCAAAAAGCGCAGAGTTTGGATCGGGTTTAGGTAACTCTATAAAATGGTGGCTCTGCTGCCCCCCAACAGGATTACCATCCCAACAGCACAGGATCCCACTGAACTCTTTTTTGTGAGGAGACTTCTGTTTCTGTATATATGTTAACAGTAGATTATGCTCAAGCCTATGTAGGACTGAGTTTGGTTTTGTGGCACTTTGCAAAGGGTTTTCTTAGTGCAGTTCCTCCTACTCAGGACACTCTCCTTCCTCTAGGCCAACACTTTCATCAGCTGGGCTTGCCTTGGATGGCCGTCCTTAGAGACCACTAGCCTCCTGCTGATTTTTTCACCTTTGGCATTCTCAAGGATGGCAGCCGGCTGGTACCATTGCCTCCCACATCAGCCAAGCCAAACTCTGAGGCTCCCAGGATTAAGCATGCCCTAGGAGTTTACACCTTCAGTTTCCCATCTTTGATCTGCACCTGGCCACAAAAGTCTTCAAGCCCAGCTACCCCTATTGCCATCATAGAGGACAGTCCGGTTGTCCTCTGTCCTCTATTAATATGAAACCCGATGCCCTTATATCCCCTATTTTTCTCTTCAAGATAAAAATAGAGGACATAAAGGCATTAATTTTCATATCAATAGAGGACAGAGGACAGAAAATCGGACTGTCCTGTATGTTGCCACCCTATGCCCGAGGGCCAGGGCCCACATCCTTCTGCTCCCCAACCCCAGCAGCGCCTGAGCCCCAGCTGCCAGCCACAGGAAGCAGCAGCTGGTGAGGCTGGAGCATGAAAACTGGCTCTCTGCCCCTGTCCCCTGCTCCGTGGGTGGCATGGCCAGAGCTGAGCCCATGGGGTGGGAGGGAGGGTGCAAGCTGTCCACTGTGGGTTTGGGGCTCCCCGCCCTGCTGCCTTTCCCCAGGCCTCTGCAGCCCAGCAGGCAGGACCCAGCATGGGAGAGAGAGAGAGCCATGCTGCAACCCCATCCACTGATGGTGTGACCCCATTTGGGGTCGTGACCCACAGTTCGGGAACCACTGCTTTATGTGCTTCATACCTGCCATTTCAATCCCCTTATCTCTTGACCCCATTAAACTGAGTGAATCTGCTAGAACAAGCCAAACACCTCAAGTGCTAGAATGTGATACTGGTGAAGGCCTTGCTACACATTCAAATGAAAGCTGAATAAAAACCAGCTATAAAGTTGGTACATATTTTCAAGCACTAACGTTATAGCTGCTTGGCTCTTTGTATAGCTGGGTAGTCATTTTTTATGGTGTGATAACTACTTGGCATGTGTGACTGTTCTATATTTATTGAGCAATTAGTCACTTAATTGTGTGATAATTACTTTGCACTTGTGGCCCAGTCTTACTTTGCACATGTGGCTGGCCTAAATTTATTGCGCGATTAACCAGTTTATTGTGTGACATATGTAACATGTAGCAGAGGCCTAACTAAAGCCAATGTCTGAGATTATATTTGTTTCACTCTAAAGCATGAATGAAATGCTAAGTGTCCCTGAGCCTTCATTAATAAGTATATTAACCTTATCTGACTTGTTCCCATTACTTCATTTTCTTTGTAAATAAAGCCAGTGGGATGGTAAACATTTCCTTGTACTTTACCTTTTAACCTCCAAGTAACCTTTGCCTTGGAGCTCCTAGCAACTTCCAGGAGCTCTAAGAATTAATAAAGGGAAAAGTAGCTGTAATGATTAATTTTGTCAGTCAACACCATTGCGATTTGGTTAGAGAGGAAGAGGCAGAGTCTCATGCCCATTAATTACACTCTACACTGTGTCCTGTCACATAGGAGAAGCAAGCAAATAGTTTTAGCTGGTAGAAGATTCCCTGTCATGTTGGCATATAGGCTCAGATCATTTCCTCTGAGAAAGGGGAGAACTTTCTCTGAAGAGCAACCTCTGGAAGCTGTAGGAAGCCAGGAAGAAGGTTTAGCATTTATAGAGACATAAACACATCTTTTTATCTTTTAAAACACACCTCTCCTTCACCGGTATGTTTTGCAGAGAAATAGAGAGGACAAGCATAAAGAAAACCACAATTCTGCATTCCAACAGGCTGGCATGACTCTCTCTCTCCTCAAAAATGCAGTTTCTTTATTATTTGTGCTGATAAGGAGGGGAACTAAGGACTACCAGGCCTTGGGCAAATCACTCAACCACACAAGGGCTCAATTTACCCATCTGCAAAATGCGTCTGATAATACAGGTTGTGAGGATCCATCCCCTAATACAGGCAAAGTGCTTTG
>NW_005841915.1:3936676-3960700 GCF_000455745.1 Alligator sinensis | reverse complement strand
GAAGAGAGAGTTAAAGTGCATATACCATTTCTGTTCTGTGGGTAAAAAACAGAATGTTTCAACTGTGCCCCATCAGTCCAATGCTACTAGTTATGATTCTTCCTCAAATCAAGTGCAAGGGACTGTGCTTTTGCAGTAGGAAGGTTTCAGTTCTACCCCTGCCCCTGCTGCACTGGAAGTCCAAATGGCTGTGGACCTCAGCACTGCAATAACCACAAAGCTTTAACTGCCTGCAGATCCATAAAAATATTGCTGCTACAGTATTGCAAATAAGTAAATGAAATACTAAGTTATGAGTAAAGCTACTCTATTTAGGGTTCAGGTTCACTACAGCTCTGAAGCTTTCCTGCACTGATTGAGCTGTTTGCAACTTCATCAGCAGAAGAGCAAAGAGATCCAAACAAGCCCGTCAGCATCAGTTATCTCTTTTTTCAAACAATGCAGCCCTGGCTCATATATTTTTCATTCCGGTTGAGGGTACAGTGTCAGCTGATGACCTTTGTCACACCCCAGTGCTTTCTGGGATGTAAATTAAGGGCTTTCCCCCCCAACTGGGCAGATAAGATGTACTGTACTTGTATGTTGTGAAGTAGATATTTATTGTAAGCCCACTGCTATTCACAGCAGGTGGATAAAGATAATACTGTCATTATATGCTCAGAAACGCTTTGTAAAATTTGGTAAAGTATGCAGAAGACTCTGCAGCAGATAACATCTGCCTTAAAGCACTGTACTGCTGTAAACAGGGTTTAGAAAATAGCACCCACAGCTTCTCCACAGGAGTATTGATTTTTGGAGTTGGAAGGGGTCAAATTCAAATCTCTGGCACAAAGAGCGGCTGCATCTCCTGCACTGTGTGTCTATTAACAAAGAACAAAGTCACAAAATGTGAGGGAGCCAGAAAGGAGGAGGATGGCAGAGAAGGAGCAGGCCCTTTTGTACGTTTCCCATTGGACCAGCCGACTGCTGCTCTCTGGAGAGTGTCACCTTCACAGAAAAGGAGCCTGACACCAGACATTACAGTATAAAAGGCTTCTGCAGCTCCCTGCAAGTCCTCTAGGAAGGCACTTATTCACTGGAATAGTCTCACGTAAGCTAATGAGATCACAGGCAGCATGGTCTTGTGGGCAGCACTGAGCAGGGATGCATGACACCCGCTATTGGTTTGTTGGATGTCTTTGGGGAGATCACCGCACTGCTCCCTGCCTCAGTTTCCCCATCTGTAAAATGGGGATTATGATATGACCCTGTTTCATGGAGTACTTTTGATGAATGGCACTGTATAGTAGCTCAGTATTATCACCTCTATGGTGATAATATTCCTATGAGTGAGGGCCACCTCACCAGCCCCTCTTCCTGAATTGATAAATATGTCCCTAGATTCTTCATTGTAAAAAATAAAAATTATTTCTCACCTTCACCTGACAAATGAGGGTCTTTTTTCTTTCATTCTTTCTTTTTTTTTTAAGACCATGTGAGAGTTGAGACTTCTCCACGATATCTCCAGAACCATGGACAACAGCTACTTACAACCTGAAATGAAAAACTCTTGGATGAAACCAATGAAGCAGTAACTCAGTTCCCCTTTCTATTTGCATCTATGTAGAGTGGATCCAATCCTATGCCCATGGAAGTCAGTTAGAGCAATATTTGGCTCTGGTAGTTCTTTCCTAAGCATAATCATAGTCATAAAGATGCACACACCTGGGGTTTAGTACTGCCTCTGGCAAATTGTAGAGGGGATTGCTGCAGATGCCCAAATCAAATTCTCTGATCAACAGAAATGAGGGGCCACATCCTGTGGTGTGCCAGACCTCATTCTCATTCACATGAAGGGCCAGGGAGGCATGAGCATCTTTATACCACCTCCCCTCCATCTCTGGTGCCAGTAAAGCCTCCAGCACACATACAGCAAGGACAGGACGAGCAGTTTGAAGGAAAAGTTACTGCAGAGGTTAAAGTACAATGAGGCAGCTACTGCTCAGGAGGAAGGAAGGACTATGTGGGGACCAGAGTGGGGACCTAAGCCAACAGCACGAGGGTGGTGTCAGCAGGGGATCTGGAGCTGTGCTTCCCCTTGGCTCTTTTCATGCTTTAAATCCTGGTTCCCATAGTGAAGATGTCAGCACTGAACCTCACAGAACTGGGCCTTAGGCCATGCTTTTATTCCAAACAATAATATATTCTGGTGGTGACTTTGACTGTGAGCCCCAACATGCCCCTGTACCTTGGTTTAGGATGTGAAGGTGAGGGGGTTCTCGCCTGTCCTGGACCAGGTGAGTAGGCATACGCAAGCTGAGCCTGCCCCGTCCCATGCTGACCAGAGTACTAGTGCTGGCACGAGAGGGAGGGTGTGATAATTTGCTACTTGGAGACGCCAGATGCAAATTACCCCCTCCTCATCCCAAAGCAAGGAGGAGGCAGAGGACTTTCATGGGTGTCTTAAGGAGTCACAGAGTTTCTGTGGAGGCAAAGCTTGCTCAATGAAGCCAGAAACATTTGGCATCTACAACACTGAATAAATGCATCCATCTCTCATACAGAGGCAGTGCTTCAAGTGCTCTGTGCCTTCCACATGCTATAACCCTCATACCAGCCCCCTCCCCTCCACCACTGGTCCCCCAGCTTTTTTTATTTATTTATTTTTTTAAGGCTTTAGTTTTATTCTTTTTGCACACACAAGAAAACAGACATATAGAAAATGGACCATTTATCACAGCAACAGCTATTGCATTAAGTGCTAGTGTCCTCACTGGCATGTCCAATAGGGGAGGTAACCAATTATTGTGCTCCTACATAGCATTTTCAGGTGAGGTCCCACAGAGCCAAGCAGTCACTTATCCAGCCCTGCAGAGCTCCTAAGGCTGCTGTCAAAATCCCAGCATCCTCTCTCATTACAAAGTTGGGGAAACACAGTAGGAAACTTTCAGAGACAACACTGCTCAGTTTCTAGAAAACCATATCTAATGCATGATCCTGTGACAGATGCACTCACTCCCTAATGGAGGGACACTTGGGCACTAGGTCACAAAACCACTGGCTGTCCTGGGGTTTACTTCTAGGCTGCTCTTCTCTCATGCTGTAGACATCCCCCGCTGAGGCGCAGACTGGCAGCTGGCAGAGCCACTGACTCTTGTAAACGCTGGTGGGATAGGTGGTGACCTATCTTCTGCACTGGTTCCATTACCTATCAGGTCATTCACATGTGCGGGACCAGGCAGAGAAAGAGCTGACCACTCACCAAGTGAAATCCCTGATTTTAAAAACAGCTTTCCAGGCTGTACACCCAGAATAAGGTTGCTTTATCCACATCCACAATATCTTGACTCCATTAATCCCCCTAATCCAGTCCGGAAGAGAAGAGGGATAGGTAAATTGGGTGTATGGTGAGGCCCATAAAATTGAGCTACGTTACATTAAAAGCCTAGCTGATCAGACGAAAGCTTGGGTTAATGAAGATAATACATGGGAATGATAAGGCAGAGACAGTTAACAGAGTGGTGCTAATTCTCTGGCACTAATGGTTTCAACATGTCCATTTCCAGCCTCGGATGTCATGCTGGGATAACACAACTCCAAGCATGAAAGGACTGAAATCTGATTAATAAATATGTAAATGTGCATGCCTGCATACGCAGAAGCTCTCAGATCCCCAGATTGTTGGGGCAATCACTATGTATTCAGCAGTGAGATCCAATCTCCAGTAGCGGCGCTGCTTCTTACTCCTCCTTACTGTTTTACTGACAAGCCTGAGATTAACCTGTATTGCCTCTGCCCTTCCCCAAGTCCCTGGCTTCTTACTCACCTTTATCTGTTCTCCAGAGGCAACAGCACCATAAAACCTAAACCAAAGTACATAGCGCTCAAGAAGACTTTTGTGCCCTTTACTTTGGGACGGTTGAAGGTCAATATCAGATCTGTCTTGTCAAGCAATCCATATATTTTTGGAATGCTGCCAGAGATTGTATTCAGTGACACATCTGGTACTGCGGTGCGCTATATTAATGGTTTGTTTTTCCACATGAGGTAGTAACCATGGGGCAAAATCTGCCCTTGGATACACACAACCTACTCTGTGTGCATACAGATTTGGGCTCTAAGGGCCTTTACTTGAAAGCTGTACAGCATTTGCAGTCAGTGAAGGTTATATTTACTGATCCTCTCTGGATGAGGCCCCAAGATTCAAGGAAGAGTTAAGGGATACAGACAGACACTAGTTCTCTTTGCTGTTGACCTAACTGCGCACATAGAAGTCTGATGGAGTCAAAAGCCATTCTGCTCCCTTGTGCTGTGAATGCAACATTATCTCAGCAGTAAAGCAAAAGTTACTGGCAATTTTGTTCTCCATTCACTGCACAGACAGCACAACCTCCACCACTGCATAGGCAGCAGAAGAGCTCTGGCTGGCTGGAGATATTAAGCTGTGCTATACAAAAGCTAGTCTTTACACCTTTTTCTGGTTCCTAAAGGAGCCTTCCCAATGGAAACTAATGTGCTTTTGCTGAATTTGCTCTACAGCAAGGGAGGAGAAAGCAAGGCAGCAGCCTACCAAACTGGGAACATCCCCTGTCATTTCAAAAAACAGGCTGACATCAGAGTCCAGTTTTGCTTTTCATCAGTTTTACAATTTTCTTCCAGTTTGGAAGCTGGAAGAATAAGAGTCCAGTTTGGAAGCTAAGTCAGAATATGGATCCAAACATGGATTTGAAGTTTCTTAAACTGCAAAGGTGCTTACAATTGGGCTTTTGGTTTGGCCTGTCATGGAGCTAAAAGCCAATAGAAATATTTGCATCATGGCCTAAAGTTCTCTATCGTTCCTGTGAATTCATATCTGAGGTATTGCTTCAGGTCACTTTCTGAAGAGGGAGATCAAGAGAATATGAAAACGGGAGTAAAAATAAAGGAGAATGAAAGGAGACCAATCCCATTGAGAAGTGATAGCTAAAACCTCTTCAGATACTGAGGGAAATCTAGTAGATGCTATTCCT
The DNA here is from genome assembly GCF_000455745.1 of Alligator sinensis. Classification (NCBI taxonomy): domain Eukaryota; kingdom Metazoa; phylum Chordata; order Crocodylia; family Alligatoridae; genus Alligator; species Alligator sinensis. The sequence continues at coordinate 3,955,712 of NW_005841915.1, read as the reverse complement.
TAGGATCTCTGCTGTCCTGCGCTTCGGCATGGAAATGATGAACTGGTTGGGTAGAAATAAATAATGGCTGATCATGCTTTCTTAGCTGATCAGATGAACATGTATTGAAGACTGGGGAGGTTTAGGAGAGGAGAGAACAATACAATCTCAATCTCATCCCTCTCATCTGCTTATCCACCTCCAGCCTTTCATTGGTGCAGTTATGGGTTTTGGAGGGCAGCCCTGGGTCTAACCCCCTTCCTATCAGCCTCTTGTCCAGTACCTACTCAGTGAGTCCACTTCCCCTGTGATTATTGGTGTTTTCATGGTGACAGCAGGGCAGGAGGGAAGCTTGTTATTCTCTGGTGAGACCCAAAGGATATGTCCTTTTCTGTTATAGGAAGCATTTTGCACCTTTCACCTCAAATGTATCCCATGCTGGAGAAGCCCCTTAATCTTACATCCCTGCGACAACCAAATGAGCGTATGTAAAGTCACTTATAACTCACAAAACACAGATGGTAAGATTTAAAAAAGAAACCTACACTGTTACCACAATTGCTTACACAAGTTAGATGACTGTCTACACAGGCGACTGTAAGAGCTCACTGCGCATCTAAACTAGACACTCAGCTGCAAACACATCTGTTTGCAACACTTTATAAATTAGTCCCTTACTAATGTGGTGTTACCAAGTGGGCAGTAACATATCGCCAGTGGGTACATCTACACATGCAATTAATGCACATTAAGGTTACTAAGTAAACTGCACTCAGGAACATGTGTACACATGCACTCAAATTGGGAGCAAATTTGCTCCCAATGGGAGCAGTTGTGTCCAGGGCTGCTCCTGCCCCCCTGCAGCAGCCAGGGGGAACTCCAGGATCCCCAGGTGTCAGCTCCGGGCTTGCAGGGGGCACAGGTGTCAGGTTGGGGGGTGGGTGGGGGGGAAGCTGTCCTGGAACAGAGGACAGCTCTTAGCCATGTGAAGCTTGGGATCACAGCTTTGTCCCAAGCCAGAGCCGCTGAGCCATGTCCTGTGGCCAAGTGGTAGCACTCTGAGCTCTCCCCTTGCTTTGCTCATGGAGGGAATGGAGGAACTCTCTGCCTCACAGCGCTAGGCCGGGGACAGAGAGCTTCTGCGTGCCCTCACCCTGCCACTGCCTGCACAGCATACGCTCCAGTCAGCTCCTGCTCCCCACCTATGCCTGGGGGAAGCCAAGAGCTGAGCAGCACCAGGACCGGGGACAGAGCTCCCCTATCTCCACAGCAAGCAAAGTGAGGGGGGAGCTCAGGGTGCTGCTGCCACTCAGGTGCAGGGCATTGGCCTAAGTCAGCACCACGGAGCCAAGCTCTGCACTGGAACTGCTGCAGACAGCTCCTCCCTCTTCCCCCCACACCCTCTCGGGCAGTGTCTACACATGCACTACCGTGCGGTAGCTAATGTGCAGTTAATCTAGTACCTGCATTTCTAGGTACTAGCAAACCACACATTAACTTAAGTTACTGCACAGTAAGTCCCACGCACATGTAGACGGTGATGCTTTACTGCTTATTAGTCTAATGTGCAGTAAAGTTTCTTGTGTAAATGTGCCCAGTAACACATTAGTATATTTTAGATTACAGTATCTGTAACTTGCTACGCCATACCACCTGGGTCCAGTTAAAGTTTCTGTATTGCACAAGTCTCTACAACTGCAGAGAGATATCTATAGCCATTGTTACAGGAAAGCAAGCAAATGAAGATCAGGCTGTAAGTCCTGGAGCACTTATTTCATAATGTCAGCGGTGGAAATTCACCATCCAAGTTATTGTCCCACAGGAATGACTTGAAAATGTTTCAGGAATGCCTTGAAAATGTTTCCTAGACACAGTCTAACGGGAAGCAATACTCTCAGCAGCAGAAAATAAAATGCAAAAGTGGCACACACAAAGGCTAATGCTGAAAGTAAAAAATTCTACCCAAAGAGCACATGGCAGATCCAAATCCCACTCATCAACATTTCATTATTTATTAATATTCACATTGTACATACTGTTGATTTTTAAGAGAGAAACAATCAATAACTTGTGCATTGCTACCTCTCACAAGGCACAAAAAAGGCAAACTGCTCCCAGTATCTAGGTTTTAGAGCTGAGAAGAAATGAACTCAGAACGCCAACATCTCCTGGCAGATAACATCCTGGAAAAATATTTTTAAAGGAATTGTTCTGCAAATGAATGAATGTTCACTGGCCCTGTTGTCTGATAACAACAACAAAAAAGGTAATTCCTTTTATTATTCTAATCCTGTAGTTTTATCTATTGCATAAGTAGCACCTTTCATTTTACCAGCTTTTAAAAATCTCTGCCCCTATTGGTGAAAACCAACTACTGCCAGGGAACAGCACACTGGCTGTTTAACAGCTCGTGCCAAATAGCATAAACAATTTAGGACAGGAAGTGAAGAATACCACATCCAATAAAACATCAGGGGGAAATCTAGGTTGACAGAAAGTAATTATCCACATTGCAATTTAGGCAAGACAGAGTGTCTAAGACATTTACTCCTGCAAAAAGTGCAGAGGATTACGAGTGACCATCGTTTTTCTGTAGGAAGTCTATAGCTCCTCATCGTAGCACTGGCATACTGCAGACTCACCCACAACTCAGAAAGTGCCATTTCCCAGATTAACAGCATCACATTAGGTAGGTAACATTTAGGTGAGTCTCTACCCATTCAAAATAGTAAGAAATCCAAAGACATGTTTGTAAAACTGACCCAGCCTGATTATTCAGTCTCTGTTCTCCAACTGCGATCCTAGCAGGAGAAGGCGAGATTGTAGACATTCACTGCAGTACAGGGAATCTGGTTATGGCAATAACTTTAGGACTCCTGCTATTAGGATAGGAAAAGCTTGGGCACATAATGGAGGTGACACATCTGCATCCAAGGGGCATGATAAAAGCCATGAGGATGGGATCCCTAAAAGTCCCCAAGATTTGCCTAACTCTGATAGTGCCAAAGCAGAATTTCTTGTGAAAATCTAAGTTTTATTATGGACTTCAGTGGCAGCAGTGGAGCTTTTTGAAAATCCCAATGCCTCAGGCCCACCTTCCGACTAAACAGGGATTAGAGGAGGCTTTCCCATTTTTGCATAAAAAATGAACATCGCATTTACAGCTTTTTCAAGGGGAGCAGCATGTTAATGGTTATGAAAGAAAAATGACGATGCTCTGGCTAAAATGGTAGGACTCAGATAAATACCTTTAAGAAATACAAGGGTTTTACACTAATAGCACAAGCCATCATTCTGAGGTGAGGTGGTAATGCAGAATAATCTTGTATTATTTTAAGAAGTTGGAAATTCAAATTGCAGCAAGCAGGTAACAGCTGGCTCTAGCGAGCTCCTGCCTGGGTCGCAGAGGCTGTTCATGAGAGAAATAAAACATACGGTGGAGATTTTCTAAACACCAACAAGATGGTCGCATTTAATAATGATCAAGCAAATTTATGATTTGAGGGCATTGTGCTCATCTGTTCCTATCAATTGTAACCCAGTGCACCATAAAAGTAAAACGGAAGGAGCGCACGCTGTAAATGTTAGCAAGGAAACGTTATTAGATCATTTAAAACTAAATACTCTGCTGTTGTCTTCTCCTTGACAGATATATCAGCCCAAGGAGGGGGAGGAGGGAAGGAAATGTCCCTGTTGGCTCACCTGCCTCTGCAGCACACCAGCAGGAAAGCTAGGCATGGAATATGCTGAGAGAGCAAGTCTCCGCTAAAGAATGGAGGCTCCTGTCTTGCACAAAAGACATAGAGATGATGCTTTTTGTGGTTATGCACAGAAGGGATTTGGCATCTTTTGAGGGGAAAAAATAAATGTCTTTCCCACTCGATTAAATGTAACTTAAGGCACTGGAAAAGAAAATGGGTTTCCATTTATGGATTGGGGATGGCAGGAGGGCAAGTATTTGATAACAAAATCGTGACAGGAACCCATTTGAGTGGAGAGAGATTTGTTTGTTTAGCTTATTGATCGACTTTTATCATGCAAGTAATTAACGCACATTACTCAAACTCCCCATTTTTCTAAAGTGAATGGGTTTATATAATATTTCCAAACAATACGTGTACAAACTGAGAGGGAAAACAACAGAGCTAAGGAAAATGCATGCAAACCTTAAACTATAATAGACAGGCTCATGTTGCAAAAGAATGCCGGGCAATGGGAAGCATAGAGGGCAGGATTTCCAAACGGAGTTAGGTGCGCAGCTTCCACTGACTTGCCATCCGATTAGGAATATTCCCAGAACCGGGAGAAATCTCAGTCAGAAATCTTAGCCTTGCAGTGGGGAGATTCGCTCTTTTACCAAGTAATGCCTTGTCACAGCTACCCATCTGATTGGGATGGGAGCAGTATATTGCATGGAACGATGTATATTTACAGGGCTAGCTACGTTCGGTAACAACAATAACCTAAGAAAGTGATAGTGTTAAATTATTGTTATGTCTGTTCTGAGCCAAATCATAAGGCTCTAGGCTGGGAGTTAGGAGTGCCTGGTTTAATTCCCTTCTCTGCTACAGACCTCTTGTGTGAGCTTGGGCCACTCACTTAACCTCTCTGGGCATGTCTACACCACTGTGACAGCCTGTCCTGGCTGAACCATTCCTGAGCACAGTCCCTTCCTACTGGGACACTTCAGGGTCCAGCATGCTCTGGTGTATCTGCTCGGGGTCATCTCCAGCAGCTACTCTCAGGAATGGCAGAGATTATGGTCTCAAGAGCAGCTGCAAAAGGATGCTGTGGAGCCTTCTGCATTTGGAGGGTGCCAGTGGGAGTGGGTGGATGGAGTGCACTCAACCAGGACACATGGGAACACTGTGGCTCAATTCCCTGTCTTCAAAATGGGAGTAATAGCACATGCCCTCTAGGTTTATAGGTGCTCAGGTACCATCAGCATAGCGATGGAAGTCATGCAAGTAGAGAGGGCCCAATTCATCATGGCCTTCTCTAAGAACAGGATGGAGAAAATACTCCTCTTTTGATCTGGCAGCATGCTGCAATCACTCTAGTGCAGCTATCGGTGTCCTTATGAAGTACCATGGCACTAGGTGCACAGGTTTTCCATTTAGACACTCTGTAATGCCTTGTCAATAGTGTGCTGTGACTGTGCTGATCTGACATGCCAATGTAATACTTCATCCAAACACTGATGTACATAGGGGTTTGTCAGTGCATGCTGGTTGTGTGGTGAGTTTCCTGCTGTCCACAGACAGATGCGTCTGTGCCTATGCTGCCTTTGGCTACCTAACAGACATGAGATATAAGCTGTTTACTACACCTAGTAGCTTGGCTTGTAGCTCAAGTGACAAAGGCTTATGTTTTCCAATTACTGAATGTTATAGAATCATAGAAATCATAGAAATTCATAGAATCATAGCGATTAAGGGCTGGAAGGGACCTCGAACTATCATCAAGCCCCATCCCTCCTGCTCTGGGCAGGACTACTGCTGAGATATAGAGTCATAGAAATTAAGGGCTGGACTTAGACTCAGAGTTGCACAGGGGCACCTACTAGACCCCATCACCCAGAGAATGAGGCCTCTTTTGGCTTTGTTTCAATTCTGTGGGGCAGAAAAATATACGTCTTGAGCAAAGCCTGCCCCAGAGCACATGGTCACCCTCCCTGGCAGGAGCTGGGAGTCAAGGCAGAGGCAGCAGCAAGGGAGAGGCATACTCATTTAGACACAATGCTCTGTATGAATAATGACCATGAAATCCTTTGTAGCCACAGAATCATTACAATATAGGGACTAATTTAGAGAGGTCTCACTGCATTGGTGTAGTAGAGTAATCAGGAAGCTTTCAGCGGGGAGTACAGCAGTAACAACATATGGATGAATAGAAAACCTGTGGGCCATCTTGACTTCCACTTGTATGGCAACAAAGGAACCTTTATGTTCTCTAAGGGACAGCCATCCCTCCAAGATGTGAGAGTAGGAGTCAAATCAACAGAATACCAGCATGAAAGTGCTACAGAGATTGCAGGGTGAGAGCCTATTTTTACAGCAAAAACTATAGCACACCACCTGCTCTGATGGGTGCGAGGTGGAGTGTTTATTGTTAGCAAATATTGACTTTTTAATAATAAACACTTGTAAAAACAGGGCAGCAACCTTGGGTGAATTGTCTTCTTTATGTGGTTTTCCACTAGCCTCCTCGCTGTCACACCACTTTCCTATTTCTCATTTTTGTAAATTCTACAGATATGCAAAGATTAGGTTTCATTCTGGTCATTGCATTACCTCATATCTGTATCATATTCAGTATAATCTATTGCCTCTGGATTAATGTAATCCTTCCTATGACATACCAGATCATATCTCATTACTGTGACTGTATGGCAGCCTTTATCCTATTTGCTGAAAGTGAACTGTATTTGATTGAATCTAAAAGGTATAATATGAAGTTTGGCCTATTGGTCATGTGGAACGTTAGCATACAGTACTTGACTCTGTCCTGCCTAAATGATAGCTCTGAGCTAAGCATATATTTGCCTGCACCCAACGATCCTGCTATTCCCGACTTTCATTTTTGATAAGAAAGATAGAGAAAAACAAAATCTGCAGACAACGGCTTGCAGACAAAAAGACAGATCTTTTTAACTTTCGAAAACTGAAACTCCTCAAGAAGATCACCTTAAATTCCACCCAGTACAGTAGCTTCTGTGAAGAGCACTTTTAAGCCTTTTAAAAATCTCTCTCCCAACTCATTACTATTCAGACCAATTTTTCATTCATCTTGAATCTACAGCAGCATTTTAATGTAAGAAGCTCCCTACTCTGTTTCTCTTCCCCTGAAGAAAAATAGCTTAATTTCTCCAGCTTGATAGATTTTCCTGATCCTTCAAACAGTATAAAAAGACTCTTGAAAATCGGTTGTTGAACTATCCACAGGCATTTTATAATGGCCGTAAATAGGTCTATACTGAATAGCTCTCCAGGCATCAACTTGAATGGTGTCCTTGACACTATTATTATTATCCCTTCTGCACAAAAAAAAAAAGTCTGTGAGCCTCTCCACATTGCAGTTTGTTCGTCTCAGCTGCAAAATGGTTGGAAGAACTTAATTTTCCTTAGTGGGTGTCCATGTACGTGTATGTATACAGGCTGAAGACAGACAGACAGGCACATTGGCTCTCTTCAAAGCTCTGTGAACCATCCTTTTTTCACATCCTGGAACTGTCATACATTTTATAGACTTTCATACATAAAGATCAATATTTGTGAGAAAATTTGAGAACTCTCAAGTAAATTAGTGATGAGAGGGAGAAGTTAGAAGTTAATCTTTTTCCTTTTCTTTTTTTCGTCTGTCTAAATTTCCTCCTGATTTCCACTAGAGAATGCAGTCTTCACTTGTCCTGTTACAATGTCGCATCAAGCTTGCTACTAAAAAGCTGCTTCAATTTACCCAAAGGGGCGGGGGGGGGTGGAGGGGGGCTTAAGTTCTAACTATATAAAGTACCATAACAACCCCATCTTTAAAAAGTTGTAAGACGTTTTCAATTCTAAGCCAAATTTTGGACCTCTCCCATATAACCCTCGAACTTGTCATGAAAACTCATTCCGGATGATATTTTGGGGGAATAAATCTTCTGTCAGCAGAGACATTTTGGAAATGCTTGAGGTTAATCCATAAATGGTATAACTCCTAAGAGTAAATAAGGTGTCTTCATTTTGTGAAAGCAGTTTCAATTTTTTCAGCCCACTCAGAAGGCAAAAATAGCTTGTCCTAAAAGTGTCAGCATGGTTTTACAGATTTGCCTTTATTGAAAAGTAGCACAAAGGGATAGTTCTGTCCTCATGAAGTCCCATGCATCTTAACCAAAATAAGGCATCTCCCCACCTCACACATGAGAAATGATTCATCCTTTCTGTACAATTAAGGATTCACCTGGGAGCTCACTCCAGAGTCAACACGGGCTCTGCCATGGTTAGAGAGTTTAAGTTTCCTGCACAGCACAACTGGAAGTGGGAGTCTTGCAGAAGACCTTGGTTTCTGAAAAGCTTGGAGTAATGTTAGGGTGAAGACTGACCCAGGCGACAGGCTGCATGTCAGTTCCAACAGGATTCACACACTTTGAACTCTTTAAGGGCATTTCAACTCCTCTAGAGATTGTACATCCTGCATATTACACAGTGACTTATTTCTTAAATTTGACACCAAAGCACTCAGGACCTATTCTAGATGATAAACTCTGTTGGTCCGCATAGCTGTACCTTCAGTGCTTTGAGAGATCCACTGCCCGAACCAGTATGAAACAAGATGTTCTTGACTCCACTGACACAACGTTTATCTAGTGTTTCATGGAATAGCTCTGATCAGTTTTGTACCACGTCTTTAGCTGTAACAGAAGAGAAGAAAATGTAAAGTCAATGGCAAGCTTGACCATATCAGTCTTATGAAATGTTTTATTTTTTAAACATAAAGTAATTTTCCAGGCAAAACTCTTTGCAGAGGTTACAAAAATGTAGCCATTAATTCTGCTTAAACACTTGATCAGAAGAGAGTAGCTTTGAAAACCCAAACACTTAAAAGCTAGACAATTCAAAGATGAGGTTCAATTTTTGTCAAAGACGAACATAGTTTTTTTGAAAGCTCTGAAATTCAGCATTAAAATTTCATGGTCAACTCGATGTTGGTTGTGGGATGTTTTTTCTGATAGGGAGTCTCCTGTAGCTATGCATGTGCCACAAAAAATGATGCCATGACACAAGGGCACTCTAATCAAATGCTATGCCAGCCAGTACAATTTTCCTTAAAAACAGAAAGCTTTGGCTAGCAGAGTTTACCCAAAGCCTTACAGGGAGTTACTTGCATTGTGAGAAGGGAGAGGAAAGAATCTGGCCTCAGGAGGAATAAGAGGTTCAAAGGATGGAAGAGACTTCAAGAGCAATAGCAACAGAAGATTTGTGCTGCACAACAACAGGGCGAAAGTGCAAACAGAAAGTGCTTTTTCTACAGGGAATGAAGGGACCAACTGCTGTGAGAGACATAAATGACAGAAGAAAGAGCAGTGTTAAAAAATATCCCTCTCTGGCAGGGAGCAGGACAAGGACTGCTGCGTTCACCCACTGCTGATAGCATTAGAAGGGAATCAAGTGAGGCTGAGAAAGGGCTATGGGCACAATTCAGAGAGATCCACCTGAGCCAACATAGACCCCTCCCCTCAAAAGACTGATTCCATTTTCGCAATACAAATACGTAATCCTCCACTAAGGTCACTTTGCAATAGGCTTCCATATTTGTCTCCTATTAGTCAGTGCTCATTCAGAAGCCATATTCTTTAGAAATAATGCAATTGCCAGGCTGTTGTTTTTCCCCATTTGGGCTTAAAGCATCATGCAAAGACAGCAATAGCGGAGCGGACAAAACATAATTTAGTTGGAAATAACTGATAGGTTCGAATAGAAATGCCATTAAGATGGGCTAAAAATAATCTAGAGTGAAAGGGGTAAGTATTATCCCTCTTTTATAAATAAAGAGAACAGGAGAAGAATACATTTTCCAGGGGCACATATGGTCTCTGACTGAGCCAGGCTAGAATTAAGATTTTCCTGACTTCCGCTCTCCCAGTAGACTTTGCTGTTTCCAGATACACACATGCATGTGAACGCATGCACATGCGTATATAGATACAGGTTATGACATCCCTTGTTGGGATCGCCTGAGAAAATATTAGAGAAGCAGAAACTAAAAGCAAAGCAACCAAGAATAATTGTGTAACTTACTCCTAGAGAAGATTTCAGATTTTCTGGGCTTTTCCAAGCTTCATGAGGTTCAGAGCTCAGCAGCCTGACACAGAAACATGGCAGTGTTTTGGTCTACCCCTGCACCCCCTTCCCAATATTTCTGCTTTTAACTTCAATAGACCTGATGCAGAGCTCTAATGATTTTTTCTAGTGAGGTTTGAATCAGGCACTTATATGTCCACATGTAATGCACAACCAAGAGGTATCTTTGCCTCTTCATGAAGTGACCAGAAAGGCATATTTTGCTGGGTATATTTGTGTTGGACTTTCCACACCCCTGCCCCCACCTGAGTCCTTCCTAACATTAGCTAAGTTTCCTACTTGTGCATCTAACTCCTGGGTGTGCTCAGTAGTGCAAAATACTGCATCCCTCTTAAACTGAAAAATATATTTCCTCCCTGACTAAATGCACAGCATTTCTGCCCCCACTTTCAGCAGGTGGGAGGCTGCGAAATCTAGTGTTCCCTGCAGAATCCTGGAGCCTGTGCATCCTCATATTTTCCACGTGAACCATTTAGAAACAAAACAAGATAGCAAACACAAATCAATTCAATTGTCCTAGAATATGACAGGTTGACTTGCGACCTGTCTCATCTGGTACATGACAATGTTGTTTGCATCCCATTAAAGCGGATGACTTGTGCACTGTTTATACAGAGCAGAGATTCCTTTGATGACAGCTTTTGAATCATGGCTCTTTCTTCATCATGCAATTCACTACAGAACCCCTGTACCAATTGACATTGTAACACGAGTGTCACTATACAAAGCAGTTTATCCTTCAGCACCAACAATGCCATGGTAATTTTTTTCTTATATCTTTTTTACACTCGCTAGTCTGCTCTGCTCTTTGTAAGAGCAGCATTTCGCCGTTACAGACAATTCATTATTTTCTGTCACTCGCTGCATATTGCCGGTTCCCTCTCTCAGCAAAGGCGACTATGCCAGGCACCTTTGCAAAGTTTACAAAAGCTCCTCAGAGGATGTGGCATTTAAACTAACAGCAGTGTGCACATCTTAACCACTTTAATCAGAGTTTAAGTGGGCTTAGGCCTGTTCAACTTGTTCACATGTACCAATCAGTGCAAAGAATAGTGAGTTCCCAGTCTTGGCCCCTCATGATTTTGTCTCAGAGTCAAGTGCATCCAGCCAGCTGACAAAGGGGGAAAGACCCCATGTCACTCAGCAACCCCCTTTTGTCTGACAGGAGAAAACTCTTGTAAGAGTCTCCTCTTCCACTCCTGGAATAAAGAAAGAGGATTATGACCTGGAGCCTCTTAAGAGTTGGTTGTCAAGGAAGGAAAAAAAAGCCAAGTGGATTCTCAGAGTTCAGATGGGCTTTCCACATCACAAGGTCTAAGGCTCCAGTCTTACAAATGCTGCACACTGAGGGACATGCTGCACAATGCTGTATCAAAGTCAATCAAGCTCCTTCTGGCTGCAAAGGCCCACAGGTATGGGGCAAGCATTTGGCAGGATTGATTTAACCTGGTCCTGCTCGAGAGCGAGAGAGTTCTTGAAAAGCTTTATATTCCTACTGTTCGAGAAAGCAGAAGCAAGGAATATACTGTATATAAACAACAGCTCTAGCATGGAAAGCATGTACATAAGTTACTGTCTCCACTTGATCTTTTTTTAATTTCAAACACTGCTTTCCCTTAACCATCTTTCGTTGGGCACAAGTTGCTCTGAGCTGCTATTTTTCTTTGCTTTCTTATTCTAGTTCCCTCATCCAGGCACACATCTAAGTCCTGGAGTTCACCAATACACTTAGCAAAGCTGAACAAATAATTCATAATCTCTGATTTGTCTGACAAATTTTGAGTGCTTTCGTATTCACAGAGTGTCTGTGAGCTCAGCATGATTTTTTGCTATTGTATATTATTCAATGACACATATTACACAATTCATGTGCTGTTAGAAATTTGAGCCATGGTGCTGAAATAAGCATTGAAGTCCACTGGATTTTGGCTTCAGTGACATGTAAGGGCCAGATTTTGCCTCTCTTGCTCACATTAAACACTGCATAGCTTGTCAGATATTCACATTCACTTCACTGGCATAGTCTGCCCCCAAGTCAGGGCTTTTGGATTTAGTTCAGACTTCACAGTATGACACATCTATAATATCATAATCAGGATTCCCTGCCCTCCTTTAAAAGAATGTTTTAATGCTCATCAACATCAGTTATTTCAGCTCAGTTGATTTCCTCAGCATTTTGCTGTTATTCCATAAATCAGAGATTGTACCTATAGGCACAGCCCTGTGTAAGCAGGGTCACAGTTCCCAACCTGGCCTCAGATGGAAGTGATAACGCACAGCCAACTAGTACCGCTCCTACCTGTCTGCAGAGACTGGCTGCGTTGGCTGACATATTATGGGGTGGGAGGAAGAAATAAGAGAGTCAAGGCCTCTCCCATCCTTCACATCTGCTAGGCTGAGGGATCCCGGTGGTTGAGCAGTAATGGCCCCACGGAGCCTGTTTTGCCACCCTTTCAACCCTTCTCCGACTAAAACTCCAAAACATATTGGTTCCATTTTACTCTCCAGCCTTTGGGAGTAGCACATGCTGCTCAGCCTCGGGGCAGGTGCCTGATTCTTCCTGACCTGTTCAGAATGAACAACTATCTGAGACATTAACAGAGACAGCAAAGAATAATATTCAAGTCATACTAGGCCACAGTGGATCATACCAGGCTGTGGCAAAGAGTGAAATGAATATAGAAAATAGGGCTTCAAATATTAGAAGTCTTATTCCCTTCTCTAATATATTTAGTATAAACTGCATCTAGCTACTTTTCCTATATCAATCAACAGAGACAATTTGAGCACAAGTTGTAAGTCCCCTTTAATGCCTGTTTCTTTAAGGGTAGTAGAATGTCTCTAACCCTCGTCTTCCATTCCTCAGTCGCAGAACAATCTTAATGCACTTTTTGAGACATTTTTCTGTAATGTTAGAGATAACTATCCTGTTGTCTCTAAGCATAATTACAATCTCAGGCTGAGTGTTCCTCCTGCATTCGTCCTATGAACTGGGAACGAACCGTCTCAGCCACTCTGGCTTAATTGTTATAGTTTCTCACCCTGAGCTGTTGCTCTGGAAATCATGGTTCACATTTCACCTGACACTAGGCAGGTTTTTTAAAATCATCTTAATATGTACAATGCCTGGTTTAGACTTTCCTGCATTGCATCTTTTCAAATGTCCTGCATGTATCTGCAGTCACCACCTCTGGCACAGGTTTGTACTGATTTGCATTCAATTTGTGAATCATATAGGTGCAAACGGAAAAAAAAAAATCTCTATTCTCTTCTAAAGACCTGTTCACCAGGTCCCTTTTGACTATATGGTAATAAGTGGTTTTTATAGGCTTTTGTAACACTAACCTTTCCAGACACACAGAGAAATTTTTCCATCCCTGGAAAGCCACCTTTTTTATTTCAGCATGTTGATATTCAATGTTTGTTCATGCCTTTGATGTATAAAATACTGTTCTCCATACTGTTGTAAAAGGATTTTTATGCCAAGACCTTCTCTTGGAGGCAATTATGGGTGCTCAACACAACCCAGATGGCAGACTGCAGAAAGAGCGTCTCCCACAGGGATATACTAAATGTACACAGATGTGTGCACTGTGGGGGGGGGACCTGGCAGAATCCAGGATAGAAAAATATCTGGCATCTCCCACCCCCTTTGATATCAGTCTTTTTTCAGGTAATAAAAAAAAAAATGTTATTCTTTTGGATGTGTACCCTAAGCAAAAAGTTTTACATCTTTTCCTACAATGTTTATAGGATCATAGGGTTGAAGGACCTCAAAGGTCATCTAGTCCAACCCCCTCCACAGATTCAGGGTCCTCTGTTCCTAAGCCACCCCAGACCACTGTCTATTCAGCTTTTTCTTGAAAACCTCCAATGAAGATCCTCAGGCACCTTGTCCAAGTGCCCTATTGCTCAGAAGATTCTCCCAAGATGGGATCTTTACTGGAGTTTGCCCATTGCCTCTCGTCCTGCCCTCTGTGGAAAGGGAGAACTATTTTCTTCCATCTTCTTTTTATGATAGACTTTCAAATATCAAGGGTCCCAGCTCTTTTGGTTCCTCTGATCCCTTTGGGATTCCTAAAATGACTTGCCGGTCTATCTACTCTTTTATACTCCGTCTTAAGGCAGCAGCAACTCCTGAAGGGGCATGAACTGTGGATCAGTTGGGCCCTTCCTGCTTTATTCTGTACATTGTGGTGAGCTTCTCTGGTTTTAATACCTCCTGCACTAATGGATATAACCATGCAGGCAGGCCTTGGGTAAATGGACATTTTTTCCTCTTGTATTAGTAAACCCTTTATTCCTTCCATTTTGTTATTTACCCATGAATCTACAGTACTTTTAGGTTGCAGTCTTGAGCTTTCCACTAAACCTGTGGCTTTGTCTTTTAGGGCTAATATCACTGATCCTGGCAAAATATTGGCTTGTGCATCAATGTCCAACTTAAAATGAATAAATGTCCCAGTTCCTTTCAGATTGATAGCCCAGCCATTTTCTGCTGCAAATGTGTCCATTGTTCTGATGAAACAATTAATCTTAGCAAGTGGGGCTGTTGTCTTGCTCTTTGTCCAGGGTGTATACACTTGTGTTTGCATCTTTTCCCACATGATGGGCATTGTCCCAGCTTACTGTGTGTGTAGCTCCATGTGCTGTTCCTTCTGGACTCTGAGCTCCCAGTGTCTTCTAATTTTTCTAGGATGTTTAGCAGATCCAGTCTTCCACTCAGGTTATTCTCTTTAATTTCTTTTTTTTTAACTTGGTGCCATATGGTGTTTGTCACTCTAGGCTTGAAACTGATCCTCCTTATTTAGTCACATCATCACATCATTCCAACTGCCCCTGCAGAACAGAATATGCATTTCTGTAGCACCCCTTCACCCTCTCGTTTCCAGTATCTGAGAAGTTAAACCACCTAACGGTGCAATACCCAATACCACAGCAGTTACTTGAAAGAGCACAGAATCTGCCACTAAGATAAAAAATCTGGACAAATCAGAAGAGAGAGACCAATCACACAGACAGCTCAAGTCAGTAGAAGTTGAAAGACTAGGCCACCATAATAAAAAAATAAACAAGCAGAAAGTTAAAAAGTCTCCAGAAATAAGATAAAGAATACATTGTTTAAAAAAAAATTCAATAAATATCAAGCATTTCTCCAAACCCAGACTTGAGTGAAAACACTAAACAGGATGGGCTTTCAAAGGGGAACTCAATGGTGAAAGTCCTGGCAATATCAAAATGTCATCCTATAAATGAACCTCAGAAGAATTTGTGTCAGTCTCCATCCACAAGGCAAAATCCATTTTTTCAGGTAATAAGGTTTCAGGTGCTTTAGGGATTTAAAATGCCATTGCTTAGGTTGTATGCTTCTTGAGGGCAGAGACTGCTTTTACCTGTGTGAGTCTGTAAGGTAAGCAAACAGGGCCTGGGTTCATGCTTACATTTCTCTGTGGTACAAACAAAGACCACCATCATGTCAGCTCACACCTACAAGTGTGTGGGAAGGCAGTGCAGAGATCTGAGCACTGGTCTTTTGAATAAGGAAGTTTCATGCCCTTCACCTTCAACTCTTTTGCCTTATTTAACAGCCTTTGTCATGTGCCTGGAGACATGCCAGCCTGCTTAGAGTACTGTGCACACCACTGTCTTTGGCTGAACTGGAGAATACATTTTGAAGAATGAGAAAATAGGGTGGTTCAATATTAGAAGCTCTAACTGGGTGCAGTCCTCCTCACTGCTGCAGAGAAGTACCGAATGTACACAAATATAAGATGAGGTCACCTCCCCCACCCCAATCAGGATACGGGGAAAAAAAACATATCTTACATTTTCATACAAGAAAACCTCATTAAATACATTGTCTATCATTAAACTGTTGCCAAAAGCAGTATGTGCTTAGCAATAGAAACTAACTGAAGTTGATTAAATACAGCCAACATTGAGCATGACTATAAAACACGTGGCCCATACGGGGCAAACACTCATGGGAACCTACCAAAAGAACAGATTAGTGCAACCTGTATGGGTAAGATACATAGTAGTACCCATTGTGCTCAGTTCCCATTAGCACTAACTTCTTTTCAAGTCATGGTGAGCCACACTGCATACATTTCAACTTCCTTTCATTCCCACAACTGAGCTGTGCATTTCTTTCCCATGTCCAATGATTCCTGTTTCTTTACCAGCCTTAACTGTTTGGCAAACATCACAAAATAGAGCCCCAAACAGTTCACTAGAGAGTTTACCTAGAATCCTTCCACCCTTGGAGGTTTTTAAGGCCTGGCTAGACAAAGCCTTGGGTGGAATGATACAGCTGGAGATGGTCTTGCTTTGAGCAGGGGTTAGACTAGATGACCTTCTGAGGTCCCTTCCAACCTGAACTGTCTATGATTCAATGATAATCCTTCTGTCTTTCAGCCTGCCACATATGATTAGTCTCACAATCCTACTCTTTTAAGTGGAACTGGACCAGGTTGCCCTGTGCCTCATCTGCACATAAATTTTTGAAGGATCCCCGGATTGGTGACAAAAACAGTTCTAGTCATGACTGGGAGGATAAATAGCACATTGATCCTTTGTGAGGGGTATCTGGAATACACACACCTACTAGGCAGTGTTGAGCCATGGAGTCACCACAGTTTGAAACTCTGTTGACTCTGCCTAGGCCAAGCCCAATGAACTATATGGTAATGGTATATCATGAGCCTTCTGGCTTTGAACTAATATTATACATAATTTGTGCTATATGTAAATAGGTACAAAAGTGTGCTACTTAAAAGTGTGTTTATGGAGTACCTGTGCTAAAACTTGCAGCAGTTTCAAAAAAGGTAACATGCATCAGGTCTGAATGAACTAAATTACTACAGTTGTGTTTATTTCAAAGTCAGTGTTTTCAGATTTGCCCCTTACCTCCAGGTGCTCAGCGAAAGCAAGGTCTGACAGTAATGGGAGAGGGACTTCAGGGTGAAGAAGTTGTGGGGGCAAGGAGCAAGGGGGCCACCCAACCCCCCCATATTTATTTTTCCTGCTGCAGCAGTGTAAGGGGGACAAATTCAAGGCAAGCCCCCAATAATTAGATTCTATACCTGGAAAATTATAACATTTATAAATTTTCCATATATAAAATCTAATTATTGTGAGGTCACCTTATATTCAGGATCATCTTATATTTGAGTAAATACAGTAAACAGGGCTGCATGTTATCCATCAAAGATTTGATTAGTTGGTCCCTGGCTCAGTAATAGTTTCAAAAATGCTTTTCTGAACTTCGGGATGCCCTTCCCTTTCCCTCCTCTCTGCTTGCTGAGCCATCACGGCACTATAACTTGCCACACTGTGTCCAAGGCTTGCCACATTTTCATACAACATATGAAAGCCACAAACTATCTCAACAACACATGGAGACAAACAATCCCTTAGATACTATACAAAGCTCTTGAGCTCAAAAATACTTTACAAGCATTAACCAGTTACTCACTGGTTATTATTATTAATACCCAGGAAAATGGGGTTTCCCTAATATATTACCTTAAAAACCACATGTTAATCAAAACAGAATTACTCACAAATGTTCTGTGCTGGAGTTTCTTCAAACCCTGCTAGTTAATACTGGGCTGTCTTGACCATAAACACACTTTGTTTCCAGATGTTAGCAATCCTGGTAATGTGTATCTCTATTCTAATCTTTGTTCAAGTTATCCAACCAAATTCCCTTCCTCTTCTGCTTTATTAACCTGCTCTCCTATTATCCCTCTTTATCTCTGTAGCTTAACTCCCTTTTTTCTGTCTTCTTACTGTTTGACTCCTTATCCTCAATATTTCTTCTTTTGCCTTTTACTCTCTGCAGGACATCTACGTCTCAGATTTCGGCTCTCACTGAAGTCTGACATCTCTTCGGTACTTAATAACACAAGAGAATTCTCTGGACTCCAGTTTCCATCCTGTTGCCCTCCAATACAGTATGTTCGTAAACAGAGAAGTTGAAGGGCAACCTGTCCTAGTGACCTCCAGGAGAGAGAGTTTTGTAATCATATATGCACCATGCCCCTGAACCAATCTGACCCTCCTGTGGTTATCCCTCCATGAATTACAGATCTTCTATGGGCAGCTCCAGATTAAAACAACTAATAGTGCCTAAATTGCCAGAATAGGATACTGTCAGAAATGGCACATATATTGGATTTTGTGATGCATTTTTGGGCATCTCAGGGAAGCAGAAGTAAAAGGACTCATGCTGCCTCTAAAGACAGGTAAATGCCATATTTTCCTACATACAGCACCTTGTTTCTCCAAAAGCCAGCTGCTAGAAACTGGAGTGCCCACTGTAAGTGAGGTTGCTTAAACTTCTGCCAAATGAAAGCAAAAGTAACTGCATGGAGCCTACAATGAGCAGGACAACGAGCTGCTCATCTCCTTGGTTGCTGCTACTCCGTTACTAAAAGAAAAGATCTTTTTTCTCTTCATTCTGCATCTCAAAAACAAGGGACATATCTTGGGGCATGTTGTATGGGAGATAATGTAGTAGTTCCCTCTAAGCACCCGTGGTTTTGTGGGACTGCACACAGAATAAGGTTCTACATAGCACAGTGGAAAAATCAGGCCATACCCACACATACAACCATCACTTTTGGCAGTAATTTGCACACCCAAAGCCTGAAAGGGATCTTTCCATTTTTAACAGGCTGAACTTTGCATAAGATTGCAATCAGATCCTTTGGCTCAGGCTTGCTGCCATCATTACTATTACCTTGTTCATTCCTGAGCTAAAGTGACCTGGTGCCCCAAGTGTGCAAAGCGTCTTCTGAGCAAGCAGAAGTATACAGCCCTGGCCTCAGTGGGCGCGTCCACATAAGTGGGCATGTGCCTCTTGCCCCGCCTCAAACTCCTTTGAGGCGGGGCAACAGGCACATGCAGGAACAAAAAAATGTTCCCCACGCTGCAAACTTGCAGCGCGGGGAGAAAAGTAGACCCCTCGATGTTTAAAAAAGCAGGGCAGGACAGAGTCCCTAATGCCCTGAGGCAACTGGAGGCTGGGTCCTCCATTGAGATGCTGTGATGCACAGAGCGTCTCTAAGGCTGGTCCCTGCTCTGGTGCTGAAACACATGGCTGGCCAGGCTGCATATTTCAGCACCAGGGCTCCGGTGCCGGTGAGTAAGGGGTCGGAGGGGCTGGAGGAGGGGGGAGGGGACCATGGGGGGGACCCCTGATAGCTCCG
>NW_005841915.1:3916273-3936166 GCF_000455745.1 Alligator sinensis | reverse complement strand
CTTTCTGTTTTTTTTTTTAAAGTGATGGTGCCTGGGGTTGTGGGGGTAGCCATGGGGGCCTGAGGGTGCAAGTTGGGGGGTGGGTCTGGGTGGGGTACCCGTTGGGGGGTCTGGGAGAGCGGGGGTGGGGCAGGGTGGGGCAGTAATTGGGGGCCTGGGGTGAGGCATGTGGGCCTTGCAAGGGTGGTGGTAGCCCCTGTGGGGGCCATTTGGCCCCAGTGGAGGACCATACCCCTTGTGCGGGGGTTGAACCCCGTGTTGGGGGGGCCGTACCCCTTGTGAGAGGGCTGAATCCCCTGATGGGGGGGCCAAACCCCTTGTGTGGAGGCCAGCACCCTGCGGGAGCACAGCAAAACATGTATTCATGAAACATGTATTTAGAGTTCACTTTATTATTATGATAAGAGACTTGCTTTAATACTGTAAGCTATAGCAATAAAACATTGTCCAACTGATCGCTGTCTCTGTCTTGCTTTCTGTCTTTATAGTGGTCTTTTGTTTTACTTGTGGAGGAACATGGATTTGGGAGTAGTTTACAAAGTGACTTTGGGATTTTTTATCAGGGATTTTTCAGTTTTCCAGTAGGGAACACCAGAATTCCTGCTAGGGAGGTCAGTGGCAGGACCCTGCCTGCTCAGAGCTGGCACCTTGGACCCAGCTGGCTGTGGCTGACCTCCTGGACAAATGGGGCCAGGAGGACGTGCTTTGACAGTTCAAAGCAGGCCACCACACCCGGAACATCTTCCAGGCGATAGCTGCCCAGATGACCGGGCAGGGGGCACAAATGGCAGTAGTGCTGCACAAAGGCCAACCCTGCAACTGCAGTCCACTGCCAGCTGGCTCAGTGGACTGAGCTGGGCCCCAGAAGCTCCTGAGAGCTAGTAGCCCTGAGCTACTTGACAGGGTGGCTTTTTATACTGCTGAGGACAGCACAGGTGCTGGCCCTGGGCTCTAGCTCCCCCTGGCTGAAGATCCGGGAGGAGCCAGGCAGGCTTATTTTGCCCCAAGTGGCACAATTTGCTCTACAACAAAGTGCATGTCCGAGCATGTGTGCTGAAGCAAAAAGCCCCGGCTCAAATTTGCACCGCTTCTATTTGAGCTGTTGCAAGCACACGTGCTTATATGTGTGGACACAACCAGTGTGTACAAAAGAAAATGTTGCAACATACAGATCGGGCTGGTCAGAAATTTTTTTCACCAAAATATTTATAACACTGGATCATGCATTTTCTAGGGCATGATGAGCCATTTTCTGTCCTGGGCAGTGGCAGGGCTGGAGCAGAAGTGGTGGTGGCAGCAGTTGCCACCAATCTCACACTCCAAAGTTGGTGCTTGGGGCTGATGCCCTCCTTGCCTACCCCTAGTTCTGCTAAGGTACACACTTAACAGTTACAGTGTAACAGCTGTCAAAGGCTCCGAAACAGCAGCTCCCTCTCACCCTCTCTTCCTGACTGCATCCCCACATTAGCGGCCCATGTTCATCTTGGAATCAATAGTGAGACCAAGATCCTTTTCTGCCTCTGTGCTGATGAGAAGGGAGTCCCCCAGCCTGTAGGTATGCTGCTGGGTCTTCCTTCCCAGGTGCAGTATCTTGCACTTGTCCGTATTGAAACCCATCCTATTCTCATCTGCCCACCTCTGTAACCTGTCCAGATCTAGTTGTAGCCTGTCCCTCTCTTCTAGCATGCTCACTTCTCCCCACATCTTAGTGTCATCCGTGAACTTGAACAAGGTGCTTTTCATCCCCTCGTCCAAATTGCCAATGATGAAATTGAACAGTGCGGGCCCTAGGACTGAGCCCTGGGGAAGCCCAGTGCCCACATCCCTTCAGGTTGAAAATGACCCATCCACCACCACTCTCTGGGTGTGGCCCTCAGGCCAATTTGTGACCCATCTAACTGGGTAGGCATTGACACCACAGTCGCCTAATTTTTTAATGAGGATGGGGTGAGAGACAGTGTCAAAGGCCTTCCTAAAGTCCAAAAAGACTACGTCCACCGCAACACCTGTGTCCAAGGCTTTTGTGACCTGGTCATGGAAGGCCACCAGGTTGGTCTGACAGGACCTGCCTCTAATGAACCCATGTTGATTGCCCCTAAGCATAATCTCCCCTGCTGGCCCCTTGCAGATGTGCTCCTGGATAATTTTCTCAAGGAGCTTCCCCAGGACCGAGGTAAGACTAATGGGGCTATAGTGTCCTGGGTCCTCTTTCCTCCCTTTTTTGAAAATGGGGACTACACTGGCTCTTTTCTAGTCCTCTGGCACCTCACCAGAGCATCATGAGTGCTCGTAAAGCTGTGCCAGGGGTCCTGCAATGACATCTGCCAATTCCCTAAGCACTCTGGGGTGGAGATCGTCAGGACCTGCTGATTTGAACACATCTAGTCCCTCCAGAAGTTCCCTGACTAGGTCCTCACTAACCCTAGGCCTGGTTGCGCCTCCTCTGGGTCTGTCCAGAATCCCAGTGGGTCTGATGGCAACAGGCTCATTGCAAAAAAGTGACATATAGCCATAGATGTTTCCCCTCAAACCTGGCTCAAGTCACAGCCCTCAGCTTTCAATGTCCAAAATTCAGATTTTATCCAAAGCCTGGGTCTTTAGGGAGGTGAGCTGTTATGGTTTTTTGTTGGGTTTTTTTTGGTAGCGGGGTTCAGTTTGGTGGTTGTGCTTAACACACACATTCTTAAAGGTATTTTTCCTTTCTGTGAAACAGTCTACCCTACATCTGAAGAATCTATTACAGGAAACAAGAAAGGACTAAAGAGCATAACCAACATTTCTCATTATCGCTTACATGCCTGGGCACATAACTGGAGTGATGTGGGTGTCCTGTCTTGTACCTCTGTCCCATAATGCACTCTGTTTATCTTTTTATCTGCAGTCATCTCTCACTGAGACTCCTGTAAATTTCAAATAAGTTTACTGAAGTCAGTAAAATTTTACTATTATAAAACTGACAGAAGAGACTAGAGATCAGACTCAGCCATTCTGTGTATGGTATTTTAACAAAGCCAGTCACCATGGTACCTAAGTGACCAGAAGCAGAGGTAGCCTCCTAAAGGAGTCCTTTTGAAGATAATATACAAACCCCAGGGAAGCTCTGATGTTCTGCGGTAGGAAAAGATTTGTTGGAATTGCAAAACTATACTAAATATTGAGTAATACCCCGTGCTATAATTACAAAATTTCCCATAAAGTCTATATTGAAAATCCCAGACAAAGTTTTAATGGCTGAAAATGGTATAATGGCAGTGTTCAACAAAAACAACAGGAAAAAAACATTGTTGGCTGGAAGCAACAGCTTTATATCACAGGGCAAGTCTTAAATTCCACCTTTCCAAGGACCCACCAACACTTTTCCCAAGGATGTCCCTCGGGGTCTTTGCTAAATCCTAATCAGAATAATTACATCCTGCTTACCAAACATTCCCCTGCTGCTTTAAATGACTAAAGTATGCTTCATTTCCTGTGAAGCCCTTGAAATGGCTGCCATGTTCTACCAGTAGAGAGATGGCTGCATTTCATCAATAGAAAAGTGAAGCAACTCCTGAAAGCCCAACTATAACAACAGGGGGAGAATGCACAATATACCATTTGACCAACAGAATTTCCTTGCTTCTGAAATATTTGTTAGAAAAGGGGCACCTCTACATGTGCCTATTAATGTGTAGCAATAAGCTCTGGAGTGTATTGCTTCAGAGCTTACTGCTGCTGGGTGCACGTCTGCACATGCGCCCTGACCACAGTACATTGAGCCGGGTCAGAGCAGCCCCAGCTGGCAGGGGACCTGGGGGGTCAGTCTGCCAGCCCAGAGCTGATCCAACCAGGCTCAGTGTGTGGTGGAGAGGCTGGCGGGGGCACAATGGTGCTTCAGTGCAGGGCTAGCCAGCAAGCAGCCCATGCACTGAAGTACCCTTGTGCCTCAGCCAGCCAATCAGCATTTACACGTGCTGCTGCACACACAAAAACTCCACAGCAGGGTAGTATTTGTACTTAAAAGTACAACAGTGGGTAGTACTTGTACTAACAAGTACAATCCTGCTGCAGAGTTGATTAGTTTTGTGAGTGCTAATAGGGGTGCATGTGTAGACACTGAGAAGTTTTCTGCACAGTTAATTAGTCAACTGCACAGTAAACATCTCATGTAGGTGTGCTCAAAGATGATCAGATCTGTATTCCATACATATGTGCATGCACATCACCAACTACAGCCTATACTAGGTGTGTTTTTGTCATTACCAATTTCCTCACTATCAACATTTATCTTCATTTTTCCTCACGTACAAGATGTTACTTTAAATGTTCTCTCTCAAACAGATTTAAAATGTTACTAAGAAGCCCCTCTGAAACTGTCATAGTAATTACAGCATACTCCAGTAGTCATACAAGTTTTATAGTAGCTAGGGTCAGGAGGGACCTGAACAGATCATCTAGCCTGACCCTGCCACAGGCAGGAATGAATGCTGGGTTCACAAGACCCCAGACAGGTGATCATCCAACCTCCTCTTGAATTTGCCCAAGGTAGGGGCGAGGACGACTTCCCTGGGAAGTTGGTTCCAGATTTTGGCCACCCTAACTGTAAAATATTGCCTTCTGATCTCTAACCTAAACCTATTCACCATCAGCTTATGACCATTGTTCCTTGTCATCCCAGGTGGTGCTGGGGAGAAAAGGGCTCTGCCTATTTGCTGTTGGTCTCCCCTGATGAGTTTGTAGGCAGCTACCAGGTCCCCCCTCAGCCTCCTCTTGCTGAGGCTGACAGGTTCAGGTCCCTCAGTCTCTCCTCATAGGCCCGCCCCTTCTGCCCTCTCACCAAGCGGGTGGCCCTCCTCTGAACCCTCTCCAGGCTGGCCACATCCCTTTTGAAGTGCGACGCCCAGCACTGGATGCAGTACTCCAACTGCGGCCTGACCAAAGTCACGTAGAGGGGGAGTATCACCTCTCTGGACCAGCTTGAGATGCACCTTTGGATGCATGACAAGGTATGGCTGGTCTTGCTGGCTGTGGTCTGGCATTGGTGGCTCATGTTCATCTTGGAGTCAAATCTACCACAGTAGCAATTTGGGCTTTGGACACTATATTGTCTCTTTTCCATACAATATACATGTAATGCTTATTGTAGAGCTGACTAATAATTAGCTCTGCAGTAAATGTCTCAGTGTCTACACCAGCAGTTCCCAAACTTGGGGTTGCTACTAGGGCTGTGCAAAATTTCACTGGCTATTTCAATTCGACACTGTTTCGACTCATTTTGAGCTCAAAACAGTGAAATCAAATCAAAATGAAGAGCTTTGAAACAGCCTCGAAACAAAATGAGGCTAGTCGAAACATTTCAAAAGTTTCAAAATGTTTCAAGTTTTGAAGCTAGCAGTGAGGTGGTGGGAGACAAGGGAGAACCAGGGCTGCAGCCGGGAGCCAGCAGCCAGGAGCACAGCCCTGGCTCTCCCCGTCTCCTGGCGCCGGGCTGCGGGAAGCTGAACACAGAGCAGGGAAGGGAACTGAAACAGCCTTACTGTTTCAATGAAGTGAAATGGAACAGCTGTTTCGACTCTAAATGAAATTCGAAACAAAATGCTGTTCTGTACAAACCTCGAAACTCAAGCCAAAACGGAACAGTGCCGTTTTGCACAGCCCTAGTTGCTACTCCATTTGGGCTTGTAATGATAAAAAATGGGGTTGCACTCCTGGGAAGGGAGGCAAGGAGGGTACATGCCCCCCAGATTTGTGCGTGGGGTGGTGCGGACTGCCCACTCCAGGATTGGGGCTCCCCACCCTGTTGCCCTCCCCCTGGGGACTCTGCAGCAGAGCGGGTGGGGAGGCTTGGGGTCCTAACAAGTCTTACCTTGGTGCAGCGTTTTTTGCGTGCAGCAGTGTACATGTAGACACTGACCCGGCTGGCTGGGACATACGGGGGCTTCAGTGTGGGGCCTGCCTGCTGACTAGCCCCATGCAGAACCTCCCTCATGCCCCAGCCAGCCCCTCTGCACCACATAGACCCAGGGGGAGCAACCCCAGGCTGACAGGCTGACCCCCAGAGCCCACTGCCAACTGGGGCTGCTCTTACTGGGCTCCACATGCTGTGCATGAATAAACTTTGGAGCTTATTGCTCCAGAGTTACTTGCTCTCAGGTGCATGTTCAAATGGCACACCCAGGAGCAATTAACACCAGAACAGTATGCTCCAGGGTTTATTCACATGCACTAATTGTATGTGTAGACACATCCACTTAGTAGAATCTGAGGATACCTAGGACTATTTGTATAAAATTTTTAATAATTGGCACTATTTGTAGTAGCACTATACTTTTTTAAATGTGGGTTTTTTTAAAAGGGAAGTTATTTGTAGAGTTTAAAATATTCTGCTTCTGGCATTTCAGTGAGAACCTCAGATTTGAGCATTTTAGAGAGTTAAAGCAAAATGGTGCAATAGAAACTCCCAGGAAAGTTTAGTCAGGGGGTAGAAACTGAAGGAATAGGAACATATGATGCAAGACCAAGGGCCAGACCTCCCAACTATTTCCTGATCACACAGAAGAATGTGGCCCTAGCACTAAGTCTGTGCAGCTCCTAAGCACTCTTGTACACTTCTAATTACCTCTGAAGAAATGTCTTCCTCCATAAAAACTGATCTGAAGTTACCCTTTCCCTGCACTTAATATAAAAGGCTACACCTGTCTGGCCGAAGCTCCTTTGTCTCTGTGTTTCCAGTGCACAACACTGCCTGAAATGTGGCAAGATAAGGGAGCCAATAGATTTTAAAACAAGATACTTGAAGGCACGTGGTGCCTGGGGCTGGTGGAGAAATGTAAGTTTTTCTTGCCCTGTAAGCCTGCTCTTGTATCATAGAGATCCTCCCTGTGGCTTAGAGTGGACAAGAGAGAAGGAAGGGTAGAAATGTATATACATAGAGTAGTTAGCATCCTGTAGTTAACACAGATAATTACTAGACTTCCCCAGAAGTGGGGAGGAGATGAAGAAAGGATTGCGTTTCAGTGGGATCCTCTACTTCCTCCAAAAAAGAAGAAATAGAAAAGGAAGCTGCTAGAATCAGAGGGAAAGCCTGCAGTATTCCTTTGATCACTGGATTAGCTCTGATATATGGATCCTAAGACGGCAGCCTGTACTCTGGGTAAGGAACCTTACAATGACTATTGATCCGTCAGTTCTGACAGCGGGCTCTGCCTCAGCGTGGCTGAGGACGTACTGCAATTATCACTCCGAGGGAAAAGAGAGCACAACTTTCCGACAGAAATGTTACAGGTGAACAGAATTTGGAGCCTGGGATGAGGCTGTTACAGCAGCAGGAACGGTGCTGCTCAGCTGGGAACACAGCAGGATGCATATCACACGTCGGGATGTGAGGTCATTAAGACTTCACTAGGTAAGAAGCCTTGTGTCCACTTAGCACTTAGAAAATCCAAGCTGCCGTAGAAACCCCTTCTCGTGATTCATCACGTATCACATTTTGCTATCACCGAGTCCTGAACCTAAGCCCCAACATGTTGTTGAGGAGACTAAATGTCTGGAGTTGCCATCTCTCAGACTGGGCAATAAATACAGGCATTGATTTTTGGATGTTCCTACACCAGGGCTGCTGCGTGCTCTCAGCATACTTTTATTTGAGGCAAGAGAAAACAACAAGGAAAAATAAAAGGAAGGAAACCAAGGAAAAAGGGAGGAAGACTGAAATGTATCTTCTTCCTCTGTTGCTGGCCACAGCAATTCTCAGAACAAAATCACTACTAAGATACTTCCTAGAAACTAAGCTGCAGACAGAAAACAAAAACAGCATTGTGTTGCAGCCGCATAACTATGCTGCCCTATGCCGATAACTTATGGCCATTCAAAGATCCTACTATATTTCATAAATGAGCAGGAAGAGTAATGTCCAAGTTAAAATCCAGTTTGTATGGGATATTCTTTGTCTGTTCCCCTCAAACATTTACATGGTGTCCCTGAGTGTTATTACTTATCTTCCTCCACTAGTAAGGTGACTCATGATATTCCTGCATGCACACTGAGATAAATTTGCAGCCTTTATGAATTTTTCATTCAGGAACCCCCCTCACCCTCTGTGAAATTAATGATAGGTTGCATGAATAAGGGCAAATATTTGGAATGAATGAAGCTTCGCTTGGCCTGTAGCGAAGCCTCCGGTAGTTAAAGGGCCAGTACATCCAAGAAGATGCTCTGTGCCTCACTTGATTGAGTTCATAGCTTGCAAATTTGCCTGGGGATCCTTCCTGACAATAAGCTTTATCCACCGTCAGTGTAATAGGTTCATACCACTGCCGTACCACTCATCCTGCATCGTACGGGCTGCTCCCAAAGTGATTTTTTGCCAGCCATTCCAGGAATGTACTCGTTCCAACACATTTTGCGTCAGCCATTCTGAGTGCTGAACCTTTGCCTGCCTCTCGTGTATCTAATATAGACTCTGCACTAGAAAGGCTTTCAACTTTGGCTGTCAGCTTAACAAAAAACATGACAGCAAATAACCTGGCAGCAGCAGGAGCCCCAGCAAGCTCCCAGAGGCCTCTAGAGGAATCATCTTCAAAGGGGCGCTCACCCCAAAAGTGCTGAATTTCCTCAAGATGAGCACTCTTTCATGTCAGAGATGACACCCTCGCTTTTGCTTTTAAGAGGATCTGCAAGCCCCACAGCCATAACCAAATGGGGTTAATAGATATTTACAAATAATTCACCGCTTTTTTTTTCATCTGTTCAGCCCTGGAGTAAAATGTTCAAGAAAATAAATTGCAGGTTTTACACATGTAGAATAAAAAATATGTTTTTTAATGCATTATCACAGCAACGAACCACCCCAAGCTCAGAGCTACATCCTGGCTCCATTGAAATCAATGGCAAAAGTCTCATTGGGTGGAAAAGGGTCAGGATTTCACCGCATCTCTACCAAACTGTTCCCTGGTCCCCTGTGTACATAGCCATAAAACAGATTACTTTATGCAGGGAAATGATGCTCATCAGAGTCATCAGCCAGAATTTAACAACTTGTAAACGATATTTGAAGCTTTGAGATCAGAGGTAATAAGTGGGCGTTCATGCTAGTAGCGGCTGCACGCTAGCTGTGCTCTCAGAGTTACACTTCTTGAGCATTTTTGTCTGTCCTGTTGCATAACTAATTCCATTAATTATAATCATTTCTAGGAAACCAAGAGGTTCCTGAGAAACAAGTCCAGGCCTCGTTCAGCTCCTCAGCCTCATGATTCAAAAAAGATCCAGGAGTCAAAAGTTTCTGCTTTGTAGTGAGGAACAAGTCTCTGCTGTGGTTTGGAAATCACTTTGGAAAGGAGATGCTCCCACCCCCTCCTCTGAGCACCTATGATACCACCCCCTTCTCCTGCTCATTATCCTTTGCAATGCCATATACAAACCCCCAGGCTAGGGGAGGGAACCCAGGCCCTTCTGCCACTCTGATCTACTCTCAGCCCCATTTTCTTTCCTTTGAAATGATATATAATGGCTTTTTTGAAATCCCTCCTTTCCCCCAGTATGCAAACCCTCATTTAATGGACATTCCCCTTGACCTTACCTTGAAGGCTAGGGACAGACATTCAAAAAGCCTGAGCCTGAATTGATTCAATCTTTGCAGGTTATTATAACCTGGATAAGCTAAATCAGTTTGTAACTGCACAGACATCCCAGACATGCAGGCACATGCCTGCAGTGGCTCAGGCTAGAAGCCAAGGAGCACTAGAGCAGCCCTCCCCTCCCCTTTCAGAGGGCTGAGCTGAGGGGGGTGTGGCCAGGGTTAGGGAGGATTAGGGAGGGGCTCCCTCCCTTGATTACAGAGCATTTATCAGCTCTGTCATCAGCATTTATCACCCCATCAGAAAACAAACAGCCTCTCTCATTAATTCAAGCTCTTCTTAAACAAAGAAGGAATGGAGGGACATTACCAGCTGAACTGTTGATTAGCTCCAAAAAGCTCTAAGCTGACACTGCTGTCTGCCATACCACAGACCATAGCCAGCACGTGGTCTGCTAGCTAATGCTGAGGTGTCTGTGTAAGGCAGAGGGGATGGGGGATCCCTGCTTAGCGGGGAGTGGTGAGGGGAGGGGTAGAGCAGGAGCAAGCCAGGCAGATGCTGCTGTACCTGCAAGTGTCTGCTGGAGCTGCAGTCAGGGAGCAGAGGGGAGGGGCCAGCCCTGCTGGGCTGGACCAGAGAGACCCACCCAGCCCAGAAAGCATGCTGGGATGCTGGCAGAGTCTGATTTAACTTAAACCAGCAAGAGGCCTGGGACAGACATTGCATAAACCGGTTTGACTCAAATCAGTTAGTCTGATACTACATTCAACCAGTTATATCTCAAACCAGTTTCAGCCATTTTCAAACCAGTTTATGTGCACTGAACATCTATTCTGTTATAGGTTTAAACCAATTCCCGATCACTTAAACCAGTTTGTGTGTAATGTCTGTCCGTAGCCAAACAGTCTAAGTGAACCCACTCTAGCTGAAGTTTTGCAGTTTCCTATGTAAGTAACCATTGCAGGATCCAGACCCTTCTGGGTTAATTTTGCCACACAAGATGTCGGCTTTAGAATCTAGGCTCCCAGCATCCTCCATAGCCTTCCTGACAACTACCCCCAAAGGGTTTTTGCACCTTCTACTTCATCCATCGGTTCCCCTAACTTTACCGTCAGGAAGGGGATAAATATGATCATCACAGCACCTTTCTCCAAAGGTGCCTGCAATCAAAGAGCAGTCATAAGTACTTTCTTCAGTAGTACAATGAGCTTCTCCCCTCCCAGATAGGGCAGGGAATGCAGGCCACTCATGACTGACTGTTCACTCACTGCTTTCTGCCACTGCTCCACTGTTTTCTAAGAGAAATCTAAGAGAAGCATGGCAGGGTCAAATTCAGTGGGAAAATGTAAGTGGTTAACTAAATACATTTGGTACCTGTTAGTTTGGATTCAGTGTGGTTTATTTTAGTTAAGCTTAACTGGCTCCCAATCAATTTAAACTAAGCTAAAAATAAGCAGTTCTAAACTAAAATTGTAGGCTGCCTATACATGTACTCAGAGGTGGGGGCATTTTAATTAGAGCAGTTTTCAGAGAGCCACCCTAATTAAAATGCCTCACCAGTATGTGTATTAAGCCCCTGAGGGTTTAATAATGACTGCAGGACACTATCTAAACCTAATTCGATGAGGTTTAGATAAAGCTCCCCAGCAGTCATTTTTAAATGTGTGGGGGCTCATACACGTGAGGGTGAGGCCATGCTGCAGCATTCTGGTTAGAGCATGCCATATTCCAACTAGAACACAAACCAGCACATGTATAGGCAACCATAGTATCCATAAAGGCTTTTCTTAGCAGTTCCAGTGGAAGTCGACCCTAATATATAGGTCAATCAGGAAGCATAAGAGTAAGGGATCATTCCTTTATGCTTACTAACACCATCTTATGCCTCACCTCTGGTGCTGGCCATGAGGGTCAAATTCTGCTCTCAATTGTTTAGCTGCAGTCTCTACTGAAGATAAGAGGGGTTTCAGCTTTGCAAATCAGAGCAGCATTTGACCCTTAGAGTTTAAGCCATCTACGGCTTAGATTCACTCAGGCAAACAAAAAGGGAAGAACTGGGGGCATTGAATTAGGGTGTTATTTTTAGATTCCACTCTCTCAGCCTGAAACTGTCTAATTAAGATATCTAACAGAAGAAAAAAGCTCCCTCCTGTTTGGCAGCATCTTTCTTCTGTTTCCCATATTCTGTGTTTAACATCCCATAATAATTTGACCCACAATGGAAGCTATGCCTGGGTTTTTATTAACATTTCCAGCACTGAAAGCACTCTGATTCTGCACCCATGGAATTTCAATTGGTGCGTTTCTAATCTAGCAGTGTCCTCAGTGTGTTAATGCAAGCACAGCCCCTGGCTAGGAAATTCACATGTTTGCCAGTTTCATCTGCAGGTTGCTAATGTTCCAGGCCTCTCACTCTGAAACATTTTTCAGAGCCAATTATCCACAGCCCAGATTATAAAAACATTAGAGAGCATTTGCATGAGCTGAGCCGATCGCACCTGTGAATGTATTACAGCAACTTTACTGATTAGAATAATAACCCTACTTTTATATAGTATCTTTCATCTCTAAACATCTTAAAACACTAGGCAAACTGCATGCCATCATCTGATGATATGCAGCTGCTGCTGGGGTGGAAATAGCTGTTTAACAACTCACAGGATCACTACAAACATATGGGAAAGAAACACAGAGTATGGCAAAACTGCAGCAGAAATCAAGCAGAAGTGGTATAGTAATCATCCACACTGAAATTTGGGCACGAGGATGCAGGAGTGAACACCACTACTTTGGCCAAAAGTACTGTAGGAAATACTTAATGACAAGGAAGTGCTAACCATAGTGCTTAACACAACAGGGTTCTGATCTTGGCTGCAGCCTTTAAAGACTATTAAGATATGGATAGGAAGAAAGACCATCATCTATGGTTCAGAGAAGCATCACTTCCATAAGTTGCATAGATAACACCCGCTGAAAAAATCCCAACCTCATAGTTTTTTGGCTTTTATTTTATTTTGTTCTTCCTTGCTTGTTTTGTTACACTTTGTCATATTTAAGTTTGTCTTGGGTTTGGTGTCCAGAGTGGGGAGGGAGGTTGTTCCTGCTTATACATTTTGCATGTTACATAGAGTACAACAAAAGCTCCAGGTGAAAGCAAGCAGAAGCAGTATAGTAATCACCCACAGTAAGCACCCACTGTAATGGTGAGGCCCAGGGAGTTGGGTGAACTTTGCCAGAAAGCCCCACTGAAGATGCAGTTGGCAGAACCCATTAAAGAGCCCATTAAAGGCTGATCTCACATTAGGCTTACCTGCAGGGCAGAGTGGTGAGAACAGGAGAGGCATACAGCACTACTACGCTGATTTATCAGCTCCTGCTCTTTGCAGCTCGGAGGACACACAAAGTGTGATGTAGAAAAGTCATGATGCTATGGCATAAGAGGGGAAACAGACCCACTCAAAGGGGAGAGATGCTACACAGAATAGTCTGGGATTCAGAGGACCTGACAAGGTTTGGGTCAGCCTCCGGGGAGTGGAGGCACCAGAGGGGTTGGAGGGAGTCCGCCATACTCGACCTCACAAAAAAGGCAGACCCAGGTAAGCGGTAATTGAGTTATTTCTTCTCCAGATAGCTTCAGCCCAGCCAAAGGACCGCATCAAGCAGTTTGCATTTATTTTTCTGGTATCCAAGGGATTTCCTTTTTCTCAAGGTGAGGGGGGGAGTTTACTGGCCGCACTGAACTTGTTTGTGGGACATTGTATTGGGGTGGTGCAGACCAAGAGAAGGATCTTGGCCCATGGGATTTTGAGTTACCTAATGACTTATCCATCAAGGATCCCGGGACTAAGGGATCTTACTCCTCTGCCTTGGAGGTGTATTATTATTTATTTTGTTATTGTCTTGTTTTAAATATTTCTCTGGATACCCCAGACTGAGGTGTTTTGATAATGGCGAACTAGAATCTTACAACCTTACAAAATACTGATGACAAGATTTTATTGGCACTTTCCTGGCACCAACTTCCTTGAATGAGCCCATTGGCTTCAACTGGGTGACAATTTCATCTGTGGCAACAGCGCGGCTGGTGTGTAGATGGGGTGTAGGGGAGGTGGAGCCCCAAGTCATTAACCCGTCACTACATGAGTAACCCTGCATGAGCTGAGCCGATGGCACCTGTGAATGTATTACAGCTGGAACCCTTAATGGCATTACTGAACCTTCCTCTTTCTTCATAAGACCAAAGATGTGGCAGGAAAGTCGGAGGTAGCTCCCTCCCAGGGTGCCTGAGAGTAGCCCCACTGTGACCTTCAAGGCCCAATACTAGTATGGCCCCACCCCTGTCTCTGGGTAAACCACCTGTCTTGCTTTCCTGTCATGCCTTGTTGATAAATGGTTATGATGTCAGATAGGCAGGAGGCTGCCCTTCGTGCGCCCAAATGACCGTGGGCGATATGTACATGCTCCTAGCATCCCTACATGTGTCCCATGCCTCGCTGATGTCTCACAGTATGTTCCATCTCTGGTTCTAAGCTGGGTCAAACTAGACACATAGTTGTGTCTCTCCCATGCTGCCTTCTCAGGCCACACACACACCACCCCTCTTTCACCGGGGCCTCTTGCACTCCACTGGCTCTCACCCAGTCTCTTGCATACTGCCTATCCAGGCCACACTCACCCCACCCTACTCATCAAAGAGATCCTCAGACTTCTCTCTCCACCCCTTGGTCAGCTCTCATGCGGTCTTTTGGGCCTCTTCCGTGACCCTCATCTGAATGGGACTGAGTGATTGCTCAACATCATTGCCTACTTCATTGGACTACTACGCCCCTGTCTTGGGCCACAACTCCACCCCTTACACTAGGGCCTGGGGTCTTCCACCCCTTAGGACTCAGCCGCTACTCCTTGAGCTTAACTGGCCCCACAACTCTGCCCTGCAACTCTCAGGACCCAGGGTCTTGCACCCCCTTGAACTCAGGTGCTCCTCTTTGAGTGTGCCTAGCCCGCCTCCAGGGTCCAACACCCCATGGGACTCAGAATCTTCTCATAAGCTTACCTGACCTCCCCTAACTCTCCTGGTAACCCCCCCGAAGGTGGGGGGCAGGTGTTTAGGTGCCCTGACCTGCCTTACACTGGAGAGGTTCTTGGGCCTGGTATTTAGATGGTCCTGCCCTGCCACATGCAGGACCACCAGGCCTCCCTATCCTGGCAGGGTGCCGCTTTAGGTCATGCCCAAGACCAATGAGGGTCAAACTGCGCAGAATGTTTTTAACACTTTGGATTCCTATTAGCAATCTCTAGGGTTATCTTGTGAAGCAAATTTGCACATCTAACCATGCTAAGATTGCAAGGCACCCCATGGCACCTTTGAAAGTATCTCAGGGCACCTGGCTGAGGAGCACTGGTATAGGAAAAAAGAGGTCTATGGACAAATTGCTGGATGAAAAAGAGGGTAAGAAAGGATGCAACCATGGAGCTGTGAAATTTGGTTCATAAAATGAGAATAATACACCTTGCACACTTCAGCAGAGGTCATACAGCCAGAAGGAAGTGGCAACTGAGGGCTATCAGTGATGTCAGATCTCTGCTGCTTGCTGCACTGAGAAGGATCAGCATCTGGCTTTTTCTGTAGGTTACATTTATGTAACAGCATATCTGTTTAATATGTATCTCTTTCTCTCCTTAACGTAAAGTCAAGAGCATCTTTTAATTTAACAAATGAAAGTCAGCAAGGCAAGATTATAGCAAATGGTCTCTTCATTTTCAAAATTTCAGAATAGTGAAATCTGTTACATTTTACCTTCAAAGCCATCTACTCCATAGCAATTACTTTGCAGAAAGAATTTTGATACTGACACAACATCCAGAAGTTATATGATTCGCATCCATTGGTTAAGTAATGCAATAAATGTCCTGCATTTTTATCTGTTAATACATTCTCTCTCTCTCTCTCTCTCCCTGTTAGAGCAAGGGAATGAATATATAGAGAACAAAAGTAATCCCACAAAACCACATTTGATTGATTTAAGGCCCACCCTCTTACAAAGACATATGGAATGAATGGGACATAAATTAGAGCATAAAAAATATTCATCCACCAAGTTAATGTTTAAAATATGTTTAATAGTCTCCCTAATTAGGAGAGTTAGGCAAATATTAAAAAAAAACATTTCAACAAGTGGCAGCTCAGATTTTGACTTTGGTTGAATTTGGCCTTTCTTCTTCTACTTTTTGAAATATTGTGTTTCCAAAAAGTGATTTTGGTGTAATCACAAATTTTTCAACCATAAGAGAAGACTCCAGTTATCCTGATGTCAAGTCAGAGTCTTTAAACATATTGATTAAGAAGCTATGACAGGAACAAGCCATACCAAGTCTCTGAATAAAAATCATGGCTCTTCAAACTATTAGATTTCTTTGAGAGACCAACCAGACCCAGAGGATAGACTCTATTTATTGCAAGGCTTTTGTTAAAGTCTTAAACAACAGAGCTCCTTAGAAGTGAATTCTATGGTATGTGAGGGGAGTTAGAATTACTTTTCATTTGTAGAAAATTCAGATTTTGTACCAGACCTTTCCAACAAGAGATATGGTTTCTCAAGGGACCTGAACTGTACATGGAGGCTCATTTCAATGTGCTAACACATGCGGCAAAATGCTAGCTAATGGTTAGCACTGAGGACTGGGAAACAAAACTCCCGAGTTTCACTCCTGGTTTTGCTAGATTCACTGCACAGACTCAGACAAATCACTTGACCTCTCTATATCCTCACTAAAGCTGATGTATTTGAATTCGTCGGCCTTAATGGTGGTGTCAGGAGAGTAGCCAGTTCACAGGTGGACAGTTCTTTGAGATACTTACATAAGAGCGGTACTACATTACCTAAAATCAGGATTGGATTAAGGCAAAACTAGGGCCTTTATGCTGTGTCCTCCACCCCTTAAACCAGTATTAGCAAGCACCTCTCTCTCCCTCCTTAACCAGCAGAGGAAGATTTACTTCCCACCAACACCAACAGCAGAGGTGCCGAGACAGCAAGAAGATAAGGCTGGACAGGAGGGATGGCAGCCACTGGGACCTGTGGTGCGTCAGATTGGGAGTTAGCTAAAGCCAACTGCATTTTTTTTCTCCTGCTGTATAGTCCTCTGCTTGTCTTGGAGCGTGTGTGTGTGTGCTAAACCATTTGGGGTATGTCCATGCTGATATTTCAAATTGCTCTCATTCAGCCCAAACAACATGAACCACCTTCTATATCTTATGTTGAAGTCTGCACCAGATCTGTCCAACATTGTGCTGCCTATTCCTTTTAGGAATCAATCTGCAGACTATTCTCTCTGTTTTGCTCTAACTGCAAGCAATAGAGTCAGGAAGTTGTGTGTACAAGGGCCGCTCCCACAATTCTCTGAGTCCAGAAGAGGGAATTGTGACCTTGCTGCTGGGGGAATTCCTTGCACTCGTGACCTGCACGACCTGGGTGAGTTCCAAATGTGCTACAGACAAGTGTGAGCTTGAGGATGGTCTTAAAATCACCTCCAACTAGCAGTTTAGACATGGTCATTGAAGCACTCATGGGAAATGTTTCAGCCTTTCTGCAGGCTCAGGCAGTTGTCCCTAAATTAGTTCCCCTCAGATCAGGTTTTCAAGCTTTTCTTGTTAAGCATGAAGGCTAGAAGCCTACTATAAAGACAGTGGAAACATGCTGAGATTCTAAGGTACTTACCTGGCATGAGAAGCACCAGCCCAGGAATGGACTCATAATGCATCTTGTATTCATCTGGCTGCACTATGGGCACTACATGTTTCTTTGCAGAATCCTCATGTTTTTAACTCACTTAAATCCGCTTTTGAAAAGAACTGATGGAGGAAAAAATATTGAACCGATCTATGAACCTGGAGCTCTCTACCTATATTATAACCATAGCATGAAATACCTTGCAACTGTCACATATATAAGCTTCAGTATTACAATGGTTAAAGAGAGCTCAGGCTTATATTGTGTTGGAGTAACACAGATGGAGAGCAGTTATCAGTGGATAATTCACACCCCAGAATGCAGTCAAGTGTGACTAATCCCTGAAGGATATGATTATCTCCTGAGAAGCTCATCCTTAAAGAATCCTCGTTGCTTTTACGGGGAATTTTT
Organism: Alligator sinensis; assembly: GCF_000455745.1. Lineage (NCBI taxonomy): Eukaryota > Metazoa > Chordata > Crocodylia > Alligatoridae > Alligator > Alligator sinensis. The sequence goes on along the minus strand of NW_005841915.1, from coordinate 3,918,474 downwards.
TACTGTGGAGGTTTGTTTGTGGGTGTAGGAACTAGGAAGGGGAGGAAAACAAGTTCAAATACTTAAAAAAAAATCCCTGATTGCTTTTTTTTTCCCATTGGTGACTTTTTATTCTGGATATTTATTTATTTATTGTTATTTTCAGCAACATCTCCAAACTGCTTAGACTAACTCCTATACATTCAGGGAAGTAGTGTTTCTCTAATCTAATCCAAAGAGGATGCCAAACCCCAAAGCCTTCAAAACACCACATCCATAACTGGAAGGTGGCCTATGGAGCCCATGCAGCCTGCAGAGGCATAAATTGTGGCCCCCAGGCTCTTTGCATTGCTTGGACTGTAACAGCAGCAGCTCCAGGCACCCCTCCTTCCTATGGCTTTTGTTTCCCACCTCTGCCCCCGAGTGTAGGGCACTGTAGCACAGCATCGCTAGGGGAGCTGAAGGTGAGCCTGTGGCTGTGTGGTGCAGTGGTGGGGGAAGAAATGCCCTCAGCACTTCATAGGAAGAACCACACTTCTACCTTTTATGGGCCACAATCAATTATGTTGCCATTCAGCAAGCTTCCTCTTCCATGGGTGTTAGCAATATTGGTTCCTCCTGGAATCTGATTCTCTTTCTGAATCCATTCATTACAATATCATGAATTTGCCCTTCTAGGATCATGCTGTCAGAACTGGTGTTGGAATTGGCCTGCCATTTGTCAGATAACCAAGCCCATCCCCTGCTACGGGAATGACTAACAAACTGCCAAACAGATAATCCTATTAATCCTATTGCTGGATAAAGACAGAGAGAGAGCGAGTGAGAGAGAGAGAGAGAACTGCCAAATACTTGGGCCAGAGAGAGTGACCATATGAGAGTGGACAGGATTCATCTCTGGTAGTCTGATTAAATTCAGTGAAAGTTAGACTCAGGGATGAACTTGACCCAACATCATAATTTCCCTTCCGACATACTGCTGCAATTCCATCCACAAGTATTAAGTTATAGGCAAGACACAAGGGTACCGTATTTGAGAATTCAGGCTTCCATTGCTGTAATGGCACCACCCACACCATTGATCTTCAAAGGAATTACTTCTAGTTAGGACATCTATAAATATGATGGTTCTGCATCGAGTAAGTAAAGAATGTGTATAGACGTTCACTCTCCCAGTTGAAACTATCCTGGGAGTGATTTAACCCTGGTTCTTCTTACGTTATTTTTCTCCTGGAGTGGCCATTATTCCTCTTGGAGAAAAATCCTGAACATCTGTACACTTACTTTTTTTTTCTGGGAGAGTAGTGACTCTCCCAGGAGAAACTGAATGTCTGTATGTAGCCAAAAAGACAAAACATCACCATAAATGCCAACATTAAAAGTATTTGACTGCAAATCATATTTGGTAATTACTTAAAGCCTAATTCAATTCATATTAAAGTTAATGGGAGTCTGTCCATTAACTTCAATAGGTATTAAATAGGTATCAGCCATGAAATTAGGATTATATATATTTCTGTGATTTGAACCAAACTGAGCATGATTTCAATGGGCTTTGGATCAGACTCTTAATTTCCAGACTGATTCTACTATCGCTATAGACTAAGTGCTTTTTCTGGTTTAATTGGCTTGGCATTGCTCAGCAACATACTATAGGACTATCTCAAGGAGAAAGTTACAGACAAGCATCATATATTCTCTTGCTGTTTTTCAATGAGACTTGAGATCTGGGATCTACTACCTTTCCCACAGCAAGACAAAATGACACCTGTGATATACTTGGGTCATTATCAGGAACACATTAAAGTAGAGGCTTAAATTTCATTGGATCCATAAAAGTAAAAGATTTTCTTAAGTGCTAATCAGGATCTAGAGCATTTGTACTCAACCTTTTTTAGACTCAAGGAACACGTTGGAAAATGCCAACCCTTAGCTTTGACTCATTTTTTTGACTATGGAAAAACCATAGAGCAAATCTTTTGTTGCCAAGAACTCAGAAAAAGCACAATAGGTTAGAAATGTTTTTGACACTATGGATCTGTTTGAAATGTATGGATTTACCTTGTGAATTGTGTGTAGACATTTGTAAACCTGACAGTGATAATATTGTGCCCCCCACCCCCCAGCATGTTTACAAGGTGAAACCCCAGGGTGCCATAGGACCTTGGTTGAGAGTCACTGATCTAGATTTTCAGCTGTTGCTCCAGAACTTTGGTTCAGCA
>NW_005841915.1:3908526-3916181 GCF_000455745.1 Alligator sinensis | reverse complement strand
AGCAGACATGCATACAACTACAGCATTTTTCCTCATTTCCACTTACCTAACACCCCCGAAATCCCACAGCTACATTTCTCTCCAATTTTTTTCCAGTGGTTCCTACTCCTCTTTAAAAGCTTCTTTTTAACAATATCTTCTTGCCCACGCTTTTTGGAAAAGGAGAAAGGGATAAACTCCTTTAACCTACCAAGGATATCTAGCTGCACTACTCCCACCCAGAAAATTAAGAGTAAACAACTGTGTTTCTATCAAAGGCTGTAACATTGCAAGTGTGAAATAGCTTCTCTAGGAGAGATGGTTTGTAGTAAAATGAAAAAGTTTAACAGTTTGAGAATTCATTTGTTTGTCCATGTGATTAAATTAATATAATTAGCAAAATGGGTTTTTTGGCATACCTTGACTAGATTTTGGTTCTGAAATATTCTAGTAGCATTTTATATTAAATCAAATGCTTTTAATATCTGCTTGTGCTTATGGAGAAGGAAGACATGACACAGTAAAAAAAAGTGTATATGGCATATATAGAAATAATTTAAAGTCTTCATGTTTAGGGAGCAATTAATTACCTAAACCCACAGATTTGGAAAGGAAGATATTTAATCTCCTGTAATCCTTCATGACTCAGACCTTTGACCTCAAAGTCACAACCTTTGGCTTCACACCTTGCATCCCTTAGGATGTAACTAAATACGGGACCATTGTTTTATAAACAGTACTTTCATAAATCTTTTTGACTGTTGCTTAGGCCAGCTTTGTTGTCAGTCTTCTCAAGAGGTTTCTTCTTTATAACATATACCATTGGAGAAACTAGATTTTGGCAGTCTAATTTGTATAAAGCCACAAATACTCTGTACATGCTACCATGGTCACTATAAAAGAATGGCCTGAAAATCTTCATTACAGAGAAGAACCTAACCAAACATTTTGCCTTTAGTCATCAAAGTCAATTCTCCCTCCAATCCAGCAATGATAGAATTTGGAAAGTGATTATATGGTACTGCATATACCTTGCTTGCGGCATACTACCAACTGTATTATCGACATCAATTCTAATTACATGTATTATCTCTCTCCTACATAATTCAAAGTTGACACTACCTTGTGCAAAATGGAAACCAGTTACACTTCAGTGGGGGTTGCTGAATATTCTGTAGCACCGCTCTTTGCCTGCCTTCTGCATATGTAAATAAGTATGGACTGTTTTAATTTCACATGAAAATAATCCTTGATGAATGATCATCTATAATGGAAAAAAATGCATCATGTATCTGCAATAACCATTCATTGCTTTAACTTATTACTTCTAAAATAATAAAAGATGGCTCGATGCAATTCCTTTTCCATATATTAATTTCCATGGACACTTCTGATACCAGAAGAGTTATCTGAAGCCACAGAAAAGCAGATTTCATTGTTAGGTGCTACATAAGAGAGTTAGTCATGTCTAAAACTTGCTGCTAGATGTTTGCAAGGTATATGAAAGGCAGGTGCCAGAAACCAAATGATTTTTCCATCCAAACAGAATAATTACTAGTCATTGAGGATCAAATAAATAAGATGTCCCCAATATGTGGTTTGTGGTTCTAAGTTTATGATTCCCATTTATGCTCCCTACAAATATCTTATATCATCTGTAAGACAGCAGACCATTAGGGAGTTGATATTAGCCTTACCTGCAGCCTTATATGTGAAGATGAATTACTGTACATAGTCAAAGTATCTCTTCGGCAGGAAATACAATACCAAGATACAAGTAACAAAAATGAGAATATTGAGCGATGGTTTAATTTAATTTATCCATGGATATGGCTATGTGCTTATATTAACCAGGGGATGGAACATTTGGTGTGGCTAAGGCAATGTAGGCATTAATAATTAATGCTTAGTTCATGAAAAATCCACTGCTTTGGATCTCCCCTGGTTTATGAGCAGGTGGATATTTTCAGTAAACTGAAAAGTACAGAGAATTGACATTGAAATAAGTAATCATAGTGGCATTGTAGAAGCTCTCTTCTGCTTCCAATTTTCCATAGTAAGTATTCCCTTGAGAACACATATGCCTGACCCTAAACTTTCCCCATTTTCCAAGTCAATGCACTTGATGGGAACTCATCTTTCTGCCCCCTCTTTGATTACATACCTTGTAGATCTTTAGTTGTGGGACTGTTGCCAATTTAGGGTCGGTTGAATTCATTTCACTTATAGAGCTTTCAAAAGATTTGCTTTATTTTGTCTTCCTTTTCTGCTGCCAACAAGAACACTCTGACTGCAAAGTCAAGTTCAGAATTTTATATGCAATTCTCTAGTCTCACCAAACATACAGACTAATATATTGTGTTTTCTTTAGACAGAGTTGAGGTTGCGGGATTGTCATTTAGGAAACGATGCTTAAATGTGAGCTTTTTAAAGTCCCCCCCTCTTCAATTTTTAGCAAGCTAGTAAAAATCAATAGACTTGTGTTCCCATCTGTAAGCCACCTGACATCCTATGAATGATCAATGGAGCTTACACAGGGACTCTCAAGAAAGCAGGGCATTGCAGTGACCAGCACAGACGAAACCCACAGCGCTTCAGTTTGCGTTCTGTTGATTTGAGGGCTTTGCTCTTTATACATTGTCATTTACCAAGAACAGATAGCAAAATGCATGTTAGTCCATATAAGACATCAGCATATGCTAATCTATGAAAATTAGAAGGAAGGTTTTCTTAATTTCTTAACATGAGGACTTGGAAATAAAGAACGTGCCTTGCATTACATTCCTTGGCTTACACATAAGTATGCACTTTGCTACAGATTTACCAAATGCCTGGTTTCAGAAAGAGTTTATATCCAAATGAATTGCTTAGTGCAGTGTTCAGCATAATAACTAGGAAAATATTGAATGGTCTAATAATGGAAAACATGAAGTTCCACTGTACATGGGAACTTCATATCGTTGTGACCACTCAGTGTCAATATGTTTTGTACCGGAATATGTATCTGGTGGGCAGCCGTTGGAAAGTCAGGTTCATTGTGTTTTTAGCTGTAACCTGTGCCTGTTTTGAGTCTTGTAAAGAAGGACATTTTTTGGAACTCAGGAAGCAACAGAGCTACAGTTTATTTTTGGTGGGAAAGGACAGAAATGAAGGAGGAAATATAAAACTGAAATTTGCTTTGCTTTTCAAAACCACAGGCTGAACCTTATTGTCACTCCCAAGCCAAGTTTAACTTCCAAAGAAATCTCTTCAAGATGTACAAAGCATCCGAGCACAGTTTAGCTATAAGCATTACCATCTGCCACACCAGTCCTCAACCCATAATCCTTTAGTCTGGCAAAGTCTTTTTTTTTTTTTAATACAGTGACTCATGCTGTGCCCAGTGAAGAATGAGCATTAGATAATGAAATACAAAGATTTTAGCATCACAGAAGACCACAACAACTTAACAGTTTCCATGCACGGTACCTATTGTGAATAATGAATACCCAGATGTACATGTTGTCTCTTCCCTAAAAATCCTGTGCATACTACATGCACAGGATTATGTACAAGAATTATGTGCAAGTTTAAACATTCAGAAAGTCACATCACATATATTGCAAGGATCACTGACCACCTGACAGTTATAATGATGTTGCATATGGGTGCTCAGAATTTCAGAGCAATGTTGCAGGGTAAAGTTTGACTGTCTGTGCTCCAACAATACAAAAGTACCTTTACCTTATGAGCTAATAAAACTTCCTTTGGTTGGTAATGTTGCCCCACCCTAGTAGCTGGTGTTGAACCCGATTGGTTGCTGAATCTGAGGCAGGTGAGGTAATTCCTCCCCTGGACATAAGGGAGGTGGGAATGGCTCTCTAGAGAGAAGAGATGTAGGGCATGGATTGAACCCTCCCAAAGGAAAATCCCAAGGAGCAGCCAAGCCCAGAGAAATGAAGCTGAACCTCAGGAAAAGCAATAACTTTGGACAAATGGAGTGGACTGGCTTGAGAGAGGATAAGGCATCTGCCCAGAAGCCTGTGACAGGCAGTCATGCTATTCTGACTTTGTTCAATCAGCAATTAATTAGCAACAATCATAGAATGAAGGCAGCATCCCAGTAGCAATGCTCAGAGAAGCCCAGGGAAGCTGCATTATAGAATTCTGTCATGTGCATTACATATAGTTTGAGGATCAAAAAGTTTCCCATATCTAGTATTGCTTCCTCTTTCATGATGTTACCATAAAAAACAGAAAGGTACTAACTTTGTTGGAGCTATTCTGATTTGCCACAACCCCTTTATCTGGCCTGTTGTCCCGAATGGCCCATGGGAGAGGTCTAGAAATGGTGTATAGTGAGTGTATCTACACGTGTGCTTTACTCCGGAGCAGACAAATTAGCTTTGCAGTAAAGCATCGCTGTCTACACATGCACTGGTATTAGTACGCAGTAAATTAATTAACTCTGTTGTAAGATAGTGCTTTTGGGCACAGTGCTACCTTAAGGCAAAGTAATTTACTGTGCAGAAACGCACGTGTGGACATTGCTTGCAGGCATAAATTGCTCTTGATCAGCCCAGTAAGCTGGGGGTCTGCACTGCCCCAGCTCCAATTGCTGCTGTTCTGGGCACACGTGTAGACACTGTGACAAGGAGCAGTTTCCTCCATCTCTAGAGTTTACTGTGTTGTGTTGATTGTACATGTAGATGCACCCAGTGGCCACATTTACAGAAGAAGCTGACTGCACAGTAGTCCAATACTACTTCACAGTAGCATCATGTGGCAACAACCATGACGTGACACTACTGTGCAGTAGTTTCATAGTTTCACAGTTGTTAGAGGTTGGAAAAGACCTTACAGATTATCGGGTCCAGCCCCACCTGCATTTGGGCAGGAAAGACTGCTGGGATTTGATGACCCCAGCATGATGGGCATCAAGCCGCTTTTTGAAGATCACCGGGGTGGATGAGTGTACCACCTCTGGAGGGAGCCTGTTCCAAACCCTCGGCACTAGACTTGTAGAGAAGTTTTTCCTTATGTCTAGCCTGAAGTGATTGTCAGTCAGCTTGATATAAGGAAAGACTCATTTACAAGTCGAGTGCCAAAGGTTTGGAACAGGCTACTGCTCAGTAGCGTCACAAAAAAAGACATTCGTCAGTGCTACTGCACAGCAATGACTGCGCAATCATCATCTTGTGTAGACACGGTCAGTGTGACTAAAACTGAGGGGATAATAATAAAAAACATTGAATCTGTATTATGCTAACTATACTAATATAATATAATATAATTTTATTACTATTATACTATGACAGTGCTATACAAACTGCATTATTACCTGAGGTGGTTTAGACAGCAATGATCCTTCAGGCAGATGTTGGACTAGACAGACTCTTCCAGCTCTGTTTTTGTATGATTCTAACTAAAAAGTGCATTTTGACAAATGATTCAAAGAGTAAATTGAAGAGAACTCCAGTGTTTTCTCATCAAACACTGTATATATAGATAAATAAGGTCTCCAGAAAACAATCAGAAAAGCAATGCATTTTAAGAATTACCTCTGGAAGTTTTAGTACTTCCATGATGTGTCTGAATTTACTCCATGGAAGCTGCTATTTTCCTAATAAAAAGCCCAAAGTAAAAAGACAAAATAGATCATTGAAATAAATGGGGAAATGCAGGTTTTTGTAACTTTCATTAAGTTAAAAATAATAAAAAGAATTTAGTATAGTTGTGTCTTAACATGTGCACTTTGTTCTAGTTTGGGTGGCTTGGCATTTCCAATGAAGTTCTCTCTCTCTTTTCTAGGGTTTCAAGGCCCATCAGCTGAGTATCTGAGGAGCTTCTATGTGAAAATCAACAGCAATAGTGCAGTCCCTAGGGGACTTCAGAGGGACTCCAGCACTTCTCCTTCATGGGGTCAAACCTCTAGCACAGGAGTGTCCAACCTTTTTGAATGCAGGGCCAGATCATGAACTTTTTATCACCCAGTGGGCTGGCAAGCCATATTCAAAGACCTCACAGGAAGCGGTATCACATCACCCCCCCCAAAACGAAAGTACAGTGTTTACTTTCATTGCCCATCACAGCACCTTGGGCCCCAGAAAACAGCTTGGAGGGCCGCATGGTGGCCGTATGTTGGACAAGCCTGCTCTAGCAGATAAAATGGCACCCCTCTGACTCCTATCTCGTTTCTCTAGTTCCTAAGCTGAGTACTATTCCCCACAAAGAGTGAAGACAAGTTAGTGTGTAACTGAGGCTGCAGGATTGGAAGAAGTATGTGTAGAGGATTCACCCAATCCAAGGCTGCATCCAGACAAGTATGGATGTACGGTACATGGCGCCACACACACACCACACATGCAGGTGTTTCCCATGCTGCTACCTTGCATATAACCCAGATATCAAATGGAATTCATTACAGACCAAACATTTGCAATCCATGTGAACTGGAACCAGTAGGGCTCATTCATCCCTAGTCTTGACCCAAACCATCTCTCTGGTCTTGGAAACTCTTGCTTCTGTTTTGGTTAATGGATTGTCTGGTTTCCTAAAAACTAAATCCAACCTTAGAGACTATCTGAAAACTGATTCAGTGGGAGGTAAGCCCTGGGAGATTTGTAGAGCTAGATAAGGGCTTGTGAAAGGACAGGATTTGATCGAAATTGTGTAGCCCTCACAGAACTGAGAGATCTGTCAAAAACATTTGACTTAACTATTTCTCTCTTAACAGGGCATGATAGGGCATAGGAGATTTAAACATTACTTGTTGAAAACCATTTTTAAATACCACTTCTCTGCTTGCGTGACTCAGAAACAAAAGCAAAAAAAGTCACTGTTTTAAACAACATGACATTATCTGCTGGGGAGCATTCATACACGATGAAATATAACCACTGTACTGAGCACCTTGTGATCTTTAACAGATGTCTGCACCACTGCTTCCAGAGAGGGGGGGTGGTAGCAGTCCCCTTCTGCAAATGGAATGGAAGTGCTAAAGAAGCATCTGCACTGCCTCCCTGGCCCACTTGGGGATGGGCGTCTTGGAGCATGACCATCCCCTGTCTCCTAACTGGAAATGTACCAGCCAATCCATTCCAGGGTTGTCCTCCCCAGGCAGTCTTGAAATCCCTCTCTTGGGACCAGCTGCTAGAAATCCCACCTTAAACATGTGATTTTGGTGCATGCAAGTGGAATTGGGTTGGCAAAACCAAATGTGGTGTAGATATACCCTGAGACACACCGGGTACATCTACATGTGTACTTTAATGCATATTAGCCTATTTAAATGTGCATTAAAGCACATAAAAAACCTGTGTGCTTTTGCTAATGAGCATTAAAATAGCCTAATACTCATTAAAGCATCACATAAAAACCACAGGGCATTTATGGACATGCTCCAGGAGGTGGGGGGGGGGGGGGAAGGAGGGGCTCTTTAATTAGTGTAGCCCTGAGAGCCGTGCTAATTAAAAGCACCTGGAGAATCACGTGTATCAGCATCCCCACGCTGAAAAATGGTGGCAATGTGCTTTGAACTAAAGCTCGTTGAACAAACTTTAGCTTAAAGTGCCCCACTGCCACTTTTCAGTGCGGGGATGCTGATACACGTGATGCTGGAGTCTGTTGTAGCACGGTAATTACCACGCTCCAGCAGACTTGTTTAATTGACATTGCTCCAACATGTTGTAATTACA
>NW_005841915.1:3883413-3908516 GCF_000455745.1 Alligator sinensis | reverse complement strand
GTAGGAGCCCATGCTTTTTAGTTAATGTGCAGTAAAATAGGCTAATGGGCATTTTTCTAGTGCCTCACAATGAGCATTTATATATATACTTTTTCATCCCACAATGTGCCAGAGATCCATCGCACACAAGCTGATGCATGCTGCGCTGCGGCACGTGCAGTTGTATAAATGGAGAAATGCACACGTAGAAAATGATAGTGATGTGCTTTTGAACTCAAGCACCTCTGAGGTGTCTTAGTTCAAAAGCACGTTGCCGCCATTTTCTCAGCGCTGAGGCACATTTTGCTGCTTATACAACTGCAAGTGTCACAGTGCCAGGTGCTTTTTGTGGCACTTACATGTATAAAAATGCCCAATGGAGGTAGTAGATTTAATGCTTATTAACTAAAGTGCATTAATGCATGCATAGATGCAATGAGTCTTATCCCCAGGTGCCAAGAAAAGCTGTGCTTCAGCAAGAACTTGAAACACGGTTCCAAGACCCAGGCCAACACCCAGACCATTGGACCATCTTCCTTCCCTTGCCCCCATCAATGTGTAGGATCTCTCTACCAAAGCAAAACAAATGTTCGTGATGCTTTGTACATGCCAAGGACTTTCTAGTCTTAGAACTGAAAGCACTTCAGAAACAAAGGGTGGAAAATTCTGGCCATGCTCTGTTAACCCCTGCCCCCAGCATACACTTTTTGCCACTGTGACACAGGCTACTGGGTTAGATGGTTTGACCCATTAAATGGCAGTTCATACAGTCTTACCTCCTATTCTCAAACCAATGTTCACAGGAACATGGAGAAGCTGGGACAGAGGCTGCCTGCCAATGCCAGAAACACGGTCTCTGAGGCTAATCTGAATGCCAGGAGTTTTGCGTTGAAGCCCACAGACTTCAGGGGCTTTGGAACAGGCCCCTAGTTTTCATACATGTAAACTACCACCACTAACAGGCTCACATCTGAGGTTAATGCAAGTTGCTTTTCTATTGCTGATAAAGATGGATAAATCTGCTTTGGTGCTGCTGTCTTTTGCAGGTCATGGCATAGCTTTATAAGCAGAGTGCACAGTATTTAGATCAGATTTCTTTAGACCTTACAAGATGTATGCTATACTGCTTATTTGGGGTAACATACTGCTAGTTGGACAGCTGAGATCACATATTCCACTAAGCCAAACTGAGCCTCCCGTCAGCGGTTATTAAATCGGATTCATTTTTATGAACTGTGAAGCAGACCATTTACCTGCATACTTTTGGGTAAGCAGTGTCCCTTGGAAATACTAAGCCTCTCCCTTTTGTCATAACAGATCTTAAAAGGAAATTTGCAGATAAAGGTAGACTTTCAAATGGAATAGACGGCCCTGTTGAAATGTGGCCTTTAGAAAAGCAGGCTCTTTAAAAGCAACGCTTTACAAAAACCTCCAACCAATACCAATATTTCCATGACATTTAAAGATTCATCTGTTTGCTAAAAAAGCCATTTTCAACATTCTGGATTTGTACTAGTGAAAGAGCACCTGAAAGGGAAGCTCATAGACTCATGAACTGGAAAGAATCATTCCTATCAGCAGCTCTACCTTCTGCCATAGAGGATCACAAGGCAACGCAGTTTGCTATAGTTTCCCTAAGGATGTCTGCACCACCTGAGAACTGTTCTTGGTGGCAGTACCCACAATGAGGCACTGCAGGCCTGATCTGCATGTGCTGTCCCCTCAGGTACCAGGCATATTCACCACATTCTTCCAAAAGAAAAGGCTCACTGGCCCTTGCTAATGTGGCCATGTTGCAGGGGGCATGTGTACATGAAGTGGGCATAGTGTGCTTCAATGCAGAGTGCTCTAGCATGGCCCTTGGTATAGATGTGCATCGCATACAGAAAGCTAGAACAGGTTGAGCTAAAGTGGGGTGTCAAACCTGTCTGGCCTCCTGAACCAGATTCAGACTTCTGGGATTCCCAGCCTTTCCAGCAGCCCCATGGGCTGGGTGACACAGCTCCGTGGGACAGACCAGGCCCATGTGCCAAATATTTGACACTCTTGAGCTACAGTATAGTATTTAGAGAGCCAGAGCCAGATCCTATTTAACATTCCCTCACCAAAATAGCACTTACCCAGCAGTGGTACTACAGCTTTGGACACTTACAGAGTTTGGGATTCATTTTGCCTCATGATGAAATATATTCCAGGCCCCATTTGTAGTTTATAGAGATAAAGACTCTTCCTCATCTCTAGGGAAATGGCTCCCATAGTTAATTACCTGCACTATTACAAATTTGCCCCTTTTTTCTAGTCTGAATTTGTCTAGATCAGTTTCCAGGCACTGGATATTGTTATGCCTTTGTCTAGTAAATGAAAGAGCCGTTTACTGTCAAGAACTCCCTGCTCCACACTTATAGATAATGATCAAGTTGCCTCTTAACCTTCTCTTGGACAAACTAAATAGACAAAGTTTGTTTAGTTTCTCACTGTAAAGACAATTTTCCAGAGCTTGCAGTTCTTTTCTGAACTTTCCAGCTTGCCAACCCAACTTGCTTTCACTGTTTAAGAAATGCAAAAAATAAACCAATATCGTAAGCAGATAAAAGGCATGTAGATGTTTATCATTAACTTTCATTTATCTTTGGTAATCAGATGAGATATAGTAAAGAATGTCTTCTTTTCAGTTTGCTATTTTTTAAGCTCATAATGTTGCTGGAAGCACTAAAATTAAATTATGAGAAAATAAATATTCATAATGAATAACCAGGTCGCTTAAGGACAAATCCTTGTTCCAATCCCCATGGGTCATTAGTATGAATTAGCCAAATTCTACTACACATTCTTGTCTCATGTGACGGCTGTATTAATTTGATCAAATTTCTACAAAGCTTTGACAATGTGTTGTAGAATTGCCAAGTATTATTCCCATTCAGTCCTCCGCTCATCTCCTGAGTCTACTAAGGATGGAGAGACATTACTGGAGATGTGACATGAATATCTGTCCTAGCAGCAATTTTTGGCCAAAGCAGCGACAAAGGTTGGTCCCCTGCTCTTGCTATTTGATCCATCTGCACAATGAAAAAAAATTGTATCCCATTGCCAGACCCCTGAGCCTGTGTGCCCTCTGTCCTATTGCTAATATGAATTGAGACTGTTCACAAATACTTATGTGTCATCTCCAATCACTACATATCTAGAGAGAGGAACCTAACTTAGTTTTCAAGTTCCTGAAATTGAAAGGAAGGATATTTATACAAGAAGGGGTTATTTTACAGCTTTCTCATTCAGCTAGAAGCTGGTTTAATGTCCCAAGGGAACAACTTCTTTTTACCAAACAACTATCACGCCTGACGCGTTCCCTTTCGAGGCTTACAGAACCTCCCAGCACTGAATTTTTAAATGTCAACAGGCAAAAATGGTGAGCGTATGTAGAAAAACAATACATGTGATAAAACAATGTTGGCATTTCAGAAAACATGTTTTTTGAGAAACAGTCCAGGCTACACTGCACCAAAGCTGCATGTCAGGCTTCAATTTGTTTCTGCCTGATTTAAGTATATGCAGGACATTTCCACCCTTGCCAGCTTGTTAAGAAAATGTGGAGAGAGACAGATACTGGTTAGGCAGTTTTATCTTGGAAATATTAGATAAAATCATTTGGATTTCTAGAAATACATACACTGAGCACACAGCGTATTTAAGAAACAAACACAATTGCTGTAACTTACCCTCATTTCACCCTCATGTAGATCTTCATAAGGAAACAAGACATCTCTATGCAAATATATAGCTGTCATCAAGCTGTTGAGATGCTTTCCTATCACAAATTGGGAGAGCCCATCTTGCGTGGATCACAACACAGAGCGGTGATTTTCTGGGTTGCCACAGCAAACTAGGGTGCCTTGAGGTCTGTTCAAGGGTGCCACAGGGTGCCACACAATGTTACGCTGTTAGGTGTACAAAAATGATGTACAAGGTAAGCCAGAGATTTCAAGTAAGCATCTGTAGTGTCAAAACCATTCTGATCTGTCGTGGCTTTTCTATGTTCCTTGTAAGAGAAGAATTTCTCTATCATTTTCCTGTAGTCAAAAAAAAACCCAACTCAAAACACAAATGAAAGCTAAGAGCTTGCATTTTCCTAGGGGTGCCTTGAGTCTATTGAGGTTGAGAACAACTGTCCTATAACCTTATATCTGTGCTTTGGGTCTGGTCAGAAAGCAATAGCAGATCAAAAGAACCTCAACAAGATTTCTGTGACTTGATCTACGCTTCTAGCCCTAGCCTATCAAGGGGTGCCTTCAGTCTCAGAGTCAAGCCCTGAGACTGGCTTTAGCTAAGGATTCACTCCCAGGCTATTTCTTGTCAAAATGCCAAATACTCAGGGACCTGTGGCTCTAAGCCTGGGTTCTCGGGGGTTGCTCTTTCTGCCCCTTCGTGAGTAAAGCAGGACGATATTATGAAGCGGCGCCTGTTCTATTTACATTCTACCCTTGCAGGATGTGACACGGGGGGAAGAGGCCATCCCCAAGTTTTCCCTGCATTTTCTTTGTTCCAGAGGGGATGCACAGTTACTGACCAGGCCACCAGTGCAGCATTTCTGGGAAACTCTGCTGATCACACATTGCGATGTACAGAGTTTGCAGCTGTACCAGCAGCTGTGACAGACTAGCTAGATTCTGCCGCTTGCACATTGTTGGAGCTCCTGTAACTGCATCACAGTCTGTGTTGGAGATGGGTGTTGGCATCCACAGCCGAAGGATGGTATTGTTTGCATTCCAATTCAATTCCATTACAGATGTGGGCTCAAGCCAGGTCCGCTCTCTCTCTGTGAGGGCATTTATGCATGCCGATGTACGAGTATCTCTTTTGCTTAACTGACAAAGAATCCCTCTGGATTGGACACACCTTTGAAATCCCCGCTGGAAATCCATTTAGATTTACATCTGAGAAGGAAAAGAACATGTACCTGATAAATGGGCTGGCGTGGCTCGGAGGAGGGAGAAGAAAATCCATGCTGAAAATTCCTGGAAGTGATGATAGTTTCCTTTACTTCAGGGCAAATGCAGATTTGAATCAATGAAATCAATGGCTAATGTTTGCTAGCTGTAAAAATGGTTAAGAGGTTGCTGGTGAGTGGCCGTAAGATGGATGACCAGTGGCACAGGACTTCAGAAAGGTCAAAGGTGACTATCACCTTGAAATCTAATCTACAGCTTGTTCTCTCTAAACTGGACACTGGCTGCAGTCATAGAAACAGCTGCATCAACCTGCTGGCATAACCTTAGGGAATCTCAATCTGGTGGGTCCTACTAATGCAATGGCTTTACAGATGGTCACATACACCGATTCATAATTATATTCCACTTACATCTTCATTAAGCTTTAACGTGGCTTGAGATTCTTTATAGCTGAAATTCCTGAGCACGGAGAAAATCAGAGCCACGTACCTTATATACTCTTGTTAAGATAGTATCCTTTCTTCTTTACTGTTCAGTAGGATTAAACTTTCTTTTCCCTTCTCTACCACAACTATATTGTCTCACAGCTGCCAGCCTGAATTCCTGATCATCTCCCACCACATTGTCTGCAGCCCCTCGTGGTGCTCAGTTCCTCACCTTCCTCTTCAGAGCCATCAGTGCAGGCACTAGGCTAGAGCTTGTGTTTCATAGTTTAGGAAGAAGCTCCATGATCAGAGACTTGAATTCATGTTGGAGGTGTTTGGTTGCCCTTCTCTTCACCTTCACCTGTAGCTGATGTGAGAAGCCATGACTCAAAAGAGAAACCATGAGGTTTTTGCCTCTCTTCTTCCAGAAGTTCCAGGGCTTGTCCAATATTTCTGGGAGCTTTGTAGAGCTCTGATAGAGGCTGTAATCTATAAGGCTAAGTACAGACAGTCAAAAAGCCTGAGATGAATCAATTCAGTCTTTGCAGGTTAGTCTAAACTGCACAGATTCAATTCAAACAGAAGTGAACAGACATTTACCTTTGATTCAGGAAATGCAGCCACATGCCTGCAGTGGCTCAGGCCAAAGGCCAGGGGGTGCTAAAGCAGGGCTCTCTGGCTGTGTGTTTACTTCCTCTTCCTGCTGCCCCCAAGGTTTCTGGGATCTGCAGTCCGGAATTACAACAGCAGGGCTCTGCAGGGTTGCTCATCACTTCCTCTTCCTGCTTCTAGGTGCCTCTGGGATTTGTAGTCCACAATCACAGCCAGCAATAAGTTTGAGTGGGGGAAGGGATGTTTAACCCCACTCCCTGGCCCCAAACTGTAGCCAGGGTTCGCCTGGAGGGGGTACACCCCACCCTGAAGACTGCATCCCCAGCTGGGCCGACACCCCTCACTCCCTTGTCAGCCAGCCCTCACTGCTCCAGCTAGGGAGCAAAGGGCAGAGCCAGCCCTGTTCTCGGGAGCAGACAGCACAGCCCAGTCCAGGGCTGCAAAGCATGCTAGGATGCTGGGGAACTGTGATTTAACTTGAACCAGGAAGGGGTCTGGGACAGAAGTTTCATAAACTGGTTTAACCCAAATCAGCTAAATCTGATACTATGTTCAACCAGGTTTCTCTTAAACCAGTTTCAGCCATTTTGAAACTGGTTTATGTGCACTGAACTTCTGTTCTGTTACAGGTTTAAACCAGTTTCTGATCACTTAAACCAGCATATGTGTAACTTCTTTTCCTAGCCTAGGTGACTATAACCTAGTGATCCCTTCTCCACCTAGACCAGAGCAGGAAATTTAGGTAGGGGCTTTCACCTTTGTGCCATGAACACAGCACAAGAGGATGTTCCAGAGCTGTTTTTTCCCAGGGTCTCCTCCTGCCCTTCTGTATATAAAATACTTAACTTTAACATTCGTTGATCCAGAATAACTGATTTGATATCCCATCATGTAGGGCACTGCACTAAGAAGCACGGTACTTCAATTCACAACTCTTCTATAATAAAACAGGCAGGGAATGTGACCCAGGTTTTTCTATGTCAGACGAGTATTCCAACTACTGGGCTATGGGGAAACCAACCACTAAGTCCTTTTGCAACTTTAGCCCTAAAATTGACAAGGCTTTGTCTAGCTGGGTCTTAAAAACCTCCAAGGATGGAGATTCTACAGCCTCTCTGGGTAACCTGTTTCAGTGCTTTATTACTCTCCTAGCGAGAGTTTTTCCTCATATCTAACATAAACTTCCCGTTCTGCAACTTGAGACCATTGCTCCTTGTAATGTCATCCACCACCACTGAGAACAGTCCAGCCCCATCCTCTTTGGAACCCCCGTTCAGGTAGTTGAAGGATACTATTAAATCCCCTCTCAGTCTTTTCTTCACCACACTAAATAAGCCCAGTTATCTCTCAGCCTCTCCTCATAAATCATGTGCCCCAGCCCCTGAACCATTTTCATTGCCCTCTGCTGGACCCTTTCCAATTTGTCCACATCCTTTCTGTAGTGGGGGGCCCAAACCTGGACACAGTGCTCCAGATGTGGCCTCACCAGTGCCAAATAGAGAGGTATAATCACTTCCCTCAATCTGTTGGCAATGCTCCTATGAATGCAGCCCAGCATTCTTTACAACAAGGGCACACTGTTGGCTCATATTCAACTTCTTGTCCACCACAATTCCCAAGTCGTTTTCTGCAGAGCTGCTGTTTAACCAATTGGTCCTTGGCCTGTACTGGTACAGGTGTCACTGGTGTCAGGTGTCCCATGGGGCTTCAACAATGGACGATTGGACACAGCAGAGTTCTGATCTGCCTCTCTCCAGCCCCTGCAGAATCCCCTCTTGCTCTATGCCAAGAATTGAGAGAGCTGGTCATATGACCTCTGTCATTGAGGAGTTCCCTGACTTCTCTCCTGGCTGTTTCTAGTCCATCTTTCTGGCTGTTTCTAGTCCATTTGCTTTTACTTTGAGTCATCCAAATGATGCAAAGTGGCCTGGGCAGCCTGGGGAATCTGGCCTTTTATCTTTCTATAATACCTTTTCCTTTCATGTACCCAAGCTTGCATTTAATATGACATATTTTATTTCTTCTCTACAAGCACGCAAAAAGGAAGAGAAAAGGATTTTGCCAACCATGAGAGTTCCAGTGTGTTAGTTACAGATGACAAACGTAGATTTCATTACTAAAACCTTTTTCTGTCTGACAGTAATAGGGAAATCCCAGCATGGACTCTCACCTCTCTTATCCTACAGTCAATAACCTGAGAATCAGAAATCTACGTGCTGTTGGCAGTAGGAGAGGCAGTTCTCATGGATCTCAAGCTTTCCAGATCATTGTCAGGTGGGATAAAAGACGCCAGAGTCGCAAGCCATAGTTTCTGCTGTAAATAGATCTTCCTTCCCCATCCTCTTTTTTAACTCAAGTCACTTTTGGGGGAATTTTTCTCTATTTGAAAGAAGCCTGCAGAAGAGACTCTGCTACATTTGTGACTTACCTTATTATATATACATGTATTTGCAGTAGATTTTTTCTTTCTCTTCCATCTAATACCTTCTCTCTACATTTGCTTTTTGATTTGCCTCATCCTCTCTGTTCAATTTTCACACTATTTTCTGATCAGATGTTTATCCTTTTCCCCTACCACTATTTTTTCACACAGTCCTCCTAGGCAAAATCATACACAGTAGTATTCAAACCTTAACTTCCAAGCACCGCAAAATGGCAAGTGGGTTCAAAGTTGGGCAAAACTAGTTCAAATACATCAAGTGCTAAAACCAGCTCCAAGTCATCAACCTAAGAAAACATAAACCACACCAAACCTTTCAATGGAAAGATCCTGCCAGGGGCCAATCTATTCTTTCTGTGTTTGAACAGCATCCAGCATAAAGTATTCTGGTCCATGACTGAGCTCATAGGTACAAGTGCCATACAAAAAATAAGTACATCACAACCATAGAGAACAGGCTGCTTTTTAATTTCATGTTGACCTTGTCTGTGCACAGGAATAAGAGACCTGTAAAATCTCTGATTTTACCAAAGGTTATTCCGATTGTCATAAATCCAGGTAGAGGGCCTGACTCATTTACCACTTCCAAACCCATTTGCTCTATATCTGGATGTATTGTTCTCGCTAAAGGTTTAATCATCATCCTATTTGCATTTTAATGACAATTACTGGCACCTCAAGGAAACAGAACTAATAATTATGTCCCAGAGTTGTTTGAGGTCCAAGTGCACACTTTCAACCTCCACCGCATATATAGCAGGTTTTACACTGAAAGGGCATGCTTGGAGCAGAAGCCTATTGTGCCACGTCTTTATCCAAGTCACTAAAGATCCATAGAAATGTTCTTCATACATATTGTACTATCAAGGCTACTTGTGATCTCCTCAAAACCCAAGGCAGCTGAAGGCTCTTCCTCTACTAAGACGATGTGGTAACAATTAGGCAATTGTTACAGCAGGGGGTTTAATCCACTTTCTGGCTAAGTTCCAACTGGAGTGATGACACTCAACCTTTCTTGATCCCTTTGCAGTTTCAGTTGAAAGTAAGATTTTTTTATTTCCTTTCAAACTACTGCATAGCGGTGCTGCATGCTGTTAAACAGTTGCTCTCTTTCACTACACAGTTCACTAGATTTCACTGGAAGTCATCCTTTTATATTCAGCAACTTGGCACATTAGAAAAGCAAAGTGCTTTGAGATCCTCCTAAATGAAAAAGGTTATTAAAAACCGTGGCATCATTATCATTATCACTTACTGTCCAAGTCAGGAAGATGGAAAGCACCTTCTTCTAAGGCGCTCCAAATTGATAGATGACCTGCAGGGTAAAAGGTAGTCCATACAGCAATGAAGTTGCCCCCTCCTCCAAAGGTCATCTTAATGACATGAATTCTCTTTCTTACCTTCCACTATGGGATGTCTCAAGGTGACTTGAATCCAAGTCTCTAACTAGCAATGCTGATATGTCAATGAAATGACTAGTTAGGTATATTTATGAACTGAGATTACCATGAAATTGGACCTAATGGCTCACTATTAATTTCAATCCTCATTGGGATCATGTGGGTTGCCAGGGAACACTTTATCTTTTAATGAAAACTAAATGAAAAAATATATCATTCATAATATTATCAGGGCTAAATTTATCAGTGGTGTCATTCCTTTGCCTTCAGTGGAATTACAGCAGGGTGGGACTTGGCCCTGTAGGTTTAAATTATTTTAAAAGTGTCATTATTTAATAAGAAATATAATGCTTCAGAATACATGGTATAAAAGCAGTAAGGTAGGGGGAAAATTGCAATATGGTCTCCTTTGATCCTTGTCAACTATCATATTAATACCAAGTGGGAGTAACTCAAGCTGGACAAAATTAGTTATGTCTTCCTTTAAGAGACAAGTATAAATTAAAAGTTGGCATGATCATTAATTCCATTAATTTGAGACTCAGCACTTTAGATCCACACCACAGGTAGAATGATAGGATATGGAAGGTCATATTCTGGTGCGCCCAACTACATAGCATGGGCACCTACACATGTAGTCTGGGGTGGGGTGGGGTTGGTTGGTTGGTTGGTGGGTGGGCGTTTTAATTAGAGCGGCTCTTGGGTCTGATCCTGATGTCATTTGCACAAGTACAAATCCCACCGTATCCTAAGCATAGATCCCAGGAAGTCTGGGATCTACCTTCCCAGCCCACTGAGACTAGATTTCCTTGCTGAATGAGAACTGAGGGGAAGACATAACATTGTTTTTGGTGGCTTTAGGATATGGACGACATGCTTACCAGTGTAGTAGTGCTAGAGGTGGCAAATGGCTTGAAGTGTTCAAGAGGCTGAAAGGAAAGATGTTTAGTTTACTGCAAGGGTCCCAAGCAGCAGAACCAATGCAGTTCTTGCTGCACAAGGGGGTTGGTGCAATGGATGTGCACCACTTGGAAAGGAAGCTCAGGTCTGTGAGAGCCCTCAGTTTGGCTATTTGCTGGAATGCTTTTAGGCCCTGATGGATAGAGGACATATAGGAGGATCTGCCCGCCCCCTATGTGTCCCCAGCAGTCTTTGACCCCAGCAGGGGGGCTGGGCCCGATGATCTCACAAGAACCTACACTTCTGTGAATCGGGAGGGAGGGCTCTTGTGGTTCTCCCTCCCTGTAAACAAAGAAAGCTAAGAAAATGGGGGTTGCTTCAGCCATGAGGCTGCAGAAGTTTCTGAGATGAGACTCTTCCCCTCCCTCCTGTCCATGGAGATGGGACTGCAGAGCTGGGGGATTGGATTTTTCACTTATGGGCTTGAGTGGTAATTATGTAGCGCTGGAGTCCTTATTCCTGCTATGCTGCTTCTCATCAACTCCTGAAGCACGTTCAAAATCTGCATCTGGATTATCAAAACTGGGTCCAGGGAGCACAAGTGCACTGGGTCTTCCCATCATCAGGGCTAAGTCTATGACACCTATTGTTTTGATCAAGAACAACAGATTTGTCCATGAAAAAAGCTAGATGCCTAGGAGCTGGGGGCCCTCTGAGTCGCTGGTGCTCACGACTGAACTGTGTTCTACAAGGGATTAGAGCAAGCAGGAATCTTACCTCCTTCAGGATGAAAGAAATGCCAGGTGCTTTTTTCCCCAGTGCCTTTTCCACACGAACATAGCAAAGTCAAGGTAGCAAAGTCAGCTTACGGGATAGCAAAGTCAACAATGAGAAAGAAGCTAAGAAAGGATTTTACCTGCAGGGCTAATGGACAAAGGAACCAGTTGGGTTTCATCCTTTTTTGTTGACTTCGTATCATTTTTGTGTAGTGAATGTATTGCCCCTGCTCCTGTCATGACCACCGTGTGACAAAGAAAAGCCTGTAGGCATCCATGTAGGGCAGCAATCCTTTCAAGGGTGCCACAGGTTAACACTCAATGTTAGCACTGTTAAGTGTGCAAACATGATTCATGAGATAAACCCAGTTTTCAAATAGGAATCCACAGTGTTGAAAAACATTCTTCATGGTCTTCTTGAGTTCTGTGCAATAGACCTGAAAGAATTGCTTTGTTATTTTTTGTAGTAAAAAAAAAAAGTGAAAACTAAAAGCCAGCTGTTTCTAAGGGGAGCCTTGAATCTATTGAGAGGTCCCCAATCTAAACAAGTTGAGAACCACTAACATAAGGCCTATTTCTCCCATCCTGTCTCCTTTTTCTTTATGCTGGCATAACTCCTAAATAACCCCATTGAGTCAGGAGAAATACCTCAGTGACAGGAGAATCAAGGCTCTGAATATCTATCTATCTATCTATCTTCTTTTTAAAGCTTCTGGTGTCCTTTTCAGAACTATTGCCAAACTGCAGAATGGCTTACACTGAAAATCATATTTTACTGGTAAACAAACAGCAGTGATGTTGAAGATACTGCTTAGCTTTTTTTGAAAAAGAAAATCACCATTAAAAAAGCAATGCTTCTCCAGAAGAAAGTTTCACCTTTTAATTTTTCATACAAGATTAATATTTAATTTCCAGACATCAGAGATCAGGGGACATTCCCCATGAGGCTCGCTGTTCAAAGAGCACTCTTTGGACAACTGTTGCCATCAAGTGTTAATTCATCACGCTGAAGGCTCAAACTGCATGGCACATAATTTTAATGCTATTTTTCTCCAGATATATTTATTATTATTTTTAAGCCCTGGTGCTTTACTAAAAGCCAGACACTAACAGAGCTGTTTGTTTGGAGCTAGCATGAAAAATCCCTGTAGCAATTGTTTTAAATGTTGCTTCAGCTCTGGCTTCTAGTCCTTTAGAGCACAGAATTAATTTATTGTGGGCCCACCTCACCCAATTAGACCAATTGTTCTGATTTAATCTGCCAGTAACATGTTAATTGTGAAGGTAATGAAACAGGGGCACACACTATTAAATGTGCTCTCTTTGGAGTAAAAAATACAAATGTAGGTAAGACTGAATGCAAGATTTAATTTACAAGGTAAGAGCATTGTACATTTTTTATATGGCAGATGGGCAGCCCCTGGCTGTGCCTGCTGCTCACATTGGCTGATGACAGATTTGCCTTCTTTGAACTCAAACTTTACTAAGTTCTTTGCTAGGACTTTGAAGGAACAATTTCAATTTTTTTATTTGGTTTTGTTGCTGCTTTTTGTTTCTGTTTGTCTTGTTTCCCCACTCCGCGTGTTCGCTCACCAAGCTTCACTGCACCCTCCTTCCAAAGGCAGCAGAGGATGAATCAACACATTTGTTATTCCAGTGTAGAGGGGAAGACTGAAGAAAACAGAGCCATAATCTTGCATTGATTGTTTCCTAGATGGATATGGAATGATGCTAGAGTGGGGCTTGATAGACCCAGGTGATGAAGGATATGCATCTTTAGTAAATGCTGGAAGGTAGCAGGAAGGTAACATGATAAAACCTATTAATAAGCCTATGGGATAATGTGCCACTGGCTTAGTTCACTGTTGTTCACATTCCCTGGCAGCAGCCACCCCTACCCCTGGCCTCCCTCCTACACTCATCTTCTTCAAACAGTAACTATGGGATAATTCATTATTATTTGTATTCCCCTTCCAGTGGTAAATTAACCAGAGTGTGTTGTATGTGCAGCTGATTTTGACAACCATGTTATCCCTGGCTGCTTTACCCGCCTCGTCCACACCCACAAACGTTCAAAACTACATGCTGAGTTGTGAAGAGTAAGAGTTTTTGACCAGCACTTAAAATCTAACCCGAGATCGCAAGTGATATTAATTAGAGGGTCACAACTAACAGATCTTGATCTAAACCAGAGAATTGTCTCACACAGTTATATTACAAGGCATTGTCAAGATGATCTAAACAGGGAATGAGATAACCCCCTGGGGAGAATATAAAGGGAAAGCAAGCATAGCTGAGTTCATAGCTATATCCAGGACAGAGTTTGCTGTCAGTAGGATTCAGGTTTATACTCCATATTCTTGCTGCAGGGAAGCATCTGGAGAATATGACACTGCCAGAGGTGCTATTCATCAAAGATGAATATTTAAGTGGGGACTGTTCTGCTGATTATCAGTTGATAATTAAAGCTCCTACAGCATTTACCAAAGACAGTAGGGGTCTGGGCTAGTATTTGTTAAGAAATCGGGTTCTGAATGTGAGAGAGACTGCTTTGCGGATAAAGCTTCTTCATTTACTTGAAAGTACTTCCCTAACTTGTAACCAAAATAGTCGTCAAGCCAGCGAGCCCTAAAAAACACTCACTCCATAAAACCAAATTCTGCCCATTTCTAAATTGGTTCTTTAGGGTTTGCGTATCCAGTTTGTGAGCTGTGGAGTGCCTTGCAAGCCCATTTCGAACATCTTTAAAATGATCTTTGCTTCACCCCCTTGTGAAGTACACACTGTACCTATTGATATTTGCTTGAAAGTTTTGATTGTGCTCTAATGGGTATATTTTTATCTTAATGTCTGGGGAATTAAGTCAGCGCACAGATGAGAATATAGCCCTTAATGTTTAACTAAAGAGAGCAAGATGTATTTAAATGCATCTCTGAGTCAGCTGTGAGGAATGTTCATTGTCTTCAAGAAACACAGACAATGTAAAACTGTGCTATTACGCTGTTTGGCAAAATCATTGATCAATACATTTGATGCAATTTAGCTTCCCCTGACTTCAGTAGTTTGCATTTTCAAATAGCTTTATTTTCAAGTGTGACTGACGGGTTATTGAAGAGGGTATTTAACACAAACCATGGGTGAAATCTCTGCTCGTTCTGAAGTCAATGGAAGTTTTGCCATTGACTTCATTCGGCCAGAATTTCATCCTATGAATTTGTAAGGTTTCAAATCACATTAAAAGTCATGCTAGTGCGATGCAGCCACGATGGTCCAGGAATTATGCGAGAGGCAGAAATTTCTTCGGATCAGTTGTCACTGTGCTGGCTTTTCTCTGTAGGCCTGAAGAATATCTTGCATTTGAAAGCTTGTCGAACACTATCCTAATTATGCAGGTGGCCTAGTAAAAGATATCACACTAAGAAATCCTTGCTTCTTGTGAGATTTAGAAGAAAGATTTACATTTTCTATACTTGAACTGAGGCATAGGCATATCTGGGCTCCTGCTCTAGTTCTACAGAAATAGATGGCAGAAACCACTCTAAGGTTAGCAAAGCTTGCCTTTCTGTTTCACGTACGTAAGTGCAGCAGCCCTGAAAAGTCAGGTGTAATATTTTGTATTTTCTCCTGATAAATCCAAGTAGCCTCTTATCATAGTGCTGCTCATTAGTGATGTGCTGTTTGTGATGTTGGCTAGAGCCTGCAAACAATTTGCGACAATCCCTACTGAATATTGTGTGACAATTTGGAGACAGCTCTTCTTATGTAATTAATAATGTACACATGCATCATTCCTTATCTCAACCTTCTCTCCTCATTTGGCTCATTTTCCTCAGGCTTAATGCATGCTCTTGTACTCAGCATGCTTAAAACTCACCTCATTTGATCCTTTTTGGCTGCCTCCATGGTTTTATCTCAAAAGTTTGAGATCATGCCCTATTACAGCCTCAACTGACAACTAGCATCTACCCCAGATTCAGGCACTGAGGGTAACTCCTCTCAGTAAGAATGCTCCCCCTCTCTTTACCAACTCCTTGTGCCACATTCTCCTCTCTTTGACTTGTGACAGTCATCTACTCCCTGGTTTATTAGCTCTCTGTCCTTTAATTATCCTGCTCCTTCATATCTACGTCTCTACAATATACCCACAAAACTTTCCTGTTTTTACTATTAAACCCTCGTCTGTAGCCTGTCCTACTAGTTTCCATTCAGATCACTGCATATGTCCTCTACTCAACCTGTACAAAATGTTGCTGTGCTCTAGACAACATTTCACAAGTTATTAGGTTCCATATTAAGTGCTTCTATGCTTTAATTTTAATCACTTATAATCATTTTAATCCTACATTTTAAATATCTTTAATGTAATTTTTCTTGATATCTCACCTCTCAGTTAAAGGTGGATGTTGATAATCAATACCAGAACTTGGATTCATATTTCTAGCCAGTACCATCACTGCAATACAGGTGTAATTGTACACTGCATTACAAATTATTCCACCATTTGTCTCTATGTGGTTAGTTACAAGTCAAGGAGTTACTCTACACGGCATATATCAGTGTTGTGTAGAGCTAGCTCCAAATAAACAGCATATTTTAGTTAGTGTAATGTAATACCTGATCTTATACTTGGGGAGTAGTGCATCAGATAGTTACAATATTCATTCAAATAGAAGATGACCCTGATGATAAGACAACTGCCCCAATAAATAGATTCTGTATATTAAAAATGTATACATTTGTTATAATTTTCCAGATATAGAATGTAATTATTGGAGGTTTGTGTTGAATTTGTCCCCCTTTCACTGCTGCAGCGGGGAAGATAAATGTGGGAGGTCAGGTAGCCCCTTTGCTCTCTGCTTCCCCCCACCCCCAGCCTTTTCTCTCGGCAGCCTTCCCCTTCCCTGTCAGACCCTGCTCTCCCTGAGCACATGGAAGTGAGGAAGAAATTTGAAAAAAAAATAACCCTGAAATTAAACATAGTTGTAGCAATTTGCATATAGTACCTATGTACTTAGTTCATCCAGAATTGATGTGTGCTACTTTTTCTTGAAAGTATTGCAAGTTTTAGCACATTTAAAAAAAAATAAAAATTAATGTCTCTGGCCAAATCGGTTCCAAATTCTATCGACTGAGCAGAGCTCAATCATTCAAGTCGGTGTGGAGCTACTACTGGCAAGTATCCTCCCTCACAGACTCTTCAACTTGGGAGTTCAGATACTCCATGGCAGGCATCCTACATGCAGGCCCTAAGCCTGGAGGTCTTGGTGTTCAGATGCCTCCGAGTCTTGCTTATGCTTAGCTCTGTTGGCCTGGTGTTGCAATATCTCCAAGTCTGAGGCCATTTTCCTATGAAGGGAATAACTATCCATTTTTAAGGGCCGAAGAAAGGGTTTCCATGAGCATTTCTGGCACCGCCAAAGGGTGTTGGAGCTTGTTCTGGCCTCTCCAAGTGCCAGCCTGGTAGTGCAGTACCTCCAGGTCCAGTGCTTGTTCCTTCCACTCCCCATTTTTTTTTTAACATACACACACCAAAAAGTTCACATCAGCTTGTTTGCCCAGTGTCGGCCATGTGTTTTATGGTCACGCTCATTGCTGGCTGCATTTAATTAGCTTCATAGTTTGTTTCCCCATACTATTTGGGGGGAAAAACCTTATCTTGTATTCACGTAAATATGGTAAAATTCTTATAGTGTTTCTTATGCCCGAATTAGTTAGTTAAGAGTACGTCTATGTTCAGGTGTGTATGCACTAGTGCAGGTACTCGGTATTAGTTACCATAGCCCATGTCACAAAAGAAGCAGGATAAATAATCTTGCACAGAACATTATGCTGATCTAGACTGCTTCTGGTACCCAAGACAGCTCCAAACACAAACAGGAAGCACATTGTGCTTTGCTGAGCTTTAGTTACCTCTCAGTTACAGCTCTGCAGAAACATAACCTGAGTCTAGCAGTTTTGGTAAAAGAAGCACTGCAAAGAAGTCTATTTCCTACAATACTCATCGAGTGTAAGAACAGAGATTAAATTATGCACACACCCCTCAAAAGTAGACTTCTGCATAGATGAAACAATAGTGATCATTTTGCATCCAGAAGAAATCATGCCAAAACATAAACAATTAACGTGCTTGAGTACGTGTGTGTAGCAGGCAGTAAGCAGATGTTCTTCAAAATTAAATTGCTTAAGGCAAAAGACAGACTTCTGGTACTTCCTAATTTCTATTACATTAGGAAGAGTTGGTAAATTCTGAGATCACTATATTTAAAGTAAATTTGCAAAAGCTAAATCTAACTATTCTCTTTTTATGTTGTAAAGTAAACAGCAAAGAAACAGTACATCTAATTTTTGAAATTCTTCTGGCTTTTCTTTTTGACCTTTGGTATTTGTATGTATCGATGCTCTCTCTAAACCATTGTACAAAAACACCTTGAAGTGTCAAGCTTTAAAAATGAGTCTTCTTTTCTCTTTCTCCTGTGCTGCTTGGATTATCTTGGCCTTGTCAAAATACATTCTCTAGTTAGAGGTTGGAAATATTTCCCTCCTGGCTCCTAAGTATTGATTTTTCAACACTCAGCTATGTCTGTCAGCTGAAGAGGTGAAAGGTGAAAGTTCATCCAGCACTGCCTGGCTTTACCTTCCTATTAATGTCATGCCCTTTCCACGTTTGATCAGTTTATGTGATCACCAATAGAGCTGCTACTGAGCATATTTTACCTATAAGAAAAATATTTAAGTCATCAATTATTTTAACACATTCACATACCTTGAAAATTGAGGACACAAATATGTTGCAATCTTCTTTTTTATGTTTATTTAAAGAGAAAAAAAGTCTTGTTATATAATGATTGACTCAATTCAAACTTCCCTATCTTTTTATCTGAACACCAAGGGAAAGATTAAATTAACTGCTTACGCCATAAACCTCTGTAAGCAATAATTATCTATGTTGTTTTTCTTGCTCAAAAGCAATGGTACTCTTTTACTATGGGGTTACCAATTTAATCCCAAACAAAGTATTATATGAAATTTAATACATTTAATAAATGCAGCTCAGTCCCCAAGGGAGAGCAGTTCAGGTCAGAAAATTTCAATGAACAATTTGGTTCAATTACTTCCCCGCTTAGAAAGGATCTAGGACTGGTTATCAAGGCAGCGGCATGACTTTACATGCACTACAGAGGGCAGTATTGAGGTTCCAAAAGACCGACGTTTTCTTTATTTGGTTGAATCGTGCTTCTTATGAAAAAAAATAAGAGAACCACTTTCTCTCAGTGCATTTCTAACTTCCTTTTCGCTAAGGAGGCTTTGAGTCTCTTGAGGAGCTCTGTCTTCTTGAGTGAACTATAAGCTTCATAAAAAGGTTAAAAAAAAAGTTTCCATACATGATGATAATACAGTTAATATCAAAGGTGCATCGGCAAGTGATGCATTTGTGGGAGAACCATAACAAAGTTAAGATGATTGTATGGGAGCAATAGTCTTCAATACCATTCTGTTTTATTCCACACACATATGTACACAGGGACATTTAGTACATACAGTAGATTTGAAGTGGAATTATCAAGAAGTTTCTTGAGAGGCAGACATTTTAATCATTTACCATATACAGTGACTTCAATCATTACAACATTTTCATAGAGGTGTCTCATCATGTCATTTTTGCTTGTCAACTGCCAATGAAGCCACATACGTCTCTACATGTACAAGGACAAGCCCAAATACAGTACTAACAAATCAATAAAACACTAAAAGCTTACACTGGAATGACAATACACATTTTACTGCAGTACTGAGAGATCTAAACTGCGATGAAGTTTGGGACTAGGTTTTACAAGGTCACCAAAGTGGAGATTTGTGTTTAACTAATATGCAAATATCTGTTAAACAGGTAGAGATTTCTGCCCCACAAGCACTCCTCTAGTCCCTGGCCAAGTAACACTAATCTGACTGAATTGCAATCTTGGCTGCTTTTATGGACATATTGGAACGAATTGCAATTTTCACTGTCTTATAGATACAACACATTAGACACTAATACTAGTTGTCTTAATCTTCTGAAAATTTAGCTTATTTATTTTTTAACTTTTGCTACCTTGAGCTTTTCAGTATGGAAGCAGACAGGCATTTTTCTTTTCTTTTTTCTGATCCAGTAAAGTTGTAGTTTAAACAACCACTTTTATGTACATATAATGTAAGCTACCCTTTACTGTATTAAAGAAAATCTTTTTTGTGGCATAGTGGAATGTATCCATTTTTTCCTGTAACTGCATCTCAGTTTTGAAAGTAAACACATATGTGCTTGAAAAAAAAGTGTAAGAGAAGTAAATATGAGTGGAATGCCTAGGGAGGAATGCATGATGGGTACCTTTTAATTTTCCTCATATGCTTATACTTAAAAACATAGCACTATAATATCTGACTCTAAGGCAAAAAGTCACTGTGTAACTTGAAAGTCTTTGCTTCCTGTTTTTGAGGCTACATATACATTTATATTGTTATAAATACAATATACATGCATGTTGCATAAACTCACATTAAAAAAATCTAAGTCCTACTACAGTATTTTACCACCACTAGAAACTACATTGTGGCCATAGTTAGAAAGAATAAAATTTACAGCAATGATGTGACATTCCAAATGGTCAAATTTTTATTTATTTTTTTACTATAGTAAACAACAGATATGCTGATTCTGGGCTGTATATCCTACTTTCCTGTACAGTGTACTAAACAGACTAACTTCTCCAAAACAAAACACGACCCCCGTCCCCCAAAAAACAAACCCACAAAGCATTTTAGAAGCCATTAAAAAATTAATTTATTCCTCTTTTTCCTGCAAATACTACTTTTACTTTACAAGCTATAATTGAATGAGTGCCTTTTCTCTTCTGCAAGCTTTCCAGACAAAATGGAATGAAAATAAAACCTATACAAACATATACATCCACATGTTTAAATTAAATTGTATTTTATGGATTTTTTCCTGTTAGCATAAGCCAGAATATATATTCACACTAGTAAATATTTAAAAAATGTAGATATGTAAAAACAGAAAAAACATGAACAGTTAGAGCTTCCATTACAAAGGAATACATTTATTGGGGGAAATGCTAATATATATGTTATTCAAATAATATCGTTCAAAATAATTTCCAAAATTTTCCTAGTCTGGGTTGCTAAATAGTAGTGATATCTGCTCAATCCCATAAGTGCTTGCATTCTTTCCCTGTGTTCCTTCAGTAAAGCTAAACTTGCAATTTGTGACACTACAATAATTTATGCAGTAATAGGATGTACTGGAACAAAAGCAGGATTATACCTTCCTTGGAAGATCCAGCAGAAATGGAAGCTGCTTTGGGAAGAAGAACGCTTTTTCTGAAACAAACACCTGCAGTGGCTGCAAAGGGAACTCAGAAAAAGACCTTGGTGTATCAGTATTATACTTTTCAAGTTTGTCCTTTCCTCTTTAAGAGATTCTCTTTATTTACGTGTGGACTGATCACACTTTCTTCCAGGCCACAAGAAACAGTAACTTCCAATTTAATGAACCTGAACTTTTTCTGAAGACGCATGCCTTTTCAAAATGAAAATACATCACTCTGTCATAAAAATGCAGTTCCTCATGAACGTTCTCATGAATCTCAAACCGGTTAGACCCTCATCAAGGAGCCAACTGGTAAACCCTATGACATGTATGCCAGCGACCACTTCAAGCAATCACTCAAAGAAAGTACATGTAAACACACAACCTTTTTTTGGTAAACAGTAAATCTCTTTAAGAAACTGAAAAGGAAAATAATATTTATAGTTAGGGACGGTGCCTTACTTTAACTTCCAATGGAAAAGTGACTAGATTCAGCCCAACCTCGAAAACTGGGATTTTGATTCTTGAATGTGCTGATCTAGTCAAGGAGTGCAATCACAGTGTTACTGATTTTTAAGCTTCTGTTGCACTGAGCAACAGGAGCATCCCCAATAGCCATCATCTTCCCTCCTATCAATAGCTAGGCAAACCTACCCAGTGACAGAATAACTATGTACTGTTGAGCTGGCATGCATGCCTCTGAATCCACAGCTGGCACAAGCTGGTTTAGAGAACCATGCAGAAATGTTGCAGTCTGGCTGATTCCACTGGATGACTTACGTAGGCACTGGTGTGGGTAATCCGGCGTTAACAGGACAAAGAAAGAGAAAATTACAGGGAATATTAAACCAAAAATGTATTTCTAGTAAGAGACTGACCCTAGACCATAAATCGATGTTCTTTGCCATCATGAGCCATGAGAATAACGTTGCGATTAGAAGTCCAGATCAGCCGGGCCAGTTTGAGTGCATTGTGTGAGCCAGGGGAGGCAGGCTGGACAGGGGGCACCTGGTATGTTTTAATGCAGCGGAGCTGGGGTGCCGAATTCAGCATTCCAATACTTCCCAGGAGAGAGGTGTTCATCTGCAGTTACAGAAAACAGAGTCCAGACTAAAGTCAACAAGTTCCTTTATATATATAAAGCAAGCTAAGGGGAAACAAAGTCTTTTTAGTTTGTCATTTTTTGGAAAACTTGTGCCAATTCTGGCCAGTGCCAGCTACACGGCTGCTATCTCATATGACCTTTCACTTAAGTTTCATTTAACTTACTCAAACAGTGATGTTATTTAAACTAGTGGGAGGCTGAGAATCTAACCCGTACGCTTCAAAAATGTTTGATTCTGCTTAATTAACTCTCCACAGCAGGCTTCAAAATGAAACTTGTGCTAAATTTAGTAACACTCAGTTTACTGCTTGCTTTTGATGAGGAGTTTATAAAGTCAGTTTAATACAGATGATGTCTAGACTACATATTATCTTAAGGAACATTTTTACAGGTATATTTGAGAGTTACATCTCCTCCCTTTTTTCCCTTATAAGGCAAGGCCAAATTGACTTAAAAAAAAATTCTAAACAAAAATAAAATAGAATCAAGCTTTTGTAAGCTAGGCTCTGCATCAGGACCTAGACTCAAAGTTTAACAGCAAAATTAGTGGTAATTTCTACCTTGCAGTTTGCTTTACAGCCTTTAAAAAAATCAGTTTCCTTTCATTTTCTCTACTCCATATTAAAATGACAAGATCTGAATCAAGAAATTAGCTTGACTCTACAACAAATTTTATCCTGTACAGTAAACCTGTACATGAATTTTATTCACTGAGCGTATCAATACTTTTTATATTATTTCATGAAATTGTGCTTCAAACTGAATCATCAAAAAATCATAATTGCTAAGAATCATATGCTTCTGTTGGAATATATCTTAACTAGTTAAATCACAAAACTTAGAGACCTATTAGATCACGGAGTTTAGCTGTAGAAAACAACAGGAATGGTCCATGCTCTTAAAGAGATAATAAAGCAAGCTTTATATTCCATTATATAAACAAAATATTATGAGATTAAACTTTTAAAGGAGAACTGTTGATCTATGGGCTTCCCATTTATGTAATTTTGTTAAAAAAAAAAAAGAGGGCCCCTCCCCTATTTGACACAACTTTACACGCTCTTAAATGCTTGCATGTTCTTGGAAACCTCTCTATCTAAATGTGTTAGTATCTTGGGAAAAACAGGTAGACAATGGTCCAGCTCTATGCCTAAACCTTGTCGCTTGAAACCTTGGCAAATCTTTGGACATTTAAGATGTGTTATTGCTGATTTCATGTTCTGAATTCTGATCAGTACAAAATATAAACCATTACTTTTTCTGGTCCTTCTCAGCAGCAGAATGGTGTCAGAGAGTGTAAATCATGGCATCTCTAGCAGGGAGCATGCAAGCACTACTGACATTTTCACAATTTAAATCATCTTGAGTAATAACCCTTTTAAGATGACTAATGTTACTGATTTTCCTGCATTAATAATAGTGCCGAATAGAACACAGAGGGAAAAAAATCACTAGTGCACGAGGTCACATTTTAAAACTAAATGTGTAGGTACATTTAACTCTTTATGTAACAGATAGTTTAACATGAATGGATTTACACTAGAAAAATCAAGCAATTTGCACTTTTCAACTCGTGCTTGCATATGGAGATTATTTATTTGTTAATTTTAAAAGATCAGGTACGAGATTAAAATCAATAAATCTAATTGCTTCTCCCATCCTCCTGAGCAGTTAAACCAAATACCTGCAACCGACTGTTGAACATCCTTGCAAATCTAATTCCTTGTTTCAGAAATGGGAGTATATTGTGGTGGAAGATAGTTCAGTAATTGTTATGGCATATGCAGAATTACTGAATAACATCAGACAATTGCGGTAGCAGATTAAAAAATATTAAATGCAAGCTGCAAGGCATACTGGGTCCAGTGTTGATGTCCAAATGCTAGAAAAACTCCCATCAACATAGATAGGTATTTGTCTGTCTGAACTATGTGATCAGGCCCACTCATTTCCAGAGCAATCGTTTTTATATTTATGCCAATGTAGTGTTTTCATTTAGCACTACACAAATTTTACATGTAAAAATGAAGGACATGTTAGGCATAAATGATGGTTATAGTATACAACAGGGTTCCTCAATCCCCAGGCTACACCCCAGTGGGTCGGCTGCTGGTCTGCAGCACAGTCGGCTGCCAGACTGGAAGTGGCCATGGACTGGCAAAATGTGGCCTCCCAGAGCTGGGCGGAGAGGCCGCGGCTCCTTCTGCAGGGCCTGTGGCAGCACAGGGTTTGGCCCACTCCCCCGTCTGGGGGTTGGGGTTATCCTTACCCGTCTTCCAGCCTAAAATTCCAGCCGTGGTCAGCTGTGACTGCTGGGCTACGGCATAAAAAATTTGGGACCCCCTGGTATACAACTATCCCCCCACCTAGCTTTCTCTCTTGGGAAACTCACTTAAGAATCTGTGCTTCAACTGGCCTCTGCACACAGGGGAAACAGTAACTTCCCATTTTAAATTTTAAAAGATTCCCACTTGTTCAGATAACGCTCTGGTAACAGGAAATACATAAGCACCCAAGCTAGATATACAGATAGCAGTCCAAACTGCTTATTCATGCACATTTATACACTTATAGGAGAAACCTGCATTCTACTGAGGTTCAATGAGAGCCTCATGAACTGGGATCTAGTTACCTTTGTGGATGTGCCTGTGTGTGTGTGTGTGTGTGTGTGTGTGTGTGTGTGTGTGTGTACACATTTGCACATGCGTGGAAGGAGAGAGAGAAAAAATTAGTAGGGAAATAAAAGAAGGGAAAGCAAGAAAAAAGAGCTGTGGGGAGACGCACAGCAGCACACAAATCACCGGTGAAAGTTGCTGAGCGTATGCTTTTATTTCAACTTTAAATTTTGTAATTTCTTGATTTTGATAGTAATTTTTTAAGAGACTATAATACCTTATGGTGTCCTTTACTGGAGGCTATATTGGTACTATAATGACATTTCTTTTTTGAAGTCCAAAGTGTTGGTTGTACAAATTCAAAGGTGGTCCCACCTACAGTACTAGCATTATTTGCATACATCTTTGCATTAGGTGCATAATCTTACCTGCCAAAAGGAGATATGGCTATCTGTGTTGGAATAAGTGGCAAGATACCGTCCATCAGGAGCAAAAGCAACAGCAGTTATTGGTCCTTTATGGCCATGGATAGTCTAATGGG
>NW_005841915.1:3850896-3883382 GCF_000455745.1 Alligator sinensis | reverse complement strand
GATTATTGGTACTTTGTTGCGCGGGGGGAAGCAGGGGGGGGGGGGGGGGAAGGGGAGAGGGAGAAGGAATATAAGAAAATTCATTATTCAACACCATTATGATGTCATACAGATACTTTACGAGCATAGGCATCTACAGAAATATTATAGGTATGGATAAATATGGGTTATTGTTGTAAGTTAAAAACTAAATATGAACAAATGGCAAGTCTGTGAAACTGAAAACCACTGCAGTTTCAGTATTTAAGTTAGTAGATTTAGCACTAGTGAAAGGTAAGGCAGAGAGCACCTGGGAGGCAGAAAGTCATTCTTTATTTTGAGGTCAGGCACAGTATGGGCAGGTTACTACTGTATCATTGCACCCAAGTCCTGAATTAGGGATACTGAAGTAAAAGTCTGATCATCATTGTTGGTAATGTGAATTAGGGTGGTTTTACATGAACTTGTGAAAATGTGTCCATTTTCAGGTATTCTGAAAAAGTTTTGTCAGAGTGGGAATAAAAGGTGCAAACTTTGACCATTGCTGGCTTAATGAGAAGAAGAGGGAACTATACTTTTGTTCATTTTGCAGTAATACAGCCATCCTCTTAGGGTTCAGATTCAGAAGCTGCCTATACAGATACCTTGGGTAGAAAAATTCCAAGCATAAAGAATAGATCTACACTTGCCCAGCTTTGTCTCCTGGGGAGATGATCATCTCCCTAGACTTTGTAAATACAACAGAACCGGCGATTGAGGAACAAGACATTCTGCATGATGCTGTTCAGTTACACAATGAGTATTTCACACCAGAGCTCTTCCAGGCCTCATTTTCTTGCCCCTCTAATTCTGAATCTCATTCTTTTTCATTGAATCCCAGTGGAGTTTATCACCTGTAACGTGCTTATTTGCAAAGTACACTAAGTTCCTAGAGAGGGCCTATACATTTGCACATGTTATTTCCCAACTTTATCCCCCACAATACCTTTTGTTTTGTACATACAGCTAAAAAATATTCTCTCTGTCTGGACATAAAGGTACTATGCTACCAAAGAGAAAAAAAACAGTGTGGCAGCTAGCGCATGGAAACTGTGGATCCCTTGGACTATTCAGTTAAAATGTCTCCTGTCTAGTGCTGCGGTTTTCAGTAATAGCCACTGGTTAATGTTAGTTCGGAGATCAGCTGATAACTGCTTTAGCACAATCACATCTCATACTGGAATCATAGACTCCACCCTATTTGATTAGTATGTAAGGTTCAGCGACTGACTCTTAGAGAGGCACACATCATACCCGGTACATTTTCTATCACCTTGATACTGATTATTTACTGGGTAAGTGGCATTCTGTCAATTGGCAAACACTCGTAGAGATGCGGGGTGCGAGGAGCAAAGAAAGCCTTCTTTTCACTAAGCTTTGATTCTTTTTAGCCCAAAAAGAAAGAATGCCCAGATGGTGTTTCATTACTATGGGAGAAACAGCAATAGCAACATTAGGGAGAGAAATGGTAAACAGAACCCTCCCAAAATAGAGACTTCCAATATAACTCAGGCTGGAGCTACTTTCTCCTGATGATTCAAGGCAATCCTCCCCTCCCCAGGTCCTTAGTACTGCTGTTTTAAAAAACAACCAAAAAATGCCCTTTTCCTCATTAATGATGCTCTTTTTTCCACTCATGCTTTGGCTACTGAAGTTGGTTACCACAGCCCTTTAATGAGATATTTTCAGCAGAGAAGAGGGCGAGACCTCTGGTAGGATGGTGCACTTCACTCAGGGCACAGTTTTTATGGGTTTCAGCTGATCTTTCTACTCAGCAGAACAGTTGTGGAGTCTGTTTCTATTCAGGGCTTGTGCAGTCAGAATGGCTCAGAAACCTTCAAGGTATAATTCTTTTTAGTTATGGCTTCATGATTATGTACCACAATTAAACACATGTTAAGTAAAGAATCTGTAGAACAGAAGAGTTAATGCAAATTAAAATAAAATAAATTATAGGACAAGATACAATACAACAACAGGCAGCATCAATGTGTCTCATTTTAATGCTGGGCATTTATCATTACATGGGAGGAATATGCTTAAGCAAGAACAAATGACAAATTATATTTAAATTTAAAATATTATTATACAATTTATTAGTCATTACCGTGACAGCAATCACTCTTTTTGAAGCTTACAAACAATAAGCACACTCCCTTCTTTATTATGTAAAGAGCATTCAGTACTTGGAAGAACATTTCTATTCTAATTACAAATTCTAATTACTAATGAGAAAAAAACTCAAGACTGAATTGTCTAACAAGCCCTTAAAATGTATCTACAAAGTGTTAGCATGCATCACCTTGTACACAGAATGGCTTCCATTTGCACTTTGGATGGGAAATTGCTATTGCAAGATATTTTTTTCTTTCCATGTCTAAATGCCTTCTTTCATATCCAAAATGCACACGTATATTTTAAACATCACTCTTTATCAGCAAATCTCATGGAATCAGCAAATGAAAGCGAACTGACAGGACACAAACTGAAAATGTTCATTCTTCCAAGAAGACTGGCTGTTTCAGAACCATTAAATTGTTCATGTTCTCCAGACAAGTCTCCAACACCTAATCTCCACCAAGACCCTTAATTACCTGCAGGAGTAGGTCAGTGATACTTAGGGCGCAGACAGAAGTGACAATTTCTGCCCAATCTGGCCACAGAAAGAGGTTTCTAACCATGACCAAACACAAGTGCATGGCTGCAGACTACTTCCAAAAAGGTTGATTGGGTGAAAATCTGAACCCTTATCGCATGTGGGGTTAGATGAAGACGGTTCAAAGCAGAGCATTTTCTGTAACTTCTGTCTGCATGGTCTCTTAGCCTTGACCTGTTTTCAGAATGGGAGAGGGGAAAGGGAGTAGAGGGTGTTTGGTCTGAGGTTTTTTCAGCCCCTGCTGAACAGTGGGACAGGTAAATTGGAGACCCCTTGCCCCTGATGTAAGCAAGGAGCTGCACTTCTGTCCCTGAGTGTGCTGCAATCTCTACTTGACTTTGAAAAAGCAGAAAGAAGGGAGAATACCAAGGAAAGGAGACAAAGAACAGGGCAGGAACCAAATGGAACCCATTCTTGCTTTCTAACCAAATACTAGTTTCCTTATCACAGTTGCTTTTCACAGCGACAATTTAGTGGATCATGGGCTGTACCCCACTGTATTTGACCTGACCTGGGCCTATATTTCTGTATACCAAAATCTCATAGACTTTAATGAAAATTTTGGATGCTCAAGGAATGCAGGATCAAGCTTACAAGACAAAAGGTGCTACAGCTGTTCATAATCGTTGCTACTCATGGATTTAGAGGCACATGAGCAGTTTCTTGAATTTTGGCCTGTCTCCAGAAAAAGTACAGGAGCTGTAAATTCTACAAAATAATTCCATCGTTCTGACAAGGAATCTATTTTTGCATAAATAGGTTATTTACACGCTTAATTGTTCAAATGACAAGGAAAGATTATTTGATGTCTTAAGAATCTGTCATGTACATGGAAATGTTGGAAATCATCTTATAAACAGCCCAGCTAGACCAAGGAAGGCATTAGAAGCCATGAATGGATGAGAGCTTAGGTATATACATTTCACTTCTAAATATCTTGACACTTTCTTTTAAATGTGCTAATAGCTTCATAGCATGTAAAACTGAATTAAATTATTATGAACAAATCTCTTGCCAAATTTCAGTTTTTAAATCAAATGCAAGCCATTTGTCAAATGCAAGAACATAAATATATCTTTAACTGGAACACCTTTTCTTTTACAATAGTTACGTTAAAAAGTTAGTTTTAATTGCACGTCTAGGTGTTTACTTGACAGTTTGATAATTAAAGTAGAAGCACAGAGTGATTTGTTAAAAGGGAAGCAAACTTGTCAAAATAGCAAGGTTCTCATCATGGAACATTTTGCATGGACTATACTATATGCTTTTTTATATGGCAACTTTACAAGAATGCAATCTGATGTTTAATATTTGTAATATTTTAGTGGATTTAATACTAGTAAAAAACATTTCTGATCAACAGTATTTAGGACCTTCCAGAGTATGGATACAACTGTACCATGCACACAATACTATAATACACACCAAATTTCCATACTGATGTATTTGGACTCTGACTTGTACATCCCCTGAGGTAAGAAAGTATTTTAAAGCACAATGCTTATTCCACTGTGCTTCTCTACTGAGAGGGACATCAAGTAGATTAGTGCCAGTTGTAATGGTGGCTTTGTGAAGCAGACAAATGTTTAATACGAAGGAAAACTGAAACCACACGCTTACTTTCAATAGAACACTGAACGCAATAATCTTTTTGTTGAAACATGGCTTTTTGAAACATGCTGACCGTGCAAGCTGTTGAACACTTTCAGGAAGATACTGCCTCACTCAGAGTTGAGAACATTTCAGCCCAGATCCTATTCTGCCTTTAAGACATTTGAGTGGCACTTGCACAGCTTTTGGGGTCTAAGTTATTTAAAAGGATCCAATTCTAGTCCAGGCAGAAGCCACAAAACTGCTGGGACTCCTACATTCCTTACACATCTCCATAGTGGCCTGGAAAGAAATATCCCCAAGAATTTGGATTTGGTCTTCTGTATGTGTTGAAAAGCACTCCAAAATGGGCAAATAAGGTCTACCTCCACCCAGTTCCATCTGGGGCAGCACATAAAATTCTGCAAAAGTCCCTGAGTCCTTGGTTAAAAAAAAAGTTCATAGTATTTCTTTGATGCTGGATGTTAATGGTGGTTAAGGCGTTGCAGCTTTGTATTCTACACAGTGATTTTTTAAATTGCATAATACATAAAGCAGCATTGGGGTAAAAAACAGAATGAGTTTCCTTCCCCACAGAAGAACACCCTCCTACCTGGACTACAGAGTCAGGTTTCTCTGGTCTACTCTCATTCCTTTCCCCCCAGAGGGTCAGCTTCAACAGGCAGGATGAAGGCTGTCTTCAGCCCTGCCTAGTCCACAGCCTGCTGGTTAGGGCTCTCTTAGGAAACAGAAGTTGTGTGCTGACAGCTTCTGTGGCTGAGATGAGCTTAAAATTCAGGTCTCATGTCCGGGGGGAATACCCAGAGAAAAGATGGGCACTACAGCTAGTCCTTCCCCTCTAAATGGATATCAGTTCTGCTGTCAGTGAAGGGTAGTGGCCAATGACTTCTCTATGAGCTGGATGCCAACAGGGTGCTCTTCCTTTTAGCATGTCAGACTAAACTAGATCCTCACATAGCGAAGTGTGTAACAACTGAGATGCATGTGGCACATGGCATCTTCACAGGGCAAAATAATTTGCCTCTGGGAATTCACTAGGTTGCATATTGAGACACTTTGAGGCACAGATATCTTAGAGGTGGAATAGGGTCAGTTTTCAGAGGGAGATGTTATTTTGGGATGAAGAGAAGTTAAATCCTTAATGTCTGATAGATGGACTAGGATGTGGTCTTAAAGCCTCCTGAAGAGGTGGTTGGCACATTTCAGAATTATGCCATGAATTAGGTATATGCTGCACTATATAATAGCATTTATACAATCGGGATTCCACTTCTTATGCATGTCCACATGACATTACTCAGAAAACACTAGCAATGAAATAATGAAAAAAAATGCACATTCTAGGTATATTATACCTTGATGTGCTAGCACAATGTTTTTTAAAATACGTAAATACCTGCAAGAATTAACAAGAAAACAGACTAATTTTCAAATGCCCAGTAGTGGTAGTTTGTATCTCTTGGCAAAGGACATACTCATGTATGTTTTAGCTTCAGCTGCCCTTCTGAAAATGGGAAAGCTCTTGGGATACAACAAAGCTTGCAGCACTGTTCCTTTCCCACCGATCGACATAATCATTTACGTCCAATCTTGATTTAACTAGCAGCATGCAATTAAAATCTTTTGGGCCACTGCCAAAATAAATGTTAATTAAAAGTTCAAACCTTATGTAGCAGATGAAGTGGAAGGGCTTTTTTTCCCCTCCAAAAACAGAACACTCAACCATATTTTTTCATGTATATTTTAAGATACAGTTTCAGTTGTATACTACATAGCTGAGCAGGCTCTTGGCAAGAGGGTTACAAATTTGAGATCTTTATACACAACTGCAATTTTTTTTCCTGGTAACTATGAATATTTTAACAGTTACTAATTTGCTTATTTCTAATAGAAGTCATAAAAAAGTTTGTTCTTAAAGATAGTTTTACAGGAGTATATATATATATATATATATATATATAAAAAAAATAAAATATTATATACATGTTATTATATTATATACAAAATTACATATAAATGTGGCATAATGGATACCATGGTAAGACTGTTCCATACACAACAAGGGAAGATACAAGGAGGGAGGGAAACATTTGCAGAAAGAGCTGGGATAAATTAGTCACAGGCAAAAAAAAAGATCGAAAAAGTAAGGAGAGGTAAAAAGTTGTGACAGGACTTGAATGATAGGGCAAGAAATCCTGAAGCTGATGAACCAAAGCAAGGGCAGGCAGTGAAGGCACAAGTTACACAATCAGATAAATAGGCAAGAAAGATGTTTTTGGTAGTTTCCTTTTTTGGGGGCAAATGGAGTCAGATGGCTATTCAGGAAGCCCAGGAAAGAGTTTGCAGTAAGGAAGATTTTGGATTAAAGTTGGACTATTTTAGATAGAATGAGAACTGTCAAATGTGCTGGAAAGAAGAAGCAGGAAGACTCAAATAGATCCTGGGGACTCAAGAAAAGAGAGGATAACACTGAAGGCAACTCCAACCAGCACCCCAACGAGCTTTTTCCAAGTGTAGATGCTTAGTGAAAGCCAATTAAAACAAATTAACAAGACCAACTGAGACTGAGCACCCTTTAACTTCCATGGAAGTCACAGACATTCAGCACTTCTGCAGGTAAGGTCACTGAAGGCTGGCCCTGAACCTGTGAAGCGAATGGGATCACTGACCATAGAATCAAGTTTCTAACTGGTTAAAAACAATATATGCATTGCAAAATTTGGAGACACGTTTAGCATAAGGGCCTACACCAATTTTAAAATATGTCTTTTGTCTAGACAAATGCAATTAAGATGCTACTTTGAGAAATGAACAACCAATTCAAACTGGTTTCTGATGAAGAAACGTGGGCACGTCTACACGAGACGCTATACTGCACAATATCAGAGAGTGGTGGCTGGCAGCAGGCAGCTGCCTGGGGCAGGGGACAGTGTCCCAGCCCCTGGCCTGACCTCAGAGTGGGGTCGGGATAGCAGGTAGCTGCTCAGGGCAGGGGTGTGGGGCTGGGAGGCAGCTGCCACGGAGGCAGGACAGCTCTCCCCAAATCTTGAAGCCCTGGCCCAACCCTGGTGCCCCCTGCCAGCCTGGGGCTTGTCCCCTGGATCTCCCCTTGGCTGCCGTAGGGCAGCACAGCAAGGTAGGATTAGCCCAGAACTGAACTGCTCCAGACAGGTACACATGTAGATGTGCTGCCAGGGAAAGCTTACTGCACAGCATTTTACTGTACCATAAGCTTCTAGCAAATTAATAGC
The DNA here is from genome assembly GCF_000455745.1 of Alligator sinensis. Lineage (NCBI taxonomy): Eukaryota > Metazoa > Chordata > Crocodylia > Alligatoridae > Alligator > Alligator sinensis. The sequence goes on along the minus strand of NW_005841915.1, from coordinate 3,875,846 downwards.
ACATATAGACCCACTCAGTATTATTATTGCTTACACTCTGTGCCCAGTTTAAACTTCACAGTGCTTTAAATTGCAACATTATCAAGCACCCCCTGTTCAAAACTAGGTCTGTCAGAGGTGTAACAACTGTAGTTAGAATGACTTGCATGTGAGTAGCTGACGACTGATAGTCAGAGTTTACAACAGATTGCATTACAATAGGAAGCAAGATATACTGCTGCTACAAGAGGGCTTATATTAAGAATCTATTATAAAAAATTCTTAATGTATATCATGTATGAGATGTGTCAGTTTAAGCAAACCCCTGTGTCTTTAATGTAATCACTACTGCTTAATGATAAGGAAAACTAAAAGGCCAATTAATTATAGAACTCAATACTTAGACCATCAAACTCTTTAGCACTTAACAAGCAATTAATATTTGTCAATGAAAAAGGTTTTGGTAATACAAAGGTGAAAATCAATAGCATTACCACACTTGTTGCACTCTTTAACCACTGACAATTTATCCAAATAACTACAATCCCTAAGAGAGCCAAATTGCTTTGATGTTTTAATTTATGGACTTTTCTAGCTGATGTTAATCCTTTAAAACAGAGATTTACCTTTTCTGTGCGTTATTCAATGGGCACTTGGCAATGTTCACCCTTTTATTAACTTGTCAGATAAATAAGCATATCACAAAATCCATATAGCTCAATCAACAGCATTCTGTTTGAACCAATGCACTTTGTTTTTAAGCTTGGATGGCTAGCAAGGCATTTTATTACTATGCTAAAAGCTGCATGGAAGGATGGGAATCACATTACAAAATCACATTTAGTTTTTTATTCTTGGTAGTTTAGCTTAGTTTACTAGTCTTTTATATATTTATGGTCATATTTAGTTTATTATTTTTAACCCTGCTTTTTGGGTTACTTATACATTTGGATCTTTGCTGTTCTGAAGTAGTAAATGAATTGAAAGCAAAACATCTAACATACGCACAATATAACTGTGGCACTGGTACGGGGCTATATTTTATTTTGAACAGGAGATACGGTGGGACAAAGCACAGCTGTTTGTAGTATTCTTCTGCCCTACCAACTGTTTTTTAATGGGGGATGGTCCTGGGAGACTATTTGACTTCTGCACCTGCCACTGTTGCTATTCTGTGGCATACAATATACTAAAGCTAAGAACAACATATTTCAAGGACCAGTATTTATCAGACTCTAAGCTGGGGTGAATTGTTTGGTCAAATGTGAATCACTTTGTTAAATATTGTGTATCACTTCATACATATTATAACTTTTTTTGATAATCAACTAAAATAAGTATTTTAATTAACTAATGCACCATTGCAGAACTGTATTAATATTTTTACGACCTCTGCCACCAGCATGATCAAAATTCCCAGTATTCCCAAAATTCTGTGGGTAACTTAACAAGAGGTAAATGAAAATATTTCTTTTCAAGGATAGCTACGTGCTCAGATCCATCCCACAGAAGTATTATACCTCAATATATTAAAAGGGGAGAAACTGAATTTGAAATGTTCTACCAATGTGCTTTGATCAAATATCAAGCAAAAAGAGATTCTACAGGCACAAGCCACGGAGAAGACACTGTCTCCTACTTGTAACTTGGAAAGTTAAAAAGATGCCATACTCTGTACAACTAGGCAGAGGTCGAGAAAGTCAGTTCTCTTGATAGACTGGCTATTTGAACTTTCAAAATTAGAAGACTTTGAAGCTCTTGGAGATTAACAACTACTGCGGATTAACAATGATTTTAATAAAAGGCAATTCAGCTGTCATGTTACCAGGTTCTATATCAGCAGCAACCTACAACTCTTTTTCATTAGTATCCCTAAACAAAATAAAATTTGAGTACTGTAGCCTAGCTCATGATGGTCATTATCTCAAAGCCAATGCCTGGAAGAGTGCAACACAAACTCTTGACATTTTGCTGACAATAAAAGACACTTGACCATCACTGAAACCTCAGCTTGTAGACACAGCATAGCTCAATTTGTGGCTAGAAAAACAGCAAAAACCCTGTCCTTTCTTCCCACCCCCACCATCAGTAGGTAACAGGAGTCATCAAAAAAGAAAGATCCACTAGATCAGTGGCTCTCACCCTTTTCCAACTTGAGGCACCTCCTCACTGGATTCAAGGCACCACTTCATAACTTTTGTGAATTGAGTGACACCTAATTTAAAAAACTAATTGATATATTACAATGCTTACCTCCTTTCCGAGAGGCTGGGCAGTAGGGGTGGCGGTGGAGGCAGGGACAAGCCTGCGCCTATGCTTATCTCCTCATACCTTACGGCACCCCAGGGTACCCCAGCACCCTGGCTGATAATCACTGCTTTAGATCAATGATTTTCAACCTTCTACATATTGTGATTTTATGTTAATATATGAGTATTTGGGGGCTTCTCCCTCCCATCTAGGCATACAGAGAAACTGAATATAGGTGACCCACTCATACCTGTGTGTAATCCTCCTTAGAGGTTTCTGCTCAAGACCCCATGTCTCAAATATTCCTCACAAACAGAGCCAAACAATCTCAAAGGCTTCTACTGGCAACCTCCCGTTGTCAAGGTAAAGTGCAGAGATTTTTTTCATATGCAGAACCCCGACCTGGGAGCTGGGCGTCAAAATCAATTCTTGGAATTATACTGAAAGTGCCAGATGGAGCCCAAGTACAATATTCTCCTGTTGGGAACTACTGTTAAATAAGTAAACAGATGTAGTTAGTGCTAGTTGAAGTCTGAGCCACTATCAGGAGTAGCCTCACATAGAGGGTTTGGTCTAATCCAAGGGTGTCAAACTCATTGGACCTGCTGGGCTGGATCCTAGACTGCAGAGCTCCCTGTGGGCTAGATCTGGATGTGGTGGTGACAACAGGGGTTAAAGTAGCTGTTTGTACCCCGCCCCTGACATGCATCTTCAAAAACACTCCATACCCCAGATTTTGGCAGGAGGCCTCACTCCCACTCATTCTGCCCCCAAATTTCCAGCCCCTCTGCAAGCCCTGGTCAGGCAACATGGCTCTGTGGGTTAAATCTGGCCTGTGGGCTGTATGTTTGACACTCTTGTTCTGATCCAACTGGACGTAATGGTAGTGGCTAGGGACAGAAGTTACACATAAACCAGTTTAAGTGATCAGAAACTGGTTTAAACCTGCAACAGAACAGAAGTTAAGTGCACATTAACCAGTTTCAAAATGACTGAACCTGATTTAAGATAAACCTGGTTGAATGTAGTATCAGACTTAACCGATTTGGGCCAAACCAGTTTAGGGAACTTCTGTACCAGACCCCTTCCTGGTTCAAGATAAATCACAGTCCCCCGGCATCCCAACATGCTTTCCACTCCTGGGCTGTGTTGTCTGATCCTGAGAGCAAGGCTGGCCCCGCCCCTCTGCTCTCTAGCTCCAGCAACGAGGGCTGGCTGACAAGGGGGTGAGGTGTGGGGCAAGCCTGACTGGGGATGCAGCCCAGTCTTTGGGGAACTGCCCCCTCAGGCAAACCCTGGCTGTGGTCTGGGGTCAGGGAGAGAGATTAAACACCCCTTCCCTTGCTCAAATTCACTGCTGGTTGCAACTGTGGAGTACAAATCCCAGAGGCACCTGGAAGCAGGAAGACATGATGAGCAACCCTGCAGAGTCCCACTACTATAATTCTGGACTGCAAATCCCAGAGACCTCAGGGGGCAGTAGGGAGAGGAAGCGAACACAGCCAGAGAGCTATGCTCTAGTGCCCCCACCCCCCAGCTTCTGGCCTGAGCCACTGCAGGCAATGTGGCTGCATTTCCTGAATCAAAGGTAAATGTCTGTTCACTTGTTTCAGTTTAATCTGTGCAATTTAGGCTAACCTGCAAAGACTGAATCAATTAATCCTCAGGTTTTTTGTCTGTCTGTACCTAGCCACTAGTGATGGTGAAGCTTGCTTTCAATAGATACAACTTCTCATTCAGTTGACAACGAAAAGAATATTTGTTGCTAAAACTCCTATTTGGACATCAGGGAGCAATCCAGGATCTAGTCAGATCCTTTGATGACTAAAACAGAGACTTATGAGAATGTCAACAGCTTAATGAAACCACTATATCCAAATGGCCTCACTATCTCTAACAGCCTCACACAGAAATTACTGTTCATGTGTGTCCTTGTAAGTGTACACATCCAGTTACAAACATGTATGATGTAGATCAGTGTTTCTCAACCCGTGGGTCGTGACCCAAAAGGAGGCCACAAGAATATATGAAAGGTCACTAACAAACTTTAAAAATGGATCAACAAATTTAAAAAATGGATTCTTCTTTAAAGGAGATGGATTTTCCCTTGCAGGCTGTGCAGGGCTGCTTCAGCATAGCTGTTTAAACTACTATGGTGAACTTAAGAGATTCCACAAATCATCAAAGCTTGAGCAATGGTGAAAAGTACAGGAAGCCATCTATAGTTCTGTTTCCATAGCACTCCTGTACTGTTTTGTAGCACACTGCATCCATTTCATTCCACAATTGTCTGTCATCTTATATTTATAAAAAAAATGGCCAATTTGCTAATTTCAGAATACATAATTTAATTAACTGGTAATTGAGATCTCTATAAATGCTTATGATCTATATCAACAATTGACTGGTATATATCAAGATCTACAAAAGATGATAGGAAGCAATCAATTTCCCATTATATCACTGACCTTTGATTTCAAAGAGTAGATTGCTATAGCTGTCTCTCATATATATATTAACCCACAGTCTAAAGATGTTTATGATCCAAAAATTTTTGTTCTTTAGAGATTACTGTTGTCAATATCCATGTATTAAAACACACCAACATAAACAATTTGTTGCTTTCTAAATGCAGCAGCACTAACCTCACTCACTTGGAGGGTTTAAATATTAACAGGTTTTTTTACATACAAAAATATTTAAAGTACAATACATAGGTATGCTGGATTCTCAGTGAGGCAAAGCTTGAAATTTTTTGAGTTCCAGCCTTCTATATATTTGTTTATTTTGTTTTCTTTGCCATTTTATTATTCCTTACGACTAAAAAAAAAAAGAATAGTTAAGAGCTAAGGTTCCTATTTTTAATGGCATCAAGGACGTCCTGAAGGATTCATTAAAAAAAACCCAAGTTTATCTCAAATCCGACTAAAAATATTTTTGGATAGCATTCTAGTACAAAGGGTTGGCCACAAGTGGCACTTCTTGTATTATCATAATGGCTGAATTGAAAAATAAAATTATAACTTTAATCTTTGATGGCCTACTTCTCATTGAAATATGGAAAAGCCCTCTTTTCCCCATTCTACCTCTTTTTGTCATGTTACTCACAATAACAATTGCCTGTTTTTCTTCTGTAGTCTAGATTCTATAAACATATATACAATCTGCAGATCAGCGTCCATCCATGTACATTGCTGTAGGTAAACAACAATCTGGAATAATCAAATGTGATGGCTTTGCTAAGAAAGCTCATTTTCTATATCGATTGTATTAATATCTTCTGGTCTTGCTCCTCTTCAAAACAAACAACTCCCCCCCCACCCCCCAACCTATCCAAAGCATCAAATTTTCTAACACTATTTTATGCTCTTACCTGCATATTTTATAGCATGAAGCTATCCAGATATGTTTATATCAAATTAAACACGTTTCTGGTGTTTAAAAGGTGTTTAAAGTTTTTTTTCCATTTTCACACCAAAAATATTTTTCCAAGATGGTTTTTCCCAATATTTAAATGTGATTTAATATATATATTCAAAATCCTTATTTTGAAAATATATATGTTCTATTACTTTGAAAGTTTTCAAATAAAAGCCAGTCACAAATCTAAAGTTATTTTAAATAATTAAATGCATAAGTTTGCTCAAATAATTCAGGGAACTGCAATAAGATGAAATCCAGTACTAGGAAAGAAGAAAAAAAGTTGTATTTTTAAATTTTCTGTCGTCCAAATGGTTTCTCAATAATAACAGGATAAAGTCAAAGCAAGTGTATTATATATTTTTAAAACTGAATACAATATATGACAACTTTTAATCCTCCAATAATATAATTTTGCATCAACCATTACAATTAATTAGTATTAAAATGTGAATCGCATGATTTGATAGCCAGAATACAATGAGAGCGCAAAGTGACCTTGAACAGCAGTGTATAAAAATACATTTATCACTGAAATGGCATGCTGGCTGTCAGTCAATATATGCCTCTCATTTGTTAGGAAGTCCTCCTGCTGTGATTCCCTCATTACAATTTGCTTTTACTTCCTGGGCAAATGACAACCAGAAAATGAGGCAGCTTCTTTCTTGACCAAACTTAATCCAGAAAAAATTAGATGACAGCTGCAGCCATCCAAGTGTTACAGGGTGTTTTACAAAATATTTCTAAAATATATCGCTATATATCCCTAAATGCTACATGATGCCAAATAGGATAACCAATGAACTAGTCTTATATTCTCTAAGACCATCACATATTAACTTATACACGTGGATCTGCAAAAATCAATCCAGTCGATTTTTCACACATGCTGATGTTTACAAACATATGATTTACATTCACATTTTAGGGAACATACTGTTCTTTTCAGTTTAAGATAGTTCAGATGACACTATCGAAATTCATACGGCAATTAACTCTTCCCCCATACATATAGAACAGATATTCCCAAATGACAGCATTTGTTTTTCCTCTTGTATGCTCAGTTCTATCTTGTCTATCTACGATTTTTTTTAATACTTTACCAACAACATAGAATCTGAACACTGGTATGCGTTAGATAACTGACTCTTACTGCTCAAGTTTAATCTGTGCAGTGCAAATTAAAGCTTTAAAAGAATTACTGAAAGCTGACAGGCTAAATGCTATGCTATAGTTTACAGGTCACATCTTAATTCTTTTCCTAACGGTGCAGTGTGTAGAGGCCAGGAAGACAGAAGAAAAAGCAATCTCCAGCAGGATTTTAATTTTAAAGGAAAAAAATGTCATACCATAGAAACTTTATATATACATATATTTATAAAAATAAAGTTGGTTCATTAATATCTGGACACAGCATATTATCAAAAACAAAGTAAACAGGTGAATTTAGAAGATGCATAAACCTCCCAACAACCTGCATCCTGCAACTTTTGAATTTACATGCACTAACTGCTAGAAAGCACTGACAGTATTTATTCTTGTATGAGAAATCCCATAAGTTTGATGCTCAATAGATGGGATGAAGTTTGGATTGACATCTTTGCTCTACAGAGCACGTTATGTGAAGAAAAACCTTTGAACATTTTCCAAAATGCACAATGTGGAATCAAAACATCATCCATTATCAAGACTACATTTAACCAACTTTCAACATGCAAATCAAACCCTTAATGGGAACAGTCACATAATTACTAGAAAATTAGAACGCATTAAATAATATTAGCACACTAATATAATGTGGTATAAAGCACATTAAGAAATGATCTTACTAAGTATTGCAGAAAACAAATAAAAAGTTACATTATTCTATCCAGACAAAGCGCTATCAGCTTTTCGTCTTTTCTTTCTTTGGTTATTTGCCTAATTAAGTTCTAGTTTGGAAGACCACATTTTTAGTTAATTAAACAATAAGATACTTAGGAGTAAAACTTCTCCTAGAACTATTCTATTTCTCTTGTTTAGAATAACTTTGATAAGGTGCAAAAAAGCAAAACTCACTTTTTGCTCTAGAGCCCGCTGAATGTTATTACTCTTGTGGTACACACAGTTTGCTGCAGCGCTAGATCAGCAATATGACATGGCTCACCAGTTATGCATTACCAATATAAGATAGATACTTAAAAAGAATACAATAACAAGAGTTCAGACATGTAAACCACACCCATACACTCAAGTACATTTTGACATGAATCGTACAAACCCCTTTTCCACAAAGGGAAAACGTTCCTCCAAAAAGCAAAACAAATTTGTAATTTACTTACCTTAAAAAGTTACAATTCACTGATGAAATCTGATCAGAAACATAGATTAAGAATTTAGATTCATGGATTAGATTTAAAATAGGGAGATAACATGAAAAGTAAACTTCTGTCATTAAACAAACTTCAGGATGAGATATGTCAACACTTTTGTTCTAAGTTATGATGCAAGACCAAAATCCTTTTACAAAAGAAAAAATCAAAATGTTCCAGTTTGTTTTTAGATGTGTTTTAAAAAAAAATGAAAACAGGAAGTACTTCTGTATCTAGATATCACGTAGTTTATCGTATCAAACGTGGACATCATAAAATTACAGTACAATCCTTTCAGCTGAGGCACTAACATGGAGAGTTTATCATTCCATATCAACAGCTCTCCTGATTAATAGGAATGCCTATTACAAAATAAAGACTGATTAGATTTAATACAAAATAATACTGCATTAAAATAGAGATCTTACTGTATATCAATATGCCATTTCTTTTTTTCCTTTTAGATTCCTTGTTTACAATACGGGCATTATACAAATATATACAAGGTTAAAAGCGTTTCCTTTGTTTCATCTGTCTTATTTCATTTAATCTCTGTTTGATAAATCATGTATCTAAGGCCTGGAGCTTACAACTGTACACCTCTATAAAAAGGGGCTACTCATTAGGAAAGACAGGAGAACTCTGGCTATAATCCATACATACCTCTTAGCCTTCACCACTGCCCAAACCTGTTTCTATAGATCAAATTTTTGCTAAGGCCTTCTATTTAAAATAGGAGGCATTGCACTGCCCTCTGCAACCTGCTTCTTAAAGCAAATGACTCTCTCAAATAATAGATAAAAAAAGCTCTGAGTGTTGTATTTATATATTTAAATTATCCATGGTTATGATACCATTTAGACTACGGGGAAGTCTTATTGGCTAATGTTTATTCTGGGCTGTGTCAGTACAGATCACACCGTGACATCAGTGGGACTAAATCACTTGACTGAATTAGGAAGAATTTCTCCTAAAACATTTTTGTTGGTGTTCCAATGAGTCTTCTCCCCAACTTTACTCAGAAAAGGTTGAAAGAAAAACTGTAGGGTACACAGTTAAAATACAGTGTCATAAATGTGTGTTGAGCACTTGAGGGTATTTAACCTTTGGCTTCATGGACTTCAATAGTGGGAAATCTGCACAAATCCACAGCACTCCCCAGTGACCTGGGACTTTAAACAAAAGCATTTGCTAACACATATGGGGCAGACAGCGCCAGCAAATGAGCTCTCTCTGCCAGCATATTAGGGTTTGTCCTTCAGAGGCATTTTGTGCCTAAGATAAAACGCTATGTTAATTTTATGGAAGCAAGTGACTATTCATACTTCTCCTCTACTCAGTCTCTAATTAACTTCAGCCAGATTCCCAAACCTTTAATAAGCCTTAGTCAAAGTCTAAACTTTTGCTCTTAGTCAAAGTCTAAGCTTTTGCTTTTAGTGAAAGACTAAGCTTTTGCTGACTCTGCTTCCATCCACTTCACCCCTCAGCCACAAGTTTCTAGAACTAGAAGTGTTATTGTTGAGATGGTCAGAACCACCACAGAGATTTGGCATTCCAATTCCTATTAATTTTAAGCACCTTTGAGGAAAAAAAAAAAATCTTAATTTCAACAAACAATCTTGCAAAAAGTTACTCGCATGTGCTTGCTTGCTTATGCCTGTTTACAGCGCCACTTAAGCTTTAGATAGAAAACTGAAAGCAGCTGCTTACAGTTTTACCGTTATTCATATTGCTTTGTCTATTCCAAGCTGCAAGTCTAGCAGAGATGTGTAACTGCCTGGAAACAGCGGTTAAAGTTAAATGTGACTACGCGTGAAAATAAGCATAGGTACATGAGCATTTCTTTGCACAATTAAGCCCTGGAATTGCTGCCAGATACTAGGACTGGGAGTACCATCAGTGAATCAGAAGCTGATAGGGTGTTCAGGGTCTATTGGTAAATTGCTACCCAACATCTAATGAACCCTGCTGGGACAGTGCACCACCATGTTGTCTCAGCAGAAGGGTTTTAAGAGTGACAGTGCACCTGTAAGCATATAATGACCATTTCTTTCTTCCTTCTCAGATGAGATATTTCTTTATTTCTGCTTTTTCTGAGCTTTGTCTTTATTTCTAGTCAACTATGACAACAAGAACAAATGAAGACGGTGAGTGCACACTGACATGCCATAAAATATATATTTTTTGTATCGAGAGAGGTGCTCATGTCAACATAATGACTACATGGCTGGGTACAAGTGCTGGCCCACATCACAAAATCCTCTAGACAAGGATTGTCCTGAAAAGGGAGACTTACCTTCTTTAGAAATCTCTCTCTCAAGTTGCAATTCATTATTTCAATTTGAAAACGCGTGAGATGCAAATTTTCCATGTTTTCTAAATTGCTCCTATTTCAAGTTGACACTACCTTCTAAAACCAGTGAAAACTCTCATATTACAACACTGATGTAATCACACATCACAAACTGCAGCTCTTTAAAGAGCGAAGCGTAGTGAGCAATACATAGGCCGAGAATTTACAGCACAGAAGCTCTGTACTAACTCGACATGTGGAGCTCTGCATGTGGATGCCCTTCGTGTGTGTGACAAGAGCCAAGTGGAACACGCAACTAAAAAAAAGTGTGTCCATGCAGGGAGTCAGTGTGCTTGCATTTTCAAACCCTAGCTCACTGTGCACTAGCTTCTCCAAACAGACATGCCTTATGTAGTCTAATATTGGTGTCATATGGCACATGTCTTACATTCACAGTCAATACCATATAATCTGCTCTTGTGTTGCATGGTTCACATACAATAGTGTATCCCAAGGCATTTTACAATCCATAAAAAATATCCCTAAAAGCAAAACCTCAAATGATCTGGATAAGCCATAGGAGGGGGAAAAGTGTTTTCAGCCTAGCCTCAAAAAGGCAGCTGAGTGTACAGAAGCTTGCTCTCCCCTGGTAAGAATAGTGCCAGTTATTCATATAACTGCTGTGAAATTTAAAAGGAAATCTCATTAATAATAATAAATAGTAACAATACTTAGTAAATTATATATAGTACTTTATGTTGTCAAGAAAATAAACAAACATGAAATAATCAATAATTATCTAATAGTTTAAAAATAAGTCGTGAGAAAAAGAGGTATGCATTTTCTTCTGCTTTTAAATCTTTTTATTAAAAATACTCTGGATACAGATTTTCTTTGCTCAGTGTTAATTATTGTTTCAATTCCCTCCGAAATGTACTTTGATATCTGGATTAAAAGGTTTAGTTTCATTGCAGCTGCTCTAAATACCTCTATATCCTCTGCTGAAATGCCATTTTGTAACTTCTCACAGCAATACTCTCAGTGAATCACAAACAGATGCCCCAGTGCCTCCTGGAGAAACAGTGCACAGGGAGGGAATTTTTCCTCTTTATTTAGTAGTGGAAGCATAGCAGTATCATAAAAAGCTATATCTCATCAAGATTCTAGCCCTTTCTTGTACTCAGTACCAGAGGGTCCGACACTTAAAGATGTGGAAAGCAAAAACATCACTTAAATTCATTATACTGTTTTTTCCTGAGACTAGACTCCAGAAAGCATAAATGTATTCACAGAAAGTGGATCTAGATTGGAAAAATGCTTCAAGCTGGAAAAAAAAATTAGCAGTATTATTTTAAAACAATTTGATTTAACAACAAGACACAGAACAAGCTATGTTTAAATATGTGTTAGCTAGTCAACAGTTAATGTGGTGAGGAAGAACCTGGATTCAACCATGATGCTAACTGTGATTTTAAACATGACTTACCTAAGTGAGTTACAGAGTCTGTTTAAGTATGAATGTGTTAAATTTTGCTATTTTTAAAACTATAACTTATTTTTCTAATTTAGACATAGCCTGAGTAAGGAAACTGTTAGAATGTCTGTGTTCACGCAGCTGTAATTTGGTGCAATTAAACCAACGTGGAAGACAGTACTACACATTCTGCTGGGTTAGGGGAATGATACTTACTAAGAAAGAGTCCTAAGAATTTGGTTATTAACGAGCAGGGATCCTGGTTTTCTCTAATTAAAAAAAAAAATCCTCAATCTTCAGTTAAAAAAGAAGTAACCTCAAATCCACATTTTTCCATGATTAAAATGAAACACCACTAATATATATCTATATATTAATGATGTTTCATTTAAAACATGGAAAAAATGTGGACTTGGGGTTACTTTTTTTTTTTTTTTAAACCAAAAATTGGCATTTTTTTTTTTAAATCAGAGAAAATTAGGATCCCTGTTAATGAAGGTTGGGCACAGTAATATTAACCCCCAATCCAAAGAGGCGAGGCTCAGTTATCCTCAACTGAAGAGAGGTCCTCTTGTGTATTTACTTTTTCGTTTGTTCTTTCACCTTAATATTGTATCTGATATTGAGGCAGATGAGGCAACACTACAAATTATGCAACTGTCATATGGCATTCATGATACTGGGCAGTTCTGAACTGTAGGCAAAAATGTTGAAATTACAGGAAATTCCATAATCTGTCAATTCTCTACCATTCAGACTAATTTTCTTAACTCACTTCCCCATCCCTTAGAAATCAGCTTTTTCAAGTGAAGGAGACTTATAAACCCCATAGTTAAAACTTGACTCACTGTGACTTTGTTCTGGTTTCATGGAACCACTGTGGTATGGAAGACAAAGTCTATTTTACTTATATTCTGCAGTATGGATGTCAGTGTGCGTTGTTGAGGAAAGGGGCTAAATGGGCTTTCAATTCTGGAATATTTGGAGACAAAGCAGGGGACTTGATAAGAAAGATTATCAGCTGGAAAGTGCTTTAAAAATAAGCAAAGTGGACAAAATGGAGAAATTCAAAGAATAGCATAACAAAGGGAGGATGGGCAATACAGACATTCTTACAAGTTGTGTTTTAAACTGAGTGCAGTGGTAGAGAAGAGTGCTGAGGATAGCAGGGAGGAGATGGAAGATGAGGAAGGCCTAGAGTTTTGCCTGTAGAGGTAGTGATTTATGGAGAGAGAAGCAGAAACATTTGGATGACTCTAGATGCATGAAGCAAGGAAGAGGAGTCAGTAGTGACAGTTTGGTTGCTGACTTGGGCATTAGGAAGAAAACAGAAAAAAATAAATAAGATTCTGGAGAACAGCTAGGAGGTCAGTTTTAACCATGTTAAATTTAGGTTGACAGTGAGATGCTAGGAGCACAAGAGAGGGGGAAAGCACGTGCGCACGAGAGAGGGGGAGAGTCAAGTCCGATGGACAAATAAGATTAAAAGCATTCACAACCCATGAGTTGTGACTTAAAAGTGGGTCACAAGAATATCTCAAAGGGTCACAAGCTGCGGCAGAAAGATGCCTACCCTTTCCAGTGGGGGAAAGGACTGGGGAGAGCTGCGTGGATGGGCTGGCAGCACCAGGGCTAATGACCATGCTTACAGGGGTGGGGCAGCTGAGAGAGACTGCTTGGGGGGGCAGGAGGGGCGATGACCAGGCTGTCTGATGTGGCATGGACGCCCCAGCCCTGGGGGGTGGGGCGGGGAGGGGTGCCGCAGTCTCTGCCTCTTCTCTTCCTCCCTGGGAGGGCTAGACTCGCTCTGCTGCTGCCACTACGCTCCAGCCTGAGCAGGACAGAGTAGATGGAGGGGCAGGTGGCTGCAGGGTGGGAGTGAAGAATACAAGCATGGCCCGGTGGGGCAGGGGAGTGGGGGTCAGGCACTGGCAGGCCCAGGGGGGTGCGGGTCGGAACAGGCCATGCATCTTTGCAAATGGGTCCCCGTAGGAAAAAAGTTGAGAACCACGGACCTAGAAGAAGGGTGCAGATGGAGGAGTTTCCCAAGAATGGAGTCCTACAGTGCCCACATAGGAAGAGGACTGGGGAGCAGATGGATTGTAAACTTTCTGTGTAGGGTTACACAGTGTACTAAGGTAAATGGTATAAGTACACGCTCTTCACTCCTATCTTTTTCACTACAGAAAGAGCAGGGAGGGCAGAAACCAAAACCTACCACTAAGGAAAGTCAATTCACACCTGTGAAGCTTAGCATTGATAACATGCATTGATGTAATCAAATAAAAGGGAACCATTAAAAAGAGAGGCATACCAGATCAACAAAAACAGGAAATGTAAAGGTGTCTAAATTAAACTTCTCAGAACTCACTCTTGCTTCAGCTCTACCCTGGGAATAGAATATAATTTAAAATCTATTTTAAAAATTGTGCATCTACAAGGATAATATTCTCCTTTAAATCTTATTTTAAAAATATATTTTCACAAAGGTATATTTCTGCTTCCCTTTGAAAGAAAGACTCATCTTATAGAAAAAGGAACTATGGCTCTTGTGCACAAATGTAACCAACGACAAATTATCTATTTGATCCATGCCAAATCTTTATACAGTAATCTACAGATTATTTTAAAGCTGCCAGATCTCTTTACAGGAAGATACCTTTCCTGAAAAATTACTTCCTATAAGAGCAGTGTGAACAAGATGAAATCCTTACCCCTGTCTTCTCTAGTTTCTTTGACAGCTTTAACAAAAGTGTTTTGTCAACACATAACAGGAGCATTTTCAGCCCCCCTGACCTATCAAAGAAAAGAGCAGGTAAATCGGATGAATTTTTACATACTTTGCGATGCAAATTAAAAATTTAGATCCAAGCATCAGTACAAAGTCTTTCCACCCAGTTTTCCGTCTTCTATTTCTGTCATTATTTCTCTAGTCACTACATCTAACTCAGTGCTATAATTAAAATTTTAAAGTCCCAGTGGTGAAGGTTGTGGCTTCAGATGTCAGCCAGTAAATTTAATATTTTTGCTGGCTTCCTGACCCTACCATACTGAGTTGTACAGTTCTAAAAATGAAAAAAAAAATCTTTAGCAAAACTGATTATGGTATCAACCTTCCCATTCAGGTAGCCAACAGCTAAGGCATTAAAATTAAATTTGAGTGAACTCCTGGATAAATGTATGTGTTTTTCTTTTTTAATTTTACTTTTGCTAACTTGGGCCATGCACAAACATTCAGTTTTCCCTGGGAGAGTTGCTGCTCTGCCAGGAGAAACCATAAGTGAACACAAGCTCAGGAGTTTTCTCCCAGAACAAAAAATGGCCACTCTGGGAACAAATAACTTGGGAACAACCAAGGTTAAATCACTCCTGGGAGAGTTTCTCCTGGGAGACTGAATGTCTGTATATTTCTCAAGCCACAGCCATCCTCTAGCATCCCAGGATGCTTTGCTCCATGGTCCCACAACTTTCTGCCCAGGGAGACAGTGCGTCACTTGCTGAACTATATGGCTGTAGCAGAGCAGGGAGCAGAACACGTGCCCTTTCACAATCCCCACATTGTACAGCAGGCTGACTGAGCAGTCTGATTCAATCAGAACTGCCCTGTATACTACTGTCATCTGTTGCCAGGCAGACTGAGGGAGCCTGCAGAGCACACTGATATATTTACACGGGGGCCCCATGGCTGCACAGTGTCAGCATTGCAAGATCTCTACTCTTCAGGGACTCAGGATTCAAATGTCTGTTCAGGCATGTCCCGGTAAGTTTTTCTACCACGTTTGTTTCCTGGGAGAATTCTCCCAGATCATTTCAATGCAAGTATACAGCCCTTGTTTGATTGTACCTTGCCTCACTGTCACTCATTTATTTTCTCCAACAATGTCTATCTCACCTTTCTTTCACAACATCTGTGCACTCATTAGACCAGGGGTACTCAACCCCCAGCCCACAGGCCAGATCTGGTCACCAGTCATGTGTCACCTCACTTGCATGGCTCCCCACAGGAGATCCTGGGTTCATTGGGTTGTCTTATGCACTAGATCAGGCATGCAGGGCAGTGTGGGACCTGATCCTGGTGCACGGGAGTCAGGCAGGGTCCCCAGAGCTTGATCCTGGCTGGGCAGGGGTGGTGCAGAGCCCCATGCCACCTCTGCCCAGCTAGGATCAGGGCCTGGGCCCTGTGCTGCCTCCACCCACCTCAGCATACTAGGGTTGGGCTTCAGGGCCTGATCCTGACACACAGGGGTATCTTGGGGCTCGATCTGACCCTTGGTCAGCCCTGTGCTGTTCACTTGGCTTACAAGAAAAAAACTGTGAGCACCACTGCATCAGACTCTTTTAGCTATAAAAGCCGACCATGAAGTCTCCTGTAATCTAGTTCTTAAATTAGTTTGTAATAGGCTAGATAATCATTTGTCTGAGATAGTGTAGGAATAGTACATCCTTGCATTTGTGCAAGGGGTTGGGATCAAGGGCTTCAAGTCCTTTTGTATCTTGTGATTCACACACAACACAAGAGTAGCACCATAGGTATAACCTTTATGTGACCACTGCAGATAGGACCAGGAACAATGGTCTTAAACTGCAGAAAAGGAAATGCAGGTTAGATATTATGAAGACCTTTTTCACTATGCGGGTGGTTAAGCACTGGAACAGGCTAGCGAGGAGACTCCAGAATTTCCATCTTTGGATGTTTTCAAGAGCAGGTTAGACAGACACTTGACTGGGATGGTTTAGTCAGGGACAATCTACCCTGAGCAGGGGGTTGGACTACGTGGCTTTCTGAGGTTCCTTCCAATCTTACTCTTCTATATGTCATTTAATCTTGGATCTCAGTTAATGTTTTTATGTTTTTGATACAAAAAAGCAACTAAGTAATGAAAAGGCACAGGCTGTGCTTAAGGGACATGAACAGAATACAAAACTGTGGGGGATGGATACACATATCTGCTTAGAAATCCCTCCCCCATTTGTGACTATTATTTGAGTTTTCCCTTAAGGGTTCAGCTACCTCTTATGTGGACTAAATTATAGGTTAAACAAAACATGAGGTGACCCCAGCCTCCCATGCATATTAGAAGGGCTGTTACACACCAGAGGGAGTATACAATAGCATTTTTAAGGAACAGAATAAAGTGTGCTGCACCAAATGTTCTTCTACATCTGCCCTATTCTTTGACAGAAGCATAACTTAGAGATTTCACTCCCTACCCTAACATGCCTCAGGTGAGAAAGGGCATATTTTTGGCTTACAAATTAAAGGACTAGGCCCAATGATTATCCTTCTCTCCTGTTCTGTGTGAAATTGTGCATTTCTGTTAATACGTTTCCCTGCCTTATCTGAATGTGTTAGTGCAAGTGTCTGTAACCATATTTATTTGTTCAGGTTGTGATCTTTCCATCTTTCTCTCATATATAAAACACTGCATTTGTGAGCGACGAGTCTGTCCCATTTCATAATCAGATTTCATATTTTAAAAAGCCATTTGACACAAACGACTTATTCATGACAAAGCTTGTGTCCATTTTTTCTGTTTGATATAGGAATAAGAACTAGTCCTATTGTCATGGTACTGAAATCAACAAGCGTATTATGCTCACTTAAGTTCTTACTGTATTACCATAATGAATAAGAAAACTACTCTAGCCACACACACTGAATTTAATTATAACATATACACACAATAATATTTTTTACTTTGAATTAAGCAGAGCCAAACCCTGACATCTCTTTAATCTTGTTTCTTGAATAGTATGAAATCTTTCACATACAAAGACTCATATTCTATATCATCTGCAGAATGTTCCCATGATGCAATTTTAATTCACATGGAACTCAATTAATGTACTCTGCAGCTATTCCCATAAACAGATAGACCCCTGCCTTCCTCTTCTAGTTATACATCACGCGCAAGGATGCTCTTCACTATTGACACATGTCTGACTAGCAACAACTGCTAAGTTAGGGAAGTAATTATATAGGACTGATTGGTTTAACAGAGACAGGGAAAAATAAAGAATGAGCTGTTAGTTATATGAACTGTTTCCATTATGAGCTCTTTATAGATTTAGATACTTAACGCTGCTTTACAATGATACAAAGAGCAGGCCTCATTCTGACTTCTAATTAATTGACTGAGCTGATTAATTATTATGAGCAGCAATTCTATATAGTCAGGAAGAAAAATGGGTCACTTACATTTTTTTCTGATTAAATGTACATTTTAAAAGATTTTATTTTAATATTTGGACCTAATTATACCCACATAATCCCCCTTCAACTTTTCAAGAAAAAGGAATGCCACACATTACAAATATCCACTTGGAACCTTATCCTGCAAACTCAATGTATCCACAAGAAGGTTAATCGCCAACATAAGCAGACTGGTCCTACTGATAAATGAACTTTCTAGCAGCCTATCATTCAATGATATAGTCATTCATTTATTAAATATTTAGAATATAGCAGTGGTCAAACTGCAATAACTGCTTTGCAGATGCAATGGAAAACAGTCCCTGCTGCAAATAATCTAGAAGTTGGAAAAAACCCATGAAGAGTGAGGAAAAGGGGTCAGATGCACACACAAGCATTGTGGTCAATATTTGACACCTTTCCTAAATAGAAGCCATTCACTCAAAGGAGTAATAAGTGCAATGGCTAAGTCAGATTGTCTCTTTCTGTGATGGGCTAAAACGAAGACTCCTGAAACCACAAGGTTCTAATGAAGTCAATGAGCCTATGAATGATTTCCAGAACCTGTATTAGCACATCCATTGTACCTGTACTAATACGGTTTATTTACCACTTGTAGTCTATAGTTAGGAAGGATTTTAATGGCAAAGATAGCAGCTTTGCAGACTAATCCTGTTGTTGACTTCTTACTCCAGCACCTGAGAGCCAAAAAATGTTTTAACTTAAGCAAAGATAATTAGAGCTGGGCTCCATTACTGTTCCATTTCTATCCAAAGAAGATAGAGCCCTCCATCAATTCCAGCTCCACTTTTAGACAGGAAGATGGCACTTCAGCTGTTTCAGTGGCATTTGGGGACATTTACATGGATTTTAGAATTCTACGTAAGTTTAAAAAATGAAAGACAACGATCCTCTCACCTTTTAGCCCATTAGACTACTGGTTATGACATTTGCCAGGGAGTGGAAGGCCCAGGTATTAGTCCCTCCATCCAGAGGTGTTTGAACCTATAGTCTTATCTTTCCCAACAAAATGGTCTAGCCAGTAAACCACAGAGTAGGATTTACCAACAGTGTTCTCCATCCCTCCTCTTTAAGTTGGCCCACTGAGCAACCAAGAGGGAAAGATATGTAGACCCAGAAGGAGAGCAAGCCAGGAGTGCATCTCAGTAAGATGGGTGCTTATGTAGCTAAAATTAGCCATATACGTATTACTTACCCACCTAGAGGGAGATGGATTTGGGCCCTGAAGTCTGCAGTGTATTTTTTTTTAAAATCACATTAAATTGATGGGAAAAATACACAATCTGGCCTGCAGTTAGAACCTACAGCAGATTTAGTGATATGTGGAAAGATTAATTCTTCTATGCTGGTTATAACCTTAACTAGACAAGACTATCATGGTTCCATAAAAAAACCAACACAAATACCTGCCTAGTTCCTACTAGAAGCCTGGTTGCTACAGATTCAAAAATGCTTGTCTCATCTACTGGAACTAAAGGAAGATCTGTTTTGTGTCAACTATGAGAGTTCGCCCTTTTATGCTTTCAAGCTACACCTAGCTAATCCAAAGTAATAGGTTCACAGCCATACCAAGTGCCCAATCCCACTAAAATCGATGGCAAAAACTGATCAATATCAATGGGATTAGGGCCGTGTTCACCACTTCCACTAAGATTCATGGAAGTAGGATTAGACCTCTGACTATCTGCAGCAAAATAGTAAATAATTGTTAAAGTGCAACATACTATATTCAAATGCAGACAATGTGTAATGTCTCAAGTGGATTTAATTTTATGGGACGTTTAAAAGGCAAAGTAGGAAGCCACTCTGGAAACAGAGGGAGATAAAGAAATAACGGGAAATCAAAATTAAAATGATACATGATAACAACTTGTAATTCTAAGCTAGCTTCATCTTTGCTTTCAAGGTAAACATAACGATTGCCTTTCAAACCAATTTTCAAGCCAAATATATAGCTACTCTTCACTTAACATCATAGTTACGTTCTTGAAGAATGCGACTTTAAGCAAAACTATGTTAAATGAATCCAATTACATTACAGTAGTTACCTACTAGAAGGTGGCGGCCAAGCAATGTTATAACCAAACATTGCACAACTTTAAATGAGTATTTTCTCAAGTAGATCAGCAACGTAATAATGAAACAATGTTAACCGGGATGACATTAAGCGAGGAGTACTTGTAGATGGAAACTAAAATTTGGGTTTTCTAGTGAAAGTTGCAGTTTTAAATCTGGGGAAGTCACTACATTGCTAGAACAACATGCAGTAAACAGTGCTCCAGAAGGCATATTAGTCTACGATACACATTTTGCACTAATTCTGCAAAAGCCAATGAAAGCCATATTCACGTTCTCAATGGCAGGACATGACCTCAATTGATACTTCACAACTTTTGTGTCACAGCCTTCAAAATCTTTGCCTGTTCTATCTCCTCCTCTGTCTGACCTGCCTATGCAGATTGTAAGATCTTCAGCATAGGAACTCTCTCATTGTATCTTTGTATAAGGCTTAGCACAATGGGGCTCTGTTTTCAGTTGTACCCTAGACACTACAGTAACAGCTTGATAAATAATACTGTTCACTATCTCAACTACTTCATCGGTACTGAGGATCTGTAATATGACACACCACTAAGGACACTGTGGGACACTATTCTGTGCAGACAAGGACATTTAACTCAGTTTAAATTCTATGCAAAGGAGGAAAGAACAGGAGTTTCCTAAAAGGTGGAAGATGATAGAAAAATCTGCTGGACCTGTAGCCTTACAATGGCAAGGTAGATATGTATGACAATAAAGGAGTAGGCAATTTTAACTCATGCTCAGTGAGGCGCTTATGATCAAGCACTTCTAAGGGTCATTTTCTAACCAGCTACCCAAGCATAACACCCAAAGCAATGGCCAACAATTCAATGGTCTGTATGAGTAAGGGCTTCTAGTGGCCAACTATCTGTTTTACCACACCATGCAGACCCTCTTTGATGATCTAGGCAAAACAATCTATGTCTAATACGGCCAAGAGAATAGACGTATCCTTGCTCTATTACTTTGAACTGGATATATTGTGGTGCTGGTGCTTTACTTAATTCTGGGAAAATGTTGTGTCCTTAAAAACCACTCACGTAGCACCATATTATGCATATATGGTTTCAGCCAACTGAAAGGTCCCCAGTGTCTCCCCTGGAAGATTTGTAAGTGTATATAATGTAACAAGAATTAACTATATTTTGAATCAGTCCTGCATACAAGATAGTACATATTTAAGATGCATGCTAAATGCACACTATTCAGTTACATACTAAAGAGCCTCATGACAAAAGTGCTACTTAATAAATCTTTTCAGTTATAGTCTATGACAGGTAAAGGTAGTTTCAGACAGTTGGATGCAAGGACATTGAAGAAAAAGTTAGTGACAGTGTCCCTTAATTCAAGTCTGCTTGGTCATTAATCTGCCATATAAATTCTAATTATTTTTCCTTCATAGCCACATTTAAAAAGAGAACATCCCTTGCTTTAAATATGAAATATGTTTGGTTGCTCTCTTTTTAATTATGGCTATGAAGGAAAAGTAATTAAAATTTACATGGCAGATTAATGACCAAGCAGACTTCAGGTAAGGAACATTGTTGCTAACTTTTCCTTCAATTTCCTTGCAATTTTAACACTCTTTTATTCCAGTGGCACCCAACTGGCTGAAACTACCTTTACCTGTCATACACTACCACTTTTTGCCCATTTACACCTTTTTACAACAATTTAAGAAAAAACATAAATGTTTTTCCAGCCATAACTTTGTGCTACATATGACAGAGTATACGGGACATCAAAATAACCACGTTATAACAGGAATGCAAAAAGTACATCTGGAATAGAAAGTGAAATTAAACTGACAACAGTGGAATATACACACTGCAATAATATCAATGAGCTGCAATGTGGTATGTTTATCATTAGATAATCACACCCCTAGAGGATTAGAGGCACTCAGCTGAACCTTGTACCACATAACACACTTGGGGTGTCATTATCTCATGATAACCCTACTCCCTGTCAAGCCTTATTGCTTAATTAGGGGTTACAAAGGTGAAAACAAGACTAAAAGAAATTGGATGAACAGTCTCTAAGTTGAATGATACCTTAATCAACTTAAATCTCACTGCTGAAAGATAAATGGTCAAATACTCATCAGTTACAGTGAGACTGTGCAGCATGGGTTAAAATGGGTTAAAACTGATAAAGAGGAGACTAGAGAAATCTAGACATTGGCTTCTGACTTTTATTTGTCAGGCTCCAGAATTGTATGTGTTCAGTAATTCAAATAATGTTTTTAGACTATACTGTAGCATTTGTAAATAATAAGAAAACAAAATGCAATATTAAAGTTAAGCTTGGACCTTAAGAAACCTGCTCATCTGAAAGTAAAGCATTATAACCCAAATGGCAGGATTTAAGTATAACATCTGCGATCAACATCTAAGTTGCATACAATTTTAAGAAAACCACACTCAAAAGTACAAGCTTGCAGGTTTGTTTATTTTAATTGAAGTTTAGAAATAGGGAACTGTTTTAAAATATATAAAATAGAGGCTCTATGCACTATAGCTACCTTCAAATTGTCTGACTATAGTTCTTTTGTTCTGTTTTGTAAACAACTGCCATATTTGCAGATGGAGCACAGTCACAGATCTGGTACACTCGGAACTGCTTTCCAATTCACTGTGAAACATCAATTATCTTTATCAAATAACAGTATCTCATCTCAGTCCATTATCAAGATGGAGTCTTATTTTAGCTGGACTGCAGCCCTATCTGTATATCAAGGCTGGCCGCAGTGCCAGAGAGTGAGTGAAAGGCTGTGAAATAATCAATAATCATCATCAAATTGTGGTCGACAGGTTGTGAGGATGGAAGTTTTTGATGAAACCTCAACCTTTTTTGTGCAGATGATAAGGTTTAACCTTTGCAATACCTGATAACTACAACTCAGTCAGAGAAGCCCTGCATACGCTCAAAAGAGGCTTGACTGTTAAAAAAAAGAAAAGAAAAGAAAAAAACCGCACACTGAAATACTCTGGTTTAAGTGGAATACTGACTTCATACCATCAAACACCTTTTCTTTGCTGAACAAGTGGGAGGACAAAGAACTACGGTGAACATACTTCATAGTTTATTGTAAACATAGTACTGCATTCCAAGAATTCAGACCTCATATTGGTGTTGAAGCTACACAATAAAAGGTCAACACAGAAAGGACAATCTATGCATAACGAACAGAATTGGGAGAGCAATGCCAAAGAGAGAGAGAAAGATAAAAAACAAAACTATCACGGTATTTAAATACTTTTGCCATGTTTTTGCCCCTTTTACACTTCTGCAATCATCTCTTGAAAAATACAATTGGGGAATGTGAACATTAGTCATATGCTCAAACACTAACATCATGGGAATTTCAAATTGTCATGTGAAATTTTTTAACTTAGAAGAGTATTTGTATGTTTGTATAATTATGGAAAGCATACAGACTTGGTGACTTATCAGGCCAATCACAATGATGCAAGATATTCACATATTTTAAATATTTACATTCAGTACAATAAAACAGTATAAGAAGAATGATTTCAACTGATGAATGCATTCAAAAGCAACTGTTAAGAATGAAAATGTAGTATTATGAATTATTTGCTCAGCTTAAAACAATTTGCAAATCATTTTATTAGACAGTTGTTTAGGTAAATAAACTAGAAAGCTATTATCAAGCACAACAAAATTCTTGGGAAGCTAGTAATAGCTACTTTTTAGAAACAAGGAAAATGAATGACAAACACTATTGAAATGTTAGTTTCACAGGTTTTTATTAAAATTAGAAGTTTCATCATAGCATTTCTAGACCAAAACAAACAATAACAACAAAAAAAAAAATCACCTATGAACTTTAAGCAAACAATTCTAAAATATTCCCTTTTGCTTTAGGTAAGGAGGGACATATTGGTGATCATCAATAAGCTATCCAAAGGCTTGATCTTACAAATGCTTAAATCACTGTCCTAAACTATACTGGGGCTTCTGCCCAAAGAGGATTCTCTGTTTACAAGAGACAATGGGTGACCTAGAGTTGCTCCTACACTCCGCATGAGAGTCGTAAGTTGGAGATACCTTCATCCAGAGCAGGGTTATTATGAGATAATGAAACTGATAATGCTTGAATGATCCCTAAGATCTATTGACAGCAGGCCCAGATTAAGTAACCCTTTAGGTTACCCTAACTTGTTCTGCAGACATCAGTCCAACACTAAGTTGCCCTGGCATCAAAACAAAAAAAGCCCAAAGCCACCTTGCTTTGTGACCTCCCTTCAGTGCTAGCCCTCTAGCACTTCTTAATTTCTGGGATCAGGATTCTAAGCAAAATATACTCAATGTAAAAGCTGTACTTGGGATGATTGCTTGTTCAGTTGCTTTTAATTTGCAATGTGTAGCTGCAGTTTATTAGAATGTATCAAAATTAGATGGGTCAGCAGAGTATTAAGACCGATGACTTAAGGGAATGCTCTCCAGTGACTTGAGTCCTTCCTGGAGGGGCACAAAAAAAAGTGTAGTAATAGAATCCTGCTTGTCTTCTACCAGACACAGTAAGGATTGATATTTTTTCTAGGCTTACTGAACATCCATATGCAATCAGTAGCAAACATGTTAAGTTGTCACAGTCCAAGGCAAACTACTACCAGCCAAATCTATCTTTTATAACACGCTGTACAACCACTCTTAAATCAGCAGACTCAATGGTTGACACAGATCATCAGCTCAAAGGTGAAAAAAGCAGGTTGAAAATAAACCTAGCATAATGGAAGATATGTTCATTGGCAGAGGAAAGCACTTTGAAGAACTTCCAATCAAAAGAAAGTTTCCATTGGTCAGTCAGAAACCCACAACTGTATCTGGAGGAAAAGCAGGGGCAACATTGGACCCCTGCTG
>NW_005841915.1:3827363-3849951 GCF_000455745.1 Alligator sinensis | reverse complement strand
CCTGCCTATGCAGGGGGTCAGACTCGATGATCTCAAGCAAATCCCGGGACGTCTCAAGCAAATCCCGGGACGTCTCTCAAGCAAATCCCGGGACGTCATTCTCCCCCTGTACTCGGCCTTAGTGAGGCCGCAGCTGGAGTACTGTGTCCAGTTTTGGGCTCCACAATTCAAAAAGGATGTGGAGAAGCTTGAGAGAGTCCAGAGAAGAGCCACGCGCATGATCAGAGGTCAGGGAAGCAGACCCTACGATGACAGGCTGAGAGCCCTGGGGCTCTTTAGCCTGAAAAAGCGCAGGCTTAGGGGTGATCTGATGGCCACCTACAAGTTTATCAGGGGTGACCACCAGCATCTGGGGGAACGTTTGTTCACCAGAGCGCCCCAAGGGATGACGAGGTCGAATGGTCACAAACTACTTCAAGATCGTTTCAGGCTGGACATAAGGAAGAATTTCTTTACTGTCCGAGCCCCCAAGGTCTGGAACAGCCTGCCACCGGAGGTGGTTCAAGCGCCTTCATTGAACACCTTCAAGATGAAACTGGATGCTTATCTTGCTGGGATCCTATGACCCCAGCTGACTTCCTGCCCTTTGGGTGGGGGGCTGGACTCGATGATCTTCCGAGGTCCCTTCCAGCCCTGATGTCTATGAAATCTATGAAATCAATCCTTGGTTTTGAGAGTTTTTTGAATTCCTGATAATATACAAACTACAAATAAGGCACTATTTTTTTAAACAATATGGGTAATTAATCATTAGAACAACTTACCAAGGGGTCACTAGAGTTTTTTTTATATAGAAATTAGGCAGAGCAAGGTGGCAGCTTATGGAGATTAACTGGCTCAGGGAGGCATGAGCTTTTGTAGGCAACAATCTGAATGTTGAGACATGCTTAACTCTATGCAGTCTGTATCAAAACTGAGTGCTTTGCTAAAATGTATGATCTATTTCAACACAGCTTTTTGATCTGAAGCAGGAATAAATTCAAGGAAGTCCTGTGGCCTCTTAGGCAGAATGACAAATTAGATCATCACAATGGTCTTTTCTAGAGTTTAAAAAGTCTACAAATGTGTTAAAAGAATCCATACCCAATTTCTTTACCTAGGAGAGGCATCATATGTGATGGATGCCAATCAGATCACCCCTGGAAGGTGTGCAGATACCACATTGATAGACATGGTGCAAAGACCTCATGAGACTAGAAGAACCCAGATATGTCCTACAATTTGAGGGTGTAATATCTCAGACCGCTGGCACTTGGTCATTTAATTACACAATGGGATATGATTCCTAGGGGATCAGATCTCAGTGGTGCCTTTACTACTTGTCAGTGCAGAGGAAGCCTGGGATCCTGGGCTCCCCCGCCCTTACTAGCTAGTTGAAAGTTGAGTACCTGGGGATGGTGATCAACAACCAGCCCCAGGAACGTACTGGGGTTGGTTCAAGAGTCCAGTGCAGTCCAGGACTGAGACAATCAGCTGATTGTGGGTCCCCACTCCAGGACTTCACTGAAGCCAGTTTGAGACTCCTGTGTGATCCTGGAGCAATGACCCAAAAATCAGCTGATTGTCAGTCCCAGACCTAGGACTATGCAGGAGTCTCCAACAGCCTCTGGTTGCACGTTCAATTTAAGGCACGGTAGAAACCAGCCACGCAAATTGTATGCATTTAATTCACACACACAGAGACAATACATGGAAGGGTTATTATTTACAGTGCGATTATTGTATTTACTGGGTCTTCTTAAAGCAATTTACTTTTATTTTTTTCCTCATTCACAAGAACACATTCGTTTTATACCAAAGTAAACAATTAACTGAAAGGAGCAAAACATGAGTAAAATGCAAAAAAAAAAAGTATTTTTATAAAGGTGGCTGTATTTAATGAATGATACTATTGTCTGGCTATATAAACATTATTATTTTAAATAAAATTAGGTTTGGAGTTGCTTCCCTGCTGTAGCCTTAAATGCTATACAAAGTACAAATATTATACAATTACCTATTGGTAAACAAAAATAGTCCCTTTTACTATTTTCTGCAGTAATGGTCCAAAGCCCCTCTCACATGAAAACTAATACAATCATTACAAGAATGTATAAACATCAAGTTCCTGGGAATGTATTTGGTAAATTTTCAAAGAAAGGTATAGCTAGTTAGCTTATGATAAACACATGCTTCAGATTTCTATTACACTTACTTTAGGACACATTACTAAAGCATGCATGATTTTGGAAGCTGCCTCAGATTAACATATTTATCATCTCTCCATGTCTTTCATTCTTATAAAATGGTCTTGATTAGACAAATGATTTCTACAGTAGTTCTGCCACAGCCTCATGCACAATTACATTCTCATTTTCAACAATACAATGTAAAAGTTGTAAGTCCTCTTTCTTTAAACAAAATAAAATTTTATAGGGTGGTGCTGAACCTCGGTATATAGGGATCTGCTAAAACAGAGCACAAGACACAATCTTAAAATTGCTACAACACTTTACCCCATATACAATAAATGTTCTCCAGAAATGTAGCAGTTGTTCTAAGGCTAGATCAGTTGGCTTCCAGAGCTGAGTAGCAATAAGATAGTATGTTTTATTATGAGTGTCATGGAGACGGTGTGAAAAATCAAGAGCCACAGGCAGTAAGCGGCAATGGGTCAATAATGTTCACAGAGACATTGTGTAGATAATCAACAACAAGGCCCTAGGTTCTCTATGCACTGCAAACAGCTGAAGGGCAAATCAATACAGCCATGGGAAGGACACTGCCCTGTTCCATTTCCCACAGTACACTATTACCATTGTAAGAAAGCACCCTAAAAATGAAATTAATTAAAACTTTGTATATATCTAATATTAACATTGTGAACATAATATTTAAGTAAACATTTACTACATATAAAAATGTTTAAAAAACATTATCTTTTAATGTATAAAGAGTATTTCCACTCTATACGTTTAAAAGTCTATTGA
This sequence comes from Alligator sinensis, assembly GCF_000455745.1. NCBI lineage: Eukaryota > Metazoa > Chordata > Crocodylia > Alligatoridae > Alligator > Alligator sinensis. The sequence goes on along the minus strand of NW_005841915.1, from coordinate 3,846,982 downwards.
GCTAAGGGGAAACATAATGAAATAGATACTATATACACTGAATTATAAACAAAGACTAGAGAAAGATTTTATGTATGTGAAATACTTATGATGCACCACAAAAGGGATCCAACTTGCCTCCTAATAGAAATAAGACGTTTAAAAAAAAAAAATCTGAAACAAGAAAATCTACATTTCACTGTAATTGATGAACTATATGGCTTAAATGCATAACATTTTATAAATTATGGGTCTAATATTTAATGACCAACTGTTTTTAAAGAACTGTATCGACAGATATCCATGTACAGTATACAATAACTAATGATTCAAAATAAGAGGAAAATAATGAAATGCAGATTATTGTTGCTTTGAGGCAATATTTTACAGGTAGTATTTGTAACTGACTCCTTGTTAAATATATGATACAGATATTGCAAATTTTTCAGTAAGAAACTATCACAAATAAATGTTGATTTATTACTTCTTGAGGAAAAGGTGATCCTTGACATCCATCACTGTATTAATCATTAGATGTAATTTCTGCGTTACTGTGTACAACCATCTTTCTCAAACATGAATAAAAATATGCTGGAAGGAAAAATTGAGTACATATAAAATAATTATTTTGTTTCTGATAATTCAAAGAAAATATCCCTCCGTGTTTCCTTCAATCAGACAATAAAATCCTGACTACCCTATTTTACCTACAGTACAGAAATACAGTAACTGCATTTAGCAGAATATATAGGAAGGACAGCTGGTTGTTCTACTGCTGCCCACTATGGCCAAGTTTATTTACAAAGCATATAAGAACAGCCAAACACACTCATGTTAAATCTTAACTGTAATTAAAGTAAATAAAAAGCCACAATATTCAAGATCTTACTACCAAGCTGGGATGTAAGGGTGCTTGTTGCTACAGCATGACTCTATATGGCATTCATTCTGAGTTATATTTTAATAGATGAAAAATATTCTAAGCTGCAGAATAATGTGCTACTAGTCTATTTTCTTTATACCTTGGTCAGTGATAAACACCACAAAATTAAAAAAATAAACAGGATGTAAAAAGCTCTCGTTCCTTAAGGTCTCTGGTATTTTCAGTCTTATAAAGATCCACACTGCCTAAATCAATGCTGCCCTGACATGCTGTATCCTAGCATGCTGCTGCCAAGAGAGACAGAGGGACTGTAACAGCTAATGTGTAAATTCTTTCAATTACCTGCAGTTTGCAAACAGTAAATACATCAACTGGTGAAACTTGTAATTGGAGCTTTGATACAGTCTAATATGACATTTTGAACTGTACACTTAGGCACCACTAATATCACTGAAGGCTGCTTTCCGTGCTTGCAAATTATATTGCATGATAACATCAGAGTGAATTGTCTCCAGGGATCACACAGTAGAAGTGGACCTTAAACTGGTCTCTACTACAAATTTTCTGCAAGTGTGTGGAAAGGGAAGTATGGCCTCTGCAGAATTATCCCCACCAGGGTCTCAGGATCCTGAAGGCACTCTACTATTGGTACTCTGCGGTGAATTTTCCTTCACACCTCCTCAGGCACCAGCAGGACAGCTAAACCTGGAGACGTTACTTGCTGAAGCAGCACAACTGTTCAGATTTCTTTGTGAAAAATCTCAGAGTACAAAACAACAACTCATGCAGGATCCCACTCGCACCACCCACAAACCTGAAAGCAGTCACGCCATCTAAGTGGCTGAATCAGTCAAATCGCTACAGGAAGGAACACGTACAAGAGGTCTGCTGCCTCAGAGACCAAGGATTACCCTTTCACTCTCCTGGGAAACCTCTCCTTTTACTCTCTCCATAGGGCCCTAATCTTTCATTATAGAGAACGTTTTCATGACAACCCCATCTGATGAACCTCACAGAAAAATCAACTTCTGCAGAGGTCTAAGCAAAAAGGGGTAGTTTCCATTTAGTATTTGTAAGACACACAAGAAAGAAGTTTTGGAAACAGTGCACATCAGCCGTTATAGCTTAAATGAATTACGGTCTCAGCTACTGATCTTAAAAATGCTCATTTGCTGCCTTGGGCACATCCAGACGAGTGCAGACATTCGGGTCCTCCGGGACAAGGAGCAGCGGTGCACCTTGTGCCACTGTTTCTTGTTCCTGGGGAACGCCGATGCCACGTGTGCTTTGGCTTATGTCAAGTTACCCTGGGGGTGGTAGGGGAGCCTGGAGCCAGCACTGGGCTGGCCCCAGCAGCCTTACCTGGGGTTCTGGGGCCTTCCTGGGGCTGCAGCCATGGCAATCCTGCTGGGCAGAGCCTGGCTGGTAGCTGCAGCGTGGCTCCAGGCAGCCTGACTCTACTTTTCAGCAGCACATGCTCCCCGAGCATGCGATGCTGTTTTTTTTTTCCTGTGGGTTTTTCTGACCCCCTGGATATCTGGGGGTCAGAAAACCCCAAGGAAAAAAACCAAACTGAAGCAGATCATGCACAGCCAGCGTGTCCTTGCAGCGCGGAGAACGCCTGACTGTGCAGTATGTGGCACTGCAGACGTGTTTATGGTGCCACATACCACACTTGTCTGGATGCGCTCCTTGAGTTTGTCCCTTCAAGGAACAGGCTATCTAGAGAGGTTAGGGAGTCTCCGTCCTCATAAGTTTTTAAGAACAGATTAGACAAACATGTCTGGATGGTATGGACAGGGATGATTCTGCCTTAAGCAGGGGGGTAGACTAGATGGCCTAATTCTTTTCTGGCCTTACTTTACTATGATTCTTTCTACAAGCTATCGCAGAGGGAGCAGGTACGCCACAAATTAGCCTTGCACCCTCTCTGAATGCCACTCTGATTGTCTTCTTCTGCCCAACCTGCTGATCTGAAGTTACTCTGTGGTCACTGACCAGTCTCCTCCTGTTTTCTGTTTCCTGTCCTTTGCTCCCTGCCTAATCTCATGCTCTGCTTTTGGCTTTCTGCCCTATCTGTTGCTGTGCTGCCTGCCTCCTCCCTGACCTGCCGTGTGCCACACAACAGGGGCCTGTACTACTTGTGGCACTCATGCCACAGGTTACATTTCACCCCCCCCCCAATTTATCATATTCCAAACCTTGCAGAGATTTTTAAGCAACCAAGAAAGAAATAATACCACCATGCCCATGTTATTAGTTTGTTAAAATTGTACAATCTAGAACTCTTCCTTGCAATTAGTTACAAAAAGGAGCTGCCTATTTAGTGTGCATGTAATCAACTGTACTGACATGTGCAGGCAAGAACTTGCATTCCTTTCAGGAGGTAATCAAAACAGTTGTTACAGAAAGATAACATTAATCGACTGCCTAAAGTTAAATGGCCTAATTTACAGAAGCGCTGAGCATGCGGACCTCCTACTAAATTTAATTTAATGAGAGAATCATGCCACCTATTTAGATGTGTGCGTTTGAGTGCCTGATTTTAAGCCTCCAATTCTGAAAAATCTTTATCTTTAGATAGAAAAAGAAGAGTCATACACTACTCAGATGTTACCATTAGTTCCAACTTCAGGTCTTTGTGAAGCTTAAAGCAATGTCTCTTTAGAGATAGTAAATCTACCCTGATGTCACAAGCTCCTGCACTGAACTTCACATTGTTGCTTTATAACTTTCACAAGTACCGTCATTGTTATGTGTAGCTTAGAACATCACAGCTGCTCTGTATGGGACTCTTCTAAAGCCAATTACGGTCAATAAATGGACTTGCACTGACTGCAATGGATCTGCATTACAACTATGATGGAAACATAGATGCCTTTCTTGCACCTATTAATTTATGAAGAGATCAGACACAGCTCTGCAATTCTTCTGGGTGAAATGCTGATGGCATTGGAGGGGATAGCAAAACACCCATTAATTTCAATAAGGCCAGGATTTTATCCATGTGTCTTTAAGGTGACTGAACAGTAAGGCTTGAGGGAGGTTATTGGTGGAATGCCTCAACAGTCAGCCTTGGGGCCGATTTTGTTTATGATTTCCATTAGTGGCTTTAGAACAAAATTAGAAGCATGCTGATAAAACTTATGAGAAGAAAGCTCATGTCACAAAATAGGAGGCGTTATCAGTTCAGAGGAAGGGGAAGATCAGGATCTCTTATGGGAAGAACTGAATGACCTTGAAAAGTAGTAACAGAAATGTGATTTAATTCAGTTGCACAAAGTAAAAGGCTGGGTACTTTGAGACTATTAAGAATGTTTGCTACAAGTTGGGGGCTCGTTATTGGGAAACAAATAAGGAGGAAAAAGAACTGAATGTATTAGCTAATCACAAGATGCCTATGAACCACCATAAGAATATAAGCACCATAACTACTATAACTGGGTCAGACCAATGGTCCATCTAGCATCCTATCTCTGACTGCGGCAGGAGCTTTAGGGCAGTGATGGCCAGCCTGTGGCACATATGCCGCTGTATGGGGCATGTGGCATGCTGGACAGGAAACAGGCAGCACAGTGGCAGATAGGGCAGTTAAAAGTACAGGAGTTCAGGCAGGGAGCATAGGGCAAGAAGCAGAAAGCAGAGCACCAAATCAGACAGGAATTGGAGAGCAGAATGCCCATGAGGCAGGAGAAGGAGACGAGTGATTGATACTCAGGAAGGGTGTGGGGCTAATTTGTGGCATACTGGTAGTGATAGAAGTGAGCAGTGGCACTCTCTGCTTTACAGGGAAGAGTATCTGTCTATAGACTACACAGGCAGGTCTAGTCTAATCCATCCTCTGCCACACCCTCCTTAGCATCTACTGGGGTGGCACAGCCATGTATCAAGGCATTTTTTAAATGTATGCTGATGCCATTGTACAAGGCAGACCTTGTAAGATCTCATCTGCAATACTGTTGTTTTGGTCACCCATGTTCAAGAAAGAAAAATTCAAACCGGAACAGGGGAAGAAAATGGCTACTAGGAGTATCAGGGAAATGGCGAGCCCATCTTAAGGTAAGGAGACTAAAACAGTTCAGTTTATTCAACTTTGTAAAAATGAAGGCAGAGAAGGGATCTGACTGTTGACTGTAAATACCTCAGAGGGTAAAATACCTGGGAAGGCACATACTTCCCAGGACTATGGTTGTACAAGAAAAAAATATTATAAATATTAGAAGCTGGTTTTTAACCATCAGGGCAGTGAAATTCTGGAACAATCTTCCAGTGGGAGGAGAGGGGGAAAAAATCCTAAGTACTTTTTAGATGAAGCATGGTCAATTCATGGAAAGGATTATATGATGCATTGCCTGCAACAGCAGAGGACTGGATATGATGAGCCAGGAGGCTCCTATATTCCTATTGGTATACCTCTATATAGACACACTTGCAACATGGCATAAAAGCATGTCTTTTTTTTGCCTCATTAATGCATGCATCTTAGTGATCATAGGAGAGTAGGGCTGGAAGGGAACTCATGAGGTCATCCAGGTCATCTAATGCTTGACCACCCTTACAGTCAAAAAGTTCCTTCTAATCTTTACCCTAAATTTCCTCTGCTGTACCTTTGGGTCACTGCTTCTAGTCCTGTCCCTTACAGTCACAGAGAAAGGCCTACCTCCATCCTCTCTATAGACTTTAATCAATGCTCCCCCTACCCCCTCTGGTTTTCTCTTCTCCAGACTAAATAACCCTATTTCTTTTGGCCTTTTCCTAGACTGAAAGTCACGTTTCTTAGGCTTCTAATAATTTTTGTCATTTTCCACTAGACTCTTTCCAATCTATCCAATCTTAGCGATGGGTGTAAATCCCAAAAGCTTGCAAAAAAACAACTAAACACCTCCCCACTTCTTATTTAACAATAAAGGTCCCACAGGGAATTACATTGGTATAAACTGGCAAAACTTTTCTGTGCAGAGAAAACCAATACTTTCAATGATGTCAAAACAAGCAGCAACTGCAAATTCAGTGCAGGCTCTGGCTTTAGTGAAAATGGATGAATCTATGAATCTATGGCACAAAGAAACTTTTTACCTTTACATGGTAGAAATTTATCCCTGGCAATTTTCCCAACCAAATAATTTTTGATACCATATTAGTAGTGATTGTTCAAGGAATGGCAAATGGCATCTGCACTAAGGTCTAGCACTTTATAAAATACTGAGAAGTACCTAAAAATGTCACTGTCTGATAAAATAGTCAAATGTTGCTACAACCATTACAACTCCCAGATAAGTTGTCAGAATTTAGATGTACTTTTGGTCTTCTGCTGTTAAAATTGCTTCTCAATGTTAAAATTTCTGTGAGTTTAATTCTTGAAGTTTGAGTATCTCTCAATTAGGGACAAGGATAAGTGTTTATTTCTACTGGTAAGAATTTCAGAGAAATGACTGCTGAAATTCTTACTGCTAGAAAAATAGCCCAGGAGCTAGAGTATATACGTGTTCTAGCTTCCTGGCTGGAGAGCTACACAGGCAAGCCCTTCAGCCTTGGGTCACCTCTGCCCTAGAAAACTCCATTAATTGACAGCCTGTCCCCTCCCCTGAGTGGGACAGGGTACGCTGTCAATAACCAACCCCCCTGGCTTTTAAATCCCAGCTATTTGGGCTGCACGTGGGGTGATTTAAAGCCAGAGATGTGGAGAAGCAGAGCTGGGGAGAACTTCCCTGACCCTGATTTCCAGCTCCCTGGCTTTTAAATCACTGCATGTGCTATGAACTTGCACCTCCAGCTAGGTAGCAAATGTAGCATTTAAAAGCCTGAGGGGCTGGGAACCATTTTAATTAGATGGGGAGGAGGGAGATCTTGCTCATAGGAATTGATCCAAATTTCTTGTGGAAGAGCCCATTCTCTTCTGCAAGAAACCCTCTGAACAGCTGTCCGCTCTCTTGTGATAGGAGAAATCCTAAATGTAAAGCCTGTTCCTTGCCTAAGTATTCAGTATTGCTCAAAGACTTGTCTATACTTCTTAATTCAATAAAAAGAAAGCAATGAGAGCCTTTTTGTCAGTATGTAACTAACAGAACCCTTAATCTAGAATAATATACATTTATTATAAGGCAGCTCTTCTATTTGCCTTCCTAGGAAGACTTTTCTGTCCTTCCCCATTTTCTGAATCTGGCATCATAGGATCTGAATATGGGTATATTTCAGAACAACCTATTTCAGAACCAAAATACCTTTGACATTACTAAATTAGTAGAATTAAAGAGAAACTTGGAAGGTTTATTTATAAAATAATCTCCTTTGCCTCTGATTTACCATCCGCAGTGTCCGCACCAGGAAAAAATCCCCCCCAAAACCCACAACAAAAAACAAAACAAACAGGAAAAAAAACTGTGGAAAAAAACCTGGAGCAACGCACACTTGGCTAGCGTGCGCTGCTGAAAAGCTGTGCCGGGCCGCCCCAGTGCTGGCCCCAGCCTCCTCTACCCCACCTGGGGCAACTTGCCACATGCCAAAGCGCACGTGGCACCAGTGTACCACCGCTACTTGTCCCGGGGGAACCAAATGTTAACACACATCTAGACACGCCCTAAATGTCTCATCTCCTGCATTTCTTAGAGGCTGCCTCTCTCCAACTGTTGTCCTGCATCCACTTTTCCCCGTTTTTCTACCCCATAAACTAGGCTATTATGTTATTTGTAGTAAAATTATCATTAGTAGGAAAACTGAAAGACTGGATTAGAATTGATCCAGACATTTTTTGGCAATTCATTTTTAACATTTTTTCCAATGGAAAAGGCAGATTCAACAAAGCCAAAACTTTCTACAGAAATTGATCTGTTTCAAAAAGACCTTCATGAGAAAGATTTCTTATATCCAGGATAGAATTTATAGCAAGAGAGGGGAAGAGGGGAAAAAATAATAAAAAAATATCAAAGCAGCCTGATGTAACAAATTGGATGTCCTGGTAAAAAAGATCTCTTTCTTTTTAATTCTTGTAGGTAGGAAGATGTCTATCTGTCTGTCCTGTTTAAGAAATGTTTCAAAAGGTTTTGTTCCAGTGAAGAATCAAAGAAAAATCAAAACCTCAAAAACTTTTTCATCCAACTAAATTCTTGTTTTCCAGCTAGGACTAATTTGGTTTCTATAATTACTGAGCAGCTTTCTAGCAGCAAATGTGGGTGAGAAGTAATTCAGAAGGATCAGAATCTAAATAAGAAGCTTGGAACTGACAGATGGCTATTCCCTGTCCCCCCCATCTAGATTATATTTGTGATTCATGAAATTCTCTTATAGTATTATCAAAATGATTTTAAAATGGTATATAACCTTAATCACTTTGGAGGTCTCTCTCAGACAACTGGAATTTATCTGCCACTTCACATGATTGTCTACAGTCTTAAGGACAGTAAAGAAAACAGTGCCCTAAACATTCCAATAGAGGATTAAATTAACCTATACCATTATTCAAACAAGTCATTGAAACAAATTTGGATTTAGTTCCAGTAATTTAATATAATAAAATGTCAACTAGCAATAACAAGAGGGCATTTATGGATAAATGACTTGCAAACATTAGCCAGAGACAATCTCTTTCAATATAGCCAGTGGTTATTATTCAGAATGCATTTTAAAAAGGACTAGGTGAAAAAAGCAGCAAGATAAGATTATTTAGCATGTCTGCTAAACCAAGGGCAAACCAAGCCAGAGGGAAGATTTTCATTGCAGATTCAACCACACATACATGTAGCTGTAAGCACTTAGCCATCCTGTCTATCAGCACCTCTGGCCTTTAACCATTTAGGACTGGCAGACTGTATAAAATGTTATATGACACATTTTGGAACTTACTGTTCAGATATACTGCCTGGAATGAGAGCGTTAGGTCAGGAATGACAATGTGTGCGTTTACCCAGGAGACATTTTAGGAAATAAATTTAAAATTAAAAACATAAGAATTCAAAGTCTAGCAGCTAAATCAAAGAATAAATTGAACTGTCATTCTCCTTATTCCATAAGAACATACAGATATATTGAAGTGTAAAAGGCACAAAATACATAAAGACTAGTCACAGGAATGAGATTCCAAGGTTTGGGGGCTATCTGGTATTTGTACACTCACTCACTTGTTGAGATTAAGTACACAGCAAAGGTGTCATGGTAGTGTTTCTGAATGGACACAGAGAATGATTCTCAATACACAGGTGTGCAGTGACCTTGGTGGCTGAATGGCTGGAAGGAAAGGGATACCAACATACACCGAACCTTGGCAAAAAAGGTCAAGAAGAATGTAAACAGATGTCACCTTTGTACTGCCATGAATATTTTTATGGTGGCACAAAAGACCAAGTGAACAGACATCCACGTCCTTTGTCACACCATAAATGTCCCACGTTTGTGGATAAAACATAGGTGGTATGGATTTGTTTTGCTATTTTCTGGCAGATGTCCATTTCCTTTAAGGAGGGAGAGCGGAGGTAGCCTGGAGCTACCCATGCTCATCACCCAGGGCTTCAGGGGCATGGTCCTGAATGCCCCAGGCATTCCCACAGCCTGGGCATGCAGGATGGGGCTCCTAAAGCCCTGGAAATGCCTGCCTGGGTTTCTCCCACTTGCAGAGGTATACCTTAGGTCAGATCCCTCCCTGCACCATGTGGCTATTTGTAAAAGAAATTTGGTGATCTTATAAAACTACCACAGCTGAAAACCACAAGAGCAATATCAGCTGGAAAAGTCAAAGCTGAGAAGAAAGAAGGAACTGTTCCTTCAGGACAGAGTTGCTCCTGAGCTAGCTTGGAGAAATGTAAAGTACCACTGTATTGCCAGGGGAAATGTAAAATATCACAGGTATTGCTGTACCTGTTCTACGAATAAATAGAGGCCATAAAAGCCAGGCAATCATAAGCGTCATTATATTCATGTAAAAATTAGAGAAAGCAAATAACCACAAAACAGATGCAATACGTACAGTATGTAGTTCTCCATTTATAGTTAAGCTTAAAGTTTTGGAATTCTACTGGGACTTTTATATTACAAATAAGAGTGAATATTAGTAATTCCATTTTTCTGAAAAATATATCAAAATATAAACTATATTGACAGAGATTTTGAAAGTGGCTGAAATTAAAAAAAGACATGGAAATATAAATATCATCCCAAATCATAACCTGTTTGACTATGTAATATTATTGTGGGTTAATGTCACATTTTATTTAATATTAGAAAATGTAATATACCTGAAAAATAGGTATAATACGGTTTTATGGAGGGACACGGTGGAAAAATAACCCATACATTATGCTGGTAACTAGAAAAACATAAAAATCAGGATTAAACAAGAGATTTCTTTGACAACAGTTCTGTGAGAAGTATCACAAAACTTTGAGTTTCTGTTATTAACCCATCTATGGCAGCAATTCAGTTCCAGTGAATGAAGACAGTAGGGCTCTATATACTTTGAGTCCTTCATTAAACTATTGATCCCCTTAGCATTATCCATAATGTTCCAGCAGCTCAGCGTGTCAACTGGTGCTGTGCTAGTCTCTCTTTCTTTTCAATAACTTCCACATTTTATGGGGAGGAAGTCACAATGATTTATTTACCTGACATTTTCCAGTCCGGATGTCGTAGAGGGCTACTGAACCATGGCGAGCTCCCACTGCTATTCTGTGACTCCGCTCATAATAGCTGACCATGTAGAACCTGAATGGAACATTGCAATAAGTAACAGGTGAGATCTGATCTGCTTGCTAAAATTAATTTACCATACATTTTGGTAATTAATATTAGTGCTTGTATACAGATTAATTTAAGAAATCATTCATTCCTAGTCTTCAGCATACACTGCATTTCCTAAGTAAGAACAACCAGACTCTGAATAAATACATCAACGTAGCAGATGTATAGTTCAGATCTTATCTCAAAACGTGAGAGATTTTTGTCAAGGTGTTAGCCTGCTGTATCATTTCAAAATATTTGAATATACTTATTGATTTTATCGTTACAATAAAATAACGAAGACTGACAACTTCAGAACATAGAATGGTTAAGTAGGAGACTGTCTGCACTGAACAATTTCAAATTCTGTCTTTTTAACTGCAGAATGGAAAGCAAGGATGATAAAATGCGAAGAAAAAATATCTGCCACCTAATGACAGCTTCCTCACATTAGAGACAATGAATCACACATGGTATTAAGGGCAATAACATTCCTCCTGCTAAAGAGGAAGCGAGTGTCATAACCCAAAGGTATGATTTTGTGTGTGCTTCGGCACTAGAATTATCCCCGCCAAATTGCAGCTTCGTTGCACGGTAGAGTTTTCTGCTGCAGAGGAGAACCCCGGTGCAAGGAAGAGTTTCCCGCCTATTTGCAGATTCCTTTGCAAGGTGCATTGCTCAAGTTGCAAGAGAAATGCACGGTGCAAAGGAGTTCCCGCCACCCGCATGCAAATTGGTTCCCCGTTATTGGCTAGTTCTAAATTATTCCCATGTGGCGGCTAACGATTGGCCTGTTAGCCATATAAGAGGCTTGAGCGGTTTCCGCCCAAGCCGAAGAGGACTCCACATCCATCTCGTGGGGACTCTGGGTACACGGCAGGGAAATAAAGACCCCTGTGTGAGATTCAGAGGCGTTTGGCGACCTGATCCATCGCCCACCTCTTTCCGTCTTCGAGCGATAATTCTTTATAAGACGTATCTACGAAGTTTCCATTTCGGTGGTGCGCTTGTCCAGGACATCCGGAGCTCTGTTTCCGTGGAGCCTAGCAAACTCCACGTGACCGTTCGTGTTATCTTTGTCTGTAACCGCAACTCAAGCAAGTTTTCCAGCCTGCACCGCAACCATCTCCGGTGTAAGTAAACAATCTTTAAATCTACCGCTACGAGTTTGTGCCTAATTCTAGCTTGACGCGCGCCCTCTCCGACCCCGCGTGCCCGGGCTGCTGGCCACAGCCCGCGCAGAGCACGAAGAAGGGCCCGGCTCGCGCCCAACCCGCACAGTGAGAAGTATGTGATACTACTTAATATCACATGATGATACTTTGATCTGATGTTCATGCACTGCATAATTTAAAATAGTCACTTTCAAAGCTGAAAAAATTATTAGTCCTTTAACATGAAATACAATGTCAGATTCTTATTCCAAATACAATTCCTTTGGACTTTCAGACTTTTCTGATAAAACACAGGTCAAATCTCTGAAAAGTAAAAGTGTTCACTATTATATTCCCAATAGTTAAATCACACACTAGCAAATTCTATAGGAAACTGCTAAAATAATTTTGTAAAAATATGGTGTTGAACATACTTATGGCTTAAACGACAACACCAACAGTATTTTATATCGATATATCACCTTTCTTCTTAAAGGATCTCTGAGTGCTAAACAGCTGCACAAATATAAGAATCATGCACTCATTTTAGTGGGGTTAGATGGCAGTCTGGGAGGAAAACAGCAAAAAATATGCTGAAAAAAAGGAAATTGCTAGGTTTGATGAAGGACAATGGGATAATAGGAATGGAAAGTCTGGAGTACAGTTGTGTATTTGGGTTTGAAAGGTAAGGAAATAAACTTAGAGCCAGATCTTCAGGGCTAACCCCATTGCACAGTCTTTAATCCAGGACAGAGAAGATAAACCTGAACCTTTTTTGCCATTCACCATCTGCACAATTACCCATTGTTTTGTGTCAGCTGCAAGAAAGCTATACATAAAGTCACTATAAATATAAATGCACATGGCTGCATTCCTATTAACTAGTCTATTTGAAAAATAAAACATTTCCTGGCATCCAAAGTCCTAGGAGCCCTGAATACGTGTCACACAAGGCTCCGACTGTCTACAGACCTGGGCCAAGTACAGATGTTCAGTTTTTACCAATAGAAACCAAAAGTGTACAGGTGTTCAGGCTCTTTCTCCCATAGCAAAAATAGCTGCTCTGGGAGAAAAATAACCTGGCAAAAACAAGGGTCAAATCGTTTTTTAGCAGCTGCCAACTTCCATTTTCTAGGCAGGGGAGAAGGCCATCTGTCAACAGTCTCCCTTAAAGGGTGAGGGTGACCCAAGAAGCAACCCTCTAGTGCCCTCTGACGGGGGAGCCCACCTGCGAAGCTCCCCAGCCATGGGGTCAGAGGAATGTTTTTCTTTCAATTGAATGAATATCTATACGCAGCAACAGCCATCATTTAAATTTTCCAGGTATCTGGCACTCCAAAAGCAAGAGTCTCCCATCAGGTCTTCCCCTAAGGGAGGAGCTGTGATCCACAGAAAAGCAGAGATTAATGACATCAGTCACAGTCCTCTACCATTACCCACTTTGGGTCACTAGACCGAGACCAACAACACTAATAATATTCTATTTACTCATTTACAAGATGAGTTCCCTCCACCCCACATTGAACACAGGTAAAAAGAGCCTCTTGCCTGGCAGGCAGCTGCTGTTGCTCCAGCTCAGGCTTTGGCCCCTACCCTGGGTAGGGGCTGAAGCTGTACTGCTGCCTGTCCCTTGTCATGTCTGCACACCCTACCTCGCTCCCTCAACCTTTACACCTCCACCCATCTCTTCCCCTTCCCCTTGCTCTGTGCTGGCAGGCTCCATCCTTGCTGCAGTCTGGGACACGGAGCATGGCTCCAGTCCAGCCCTGAAATAGCTGTGCCCATGCTCCATGCCCCAGGCTATAGCAGGGATGAAGTTTTCTAGAGCAGAGCAAGGGCAAGGAGAGGATGTGAAGTGGGGGGGAGGGGAGGGAGGTAGGGGGTGGTGGCTGTAGGGTGGCAGGCAAGAACGGGGGGACAGGGAAGAAGTGGCACAGGAAGAAGATGGGAAGGGGGCAGGGGCTTGAGGCTGCAGGAGGGCAGACACAAGGGGAAGAAAGTGGGGGGGATCATGCTGCAGATTCAAACTGCTTGCCCTCCCCATCAAATCTAGAAATTTTCCATGTATATAACCTAATTACTGGGAGGTCATATTAAATTCAGGGTTGTCTTAGATTTGGGCCAATACAGTGATATGCAAGAGGTAAGCATTTTTGTGGGTGATATCTTTTATCGGACCAATCACATGGTTGGGAGAGCTTTACACATGGTTTTGGGTACAAGGCACCCTTCTTGTTCACACTGGGACAAATACTCAATAAAGGGTGCCGTGTACTCAGAAGCTCATTTCTCATATTTTTGGACCATCAAGGCTACAACATCACTGTAACACTACCACTGATACCAACACAAATTTTGAGGCCCTAGCTTCTCATAGTTTCCCTTAAAACCATTGCTTCCCACTGCACAATATTAATACCCCTGCTCAAGTGCAGTGTACAGCTGAAACAGAGAAAAAAATATCAAGATTAGTGAAGGAAGGGAAATTATTTTCCTACTCCAAACATGCCATGCATTGCCAACAACATAACACGAGAGCATAATGAGCTGTTACATTTGTTATTCCATACCTTGACTTTTACCTTTTGTCCTGTCAATATAGAACTGTACACTTCATGAGGTATGTGGGGAGGAGAGGGAAAGAAGAGTAGGAAAACATTTCACTGGCTGGAAACATTTCCAGTCTGGGTACCAAAAGCCTCTTACTCCCTTTCCCTAACACTAGCTCTGTCAATCAGTTTAACTTTGGGGTTTTCAGACCCATCAGTCTGAGCTGGCACTAAGGCAATTCTGACTCCTTATCAATGGGAAAAAAGGATATTTGGAAACACTGACACAGCGATTTGTAAAGAGTAGGAAGCAAGAGCCTCACAGAGGCAAGGACCCATATTCTGGGCAAGGTCACTAATAATGTTATGGGCAAAGTGATGTTCTAAATGTCTAGAAGACATAAATATGAAATAAGGTACAAAGGCTGGATAATGCGAATAAGGTAAGGGAGAACTTAACTAAAAGCATTTTATATTAGCCATGTCAAAGTTTGATCACCTGTGTTTAAAAAACTATTTGTTCCAGGTAAACATTAAGAGGAGTTCTGTAAGGCTGCTCTACACAATCAATAAACTTGAGATTTATATTTATTCTTGCAGGAAAAATATACATGGAGATAAACAAGTGGCATCTGATGATTAAAAAAAAAATCTGAGAAATCTGAACGTTTTATGCCCTTTAATTTCTACTGCACTGCCACATGGGTGTAATGCACAACTTTACAATCCACATCTTGGTGAGAAGATTTTTTAAAGACGAGAACAATGTACAATACCGTACCAAAGCATACAGCATTCTACTGGATTTTAAGTGCATGTTTAGATAAAGAGAGCTGAGTCAGCCCTCTTACTTGAAAAGAAGAATCAATCACTCTATAGAACAGCAACTTACTTTAAAAAATCCTCTGTGGAGAAGAGATATTTCATTTTCAACTTTGTAAGTGTTTTTTAAACTAAAAATATAATCGGTTTCTATTCAAGATCTTGACTATTATGGCCTTCCTCTTCACACTTAGTTTCTTTCACAAATATCTATTCTTCTCAAATTTTCTTCTGAAAACCAACATGCTTCTCTGTTACTCTGATACTTATTGAGCAAGCCTCTGACCATTTTGAGAGAGAGATGCAAGTTATAAATATTAATTTCTTAAAAATATACATACTTAAATAAACATATTTCCTGTATGTTTTTCTATACTTCTGGTGTCCCCGGGCTGGAGCTGCTAGTGCTGCCAATGCTGCTGCATGGCTGGGCCAGGGCGAGGGCTGGGGGGACAGGCAGGAGGCTGAGACTTGCAGAGGGGGCAGGCAGAGAAGATGGGCAGGCACAAGGGAGTGCAAGTGCCAGGGGGTGAAGTGTAGCATAGGCATGGGGACAAGCACCAGGAGAGGTGGCTGAGGGTGCAGGGCACCAGGATGTGCAAGCCCCGGGGGCAGAGGGGCAGGTGTGGGGGAGCAGAAATGACACGTGGTTGAGGGACAGGGTCAAGGGGTGGGCAGTAGGCCTCTTGCCTCTCCCTGCTGCTTGCTCTCACCACTGCCTGCCCCTTTGCCACTGCTTTCCCACTGTAGCTGTGGGGGGAAGCATTAAAGATAAGCACCCCGATATGAGATGCTATATATGAAAAGTGTATAAATGTGTTATAATTATCCATGTACCTAATAAAAGTCATCTTGGATTCAGGTAAATATGGTGAATTTGGGATTCATTATGTAACTTTAGTCTGCCTCTGCTGGGATAAGCGCTTGTAGTCCCTGTTCATAACTCCTTCCCACATAACCAGGAGTCTATATGCTGCAGGGGATATAGGAGAATAGCTGATGTGGACCTTTATAACCATCTACCTCACAGAGTGGAAGGGGACAGCATACATTTATTGTGATGTGCAGTAACTTTACTGTGTTCTTGGCAGGAGTTATATTAAGCTACAGCAAAAGCAGATTTGGTGGCACTGCTTCCATTTATATCCATAACATTATGGAATAAAAAAGGCACCCTCATTTTTTCTAGTCAAAATTATTTACAAACAAATGAAATACACTATTTCTCAGAAAACGTTTCACATACATGAACTTACTGACAGTGGCTGGCAATAGCAGTAAAAATGTACATTGCTGTAATTCACATCCAAATAGTGTTACAGCCATGTTATTTACTAAACACTGAACTATTTTGTACAAGCTGAAGATGATTATAACCACATTATAAGTTTCTGAGCTTCCAACAAGTCAGACATCCCAACAATCATGGCCCTACCATTGTGTATTGTCATTAAATCTCATACACCCCTTTAGCAGTTATTATTTATCATCTGTACTGTAATCAAGTTGAAAGGCTCTATTACCCATTTGGAATCAGGAACTCATTGTACTCGGCACTTTACACAATCAGACAAGTTATTTTAAGACAAGGTGTAACAACTGAATGACAAAAATTGGGAGGAAAAAGGAAAGAGAAATAGGGACTGTATTTTCTTATACACAACATGAATTTTCCCCCCAAAAATCATTTCTTCAATTAGTGTGTGTATTAAGTGGGGAAGCTGATTATCTGCTCAGGATAGAAACACCCTGCTTTGATTTCTGCCCTACAGTGCAGCAGCTGTGGAATTACTAATCCAGGCAGCTGAGGGAGTCAGTTGACTTAATAGTTCATTGTTCTTCACTCCACAGGTATTTATCATCTCTCCTTTTTAATGGTCTTGATGTTCCACTAATCAAGCTAACATTTCTTAGGATAATGCTACTGCCTGCCAGCTGCTCCTACTCTCTCCTCATATATCAAAGCCCTGGAGACTCTTTAGCTCTTTTCAAAGGCAAAGATTCAGCTATGGAGAGGAGTCTTCAGCAGAAACTAGTGTTTCAGCTTTAGTTAAGCAGGAAAGGGAGAGTGAGTCAGCTGAATATTAGTCTCTGTCCCTGCTCTATGTGGCCATAACCCTGGAAAAAACTTTTTTCTTTATTCTGCCTTTCAAAAACAAGGTATGGATTATATTCCAGGAATGTTGTATGCAAGAAAATATGGTAAATGAATCTACACAGGGTAGCTATGCATGCAACTTGATAGTCTAACACTTAGAGAATTTATATAAACAAATTAAACAGATCAGCAATACGCAGCAACTTTCTACGCAGCCTCTAATGATTGACAGTGTCACATAGGTAGCACAGTGGGATTAGGTACTGTTGAATATTTGAAAGGAAGCAACAAGCAGCAATAGATTCTGCATAAATCTAACATATTCAGTCACTATGCAGGGAGGGTAGTCTATCTGATCCTTGTCTCAGTGAAGAATTAGTTTAACAAAAAAAAGTATCGGAGCTGGAGAAACTAGATGCTGATTTCATAATATCTCTATTTGGCCAATGCACATTTTTTACTTATGAATCTTCTCCTGGTCACATTCAGACTACAAAACACTGGCTGCTTAAGCATACATAAAGAAGAGTGCTGGGGGAGTTGTGGAGAAAAGCAGATGCAAATCAAACAGGATCCTGCTACATTGTGATATTTATTGCCACTTTCAGTTGTTAAAATTCTTCAAAGACTTGAAAAAAATATACTTGGATAAATCTTAGCTCCTCCTCTATGGTTGGTAAAAACTCTCACTCTCCTCTGTTGTCAGAAGCTGTCAAAAACCCAGAAAGATCAAGGAGCCCTGTGGCTTCTCCAGGATCGAGGCCTCTGAGAGAAATCCTGAGGGGAATGAGGAAGACTTGGCTTCTTTGATACAGGGCAAGTTAAGATGGATATTTAGCATTAAAACACAGCAGATAAGACTAAAATATTTGTTATGAATGCTCAGGCTTCATTGGACACTGTAGTGATATGGGTTCAGGGAGCACAGGGCAGAGAATTGAAGATCAGCTGTGGAAATGGCCAGGCAGACATATCACAACAAGGAGCTGCAGACTCTGAGGAGCAAAGTGCTGGACTTGGGAAACAAATGCATGAGATACAATACTCGTATTATCGGAGTGCCAGAGGGGTCAGCATTTTAAAACTCCCCTCGGAAACCAACATGGAGATAGAGAAGGCCCACAGGTCTCACTGGAGGAAAAACTAGAGCCTTTATAGTCAAGTTCCTGAGGTTTTCCCCCCCACAATGAGAGTGCTCACGGCTGCAAGAGATCTAGAAAAGCTGACACAGGGTGAGCCTGCTGTTCATATAATGTTCCTTTCTCATCCCCGCATGAAGTGGCTGAAAGAGAGTTTATTGTTTATTATTTAAACTGGCAAAACTACAGGCCAGAATCAAGTAACTGAGATAGTTCGTGAAATAGCCTACCTTCCTGACTCTAAGGAAGCAGAAACCTTTATTACATCAATATCATTAAGGATTGGGGGAAAATTATGGAATAATCTGAGTGATATGGGATCTAATTCTTAGTGAAATACTAAAGGCAAATGTAAGATTCTCTTAACCCTGAGGAAGCAAGAGCCTTTGACAAATCAACTTTACTTTGGGAAGCTGCAGCTATACATTAAACTGTGTAAGACTATAGGGAATATATCTCAGAAGACATGATCACCTAGATTCCTTATAATAAATTTACTTTTGAATATATTAAATGTGTCTAAATGTAAAATATTTGTGAATTGTATGATTGTTACTATAGGTTTACTTCCAAAATTACTTTAACACATTTTAGAGTTATGTAGAACAAAAAAAGGTAGGGGTTTTTAGATTGTTAAACACGTCTTATCAATGAGTGACATTCATCCGATTTTTGATAATGTCTCTTTGTCTTGCTACAGAATAGCAAAGATCTTTGGGTTATACGTGTCCAACCCTTCTGGGAGGACATACATTATGCCATATATTAAATTTATTGACAGTGTTTCTTGTACTTCACCCAAAAAACCTTGTCTGCTCATATTTATTTTGATTTTCTTTTCTTCCTCTCCCCCCCCTCATGTTTTTGTCAAGAGTATACTTGGGAGTATATGTTGTAATAAGTACTAAATATATGGGGGAACATCAATATTAAAAACTATTGCAGTATACAGGAAAACGTTGAGTATTTAAAGAAACTGGCAAATTTCCATACAAAGTATATACAAAGTTAAACAAGAGAAAGTTATTGAGAATAGCCAATAGTATTCAAGCTGTTAAGGTCCCCATTAAAAAGAAGAAAATATAATTTTTCTTAAAAAACAGAAGTTTGATACTGTTGTGCTCCAAGAAACTCATCTGTCAGGAGAGGAATTTCAAAAATCACACCATGATTGGGTTGGGTTTGGTTAGCAATTTCTAGTTTATGTAACAGTGCATTAAAACTGTATCCCCAGCTAATTGACAGATGATGATCCAGAGGACAGATTTGTTCTTGCAAATGTTAAAGTGA
>NW_005841915.1:3807397-3827332 GCF_000455745.1 Alligator sinensis | reverse complement strand
TATATATATATATATTTTAATAAAGCACTCTAAATTTGAGAAATACCTTTATATTTTTAGGAAAGACTAGAATGAATGTTTGAATAGCATCCCTGGTAAGTTCCATGCCCCTCTATCCACACAATCTACTTCTAGGAAAGTTATTAAAAATTAAAATATCAGATGTGTGCTTAGTAGGTATTTGGTGAATAGTGAATCCAACAATGAGATATTATAGTATTTTTTTCTAATACCTCTTTCGGTATATTCTAGAATAGATTACTTTTTAAATTTCTCAAAGCATAACTGACTATTGTCAATGCTTCTATTGCTTCTGTAACTGTTTTGGGCCACGCCACGATAGAATTTAAACTCTCTCTCACAGATAGATGAGCTGTAAATAATTACTGGCAACTTGACATCTCTTTGTTGAATGTTTATAATGTGAAAAATGATTATAACATGAAACATTAATTCTAGAAGAGTTAACATTTTTTTTAATGGAATTTAATCAACGTACTGATTCCTCCACTTCAGTATTA
The DNA here is from genome assembly GCF_000455745.1 of Alligator sinensis. Lineage (NCBI taxonomy): Eukaryota > Metazoa > Chordata > Crocodylia > Alligatoridae > Alligator > Alligator sinensis. Next base: position 3,826,811 of record NW_005841915.1, on the reverse strand, counting down.
TGGGAAACTACTAAAGCCTTCATACAAGGGCATATAGTATCTTACATTTCTGGAAGAAGAAAAACATGTGATACAGAAACAGATACTTTAACAAGAAAAATTAAGTCTTTAGATGAGGACTGTCACAAATCCTTTGCCTGATTACGCAGCTTAGTTCAACATTATTAAAATTGGGGGAATGTGCAGGTAGGTTACTAGCATGCAGACTAAAAGAATAAATCCAATCATAATAAAATAGATTCATAGATGTAGGGTCAGAAGGGACCCAAGTAGATCTTTAAATCTGACCCCCTGCCCTGGGCAGGTGAGAAAACTGGGCTCATATGACCCTAGCTAGGTAACTATCCAGCCTCCTCTTAAAGACCCCCAAGGTAGGAGCCAGCACCGCCTCCCTTGGAAGTTGGCTCCAGATCCTAGCTGCCCTGACTGTGAAGTAGTGCCTTCTAATGTCCAGCCTGAACCTACTTTCAAACAGCTTACGGCTATTATTCCTTGTTACTCTGGGAGGTGCTCGGGGGAACAGGGACTCTCCCATTCCCCACTGGTCCCCCCTGGTAAGTTTATAGATGGCCCCCAGGTCCCCTCTCAGCCTTCTCTTGTGAAGGTTGAACAGGTTCAGGTCCCACAGCCTGTCCTCATAGGGTCTGTCCTGCTGTCCCCAGATCATGCAAGTGGCCCTCCTTTGGACCCTCTCGATGCTGGCCACATCCCTCCTAAAGTGCAGCGCCCAGAAGTAGATGCAGTACTCCAACTGTGGCCTGATCACCTCCTTGGCCCTGCTTGTGATGCATCTGTGGATGCATGACAAGGTGTGGTTAGCCTTACTGACCCCATCCTCACATTGGCGGAACATGTTCATTTTGGAATCGATAATGACTCCAAGATCTCTTTCTGCCTCTGTGCTTTCGAGAAGGGAGTTCCCCAACCTATAGGTATGCTGCTGGTTCCTACTGCCCAGATGCAGCACCCTGCACTTGTCTGTATTGAATCCCATCCTATTCTCATTCGCCCACCCCTGTAACCTGTCCAGGTCCAGCTGTATCCTGTCCCTCCCTTCTGGCATGCCCACCTCGCTCCAAATCTTGGTGTCGTCAGCGAATTTGAACAGGGTGCTTTTCACCCCCTCGTCCAAGTCGCTGATAAAGAAATTGAACAGCGTGGACCCGAGGACTGAGCCATAAGATAGCAGCCATTCTCCAGAGAATATGCATATGACATAGAAACAAATTAAACAATTTTAACAATCTATCTGGCTAAAAAATGAAATAAATATATACCACAAAGGATATGTTTAGCAAATGGCAATTTCAATGGCAATCAGAACATGTAACTTATTTGGCTATTAAAATATCAAAGAATATTGTTATTGGCTACCAAAACTTTTAGAAGAGTCTCGATACTGTGTTACACAGTCTGAACATGTGGAGAAGTCTGGCACTATCCTTGTGGGGGTCATGTTTAAATTTTGACAATAATGTATTGCCTCTCCTAATTTATCAATTATGTAACCTACTAGCTACGATCCCCCCTCCCAATCCTATTTTGATAAAATCAACCAAGTGTTTAGCAGGTTTCTATGGGGAAAGGATTAAAGGGCTCAACTTTAAATTTAAAAAAGATGGAAGTGTTGGAGTGATGTAGCTATGATGATTCAAGAATCATCATAATTCATCAGATTCAGGAATCATCAAGAGGCAAGGATTTTTTTTTGGATGATATCTTTTATTGGACCAATTGCACGGTTGGGATAAAGTCAGACAAGCCAAAAGCGTTTTTCATCAGGTCTTTTTCCATCCAAAAAGATGGAACTACCAATTGAAATAGGTAACTTTCAGCTGTGAGTCTTTTACAATATCATAATGCCTTCTTAAGTCGGATAAGAACTGGATGAGTGACATAACCTGATAACTCTCCTGAATGGGTGGGAATTGAACAGGCAGTTATGTTTCCCCTTTGCTTGTAAACCATTTTAGGCTCAACTTATCACTGGGAGTGTCCACATGAGACACATTACTGTGCAGTTGCCAAGTTTATTGCACAGTAAAAGCACACGTCTACATGTGTGCATGCTTATTGCGCAGTAAAAACCCTTAATCACACTTAAATTTGCTACCTGCAGGTAGCAAATTTAAGCATGATTAGTAACTGCACAGTAACGCACAGGTAGATGTGCAAATCTGGGAGCAAATCTGCTGCCAGGTCAGCCCAGTCACTAGAAGGCCAGCCTGAGGCCAGCCCCAGGGCTGCAGCCTAGGAGCCTCTCCTATTTCAGGGCTGGGATGCCTCTATGGCAGCCCTTGTCTGCAGGCTACAAAAGCCTGCAGACATATTGTGCCCTAGGGCACACACACCAGGGAGCCACTGCTGTGCCACACAGCAGCCAGGGCAGTGCTGTTGGGGCAGCAGCTTGGAGAAGGTTGCTGCAGCCCCTGTCCAGCTTTGTCAGCTCCCCAGAGCTGCCCCACTGCCACCTGCTAGCAGCAGGGCCAGCACCACCTGACTGCTGCACACCCCCAGTAGCCTGCCCTGTGCCAGCAGGTGCTGCGGGGCATAGCCTCTGCCACGTGGCTCCCAGTCCCTTGCCATGCCCCTGTGCTGGGTGCTGCTGGCAGCTGCCCAGGGCTGGCAACAGTGGGACAGCTGGGTGGGGGCCCAGAGAGCTGGTGTGGGTCCAGCTCATGACCTCATCCTCACCATCCAGGCCCATCACTACCCAGGTGCACATGTCCATGACTTCCATTTGGAGTCCCAATGGGAGCCAGGAGGACACTGGTGACCTCATGGTGCTCTAGGACGATGCAGAGGTGCTGTGCCAGTTTGAGTGGGGCGGGCGCTCCAACACCCACATTTCTGAGGCCCTGTTGGGTGGAATGCAGGAGAGAGGGCACAACTAGTCAGCATGGCAGTGCCGCATAAAGGTCAAGGCCTTGCAGGCACAGTGGGTCGCTGTGACTGACCAGAATTATTGGTCCAGCTGTGCCGCCAAGACCATGCCCTTTACACAGCAGCTGACCTGTATTTTGGTGCCCTGGGACCCAGGCTGCAACCACATGGTGTACACCAGCACAGGTAGCCTGCCCAAGCCCCCACCCTGCCCTGGTCCTTCTGGTGACACATCACCGAAGGAAGGGCCCTTAGATGTGCAAAATACCATCCTGAGCCAGGCTGTGCAGGCCATGGATGATGATTGTCGGGTCCTGGACACTGTTCTGGGTCTGGTTTCCGCTGCTGCCCAGACCCCATCCCTAGCCCCACAGGTCCCCTGGCAGCTGCATGCCACTCCCACCTGGGCCTGGAAGGAGGCCCTTCACCACCTTCTGTCACCAGAAGCCCCTGCCTGGCCATCACCCTGGGTCTGCTATCACCCAGTCCCCCACCTAGGCCCAGGCCCGCCACTTGCCCCAGCTCCATGTGGCTGAGGAGCCAGAACAGCCAGCAGCAAGGATGATTCCATGCTGACCCTGTTGGCCATGGAGAGCCCCTGGCAGAATGGGAGCAGCCCATGCCAGAGGACCAGTGGCTGCTGTCGTGCTGGGTGTGGGGGAGGGACACACTGACATGACAACCCTCTGCCCACACCACAGTGTGCGTACCCACCAGGGAACAGCCCAAGGCTGGGGTGGCTGGCTGCCTGCCCCCAGGCTCTGCCCCTAGGTGTCCCCACCCCACAGCCCCCCACTCCAGGACACCAAAAAGAAGTTTATAAATAGTCTTCACACTGGGAAAGGGTTTTTATTGTTGGTGGGTGGGAAGGGGGCTCTGTGTATTGAGCGGGGAGGAGTGGAGGGGTGTGATGCGAGGGGAAAAAGAAGAGTTGTTTGGACATGTGTCTGCCATGAAAGTGGAGCTAGGGGTGGGCAGTGGGTCAGAGCAGGGAGTGCTAGAGTAGGCAGTCAGCTACAGCGTCCTATACTCGGTGCCCCCGCCCCCACTGGTGGGTGCGTGGTGCTCCTGGTGCCTCTGCAGGGGGGACCTGACTCTGCCACTGCAGGTGGTACTCCTGCTGCCAGGCCACCTCTGCCCATTACACCACCTCCATCTAGGCCTCATGGAAGAGCTTTCCTCAGGCTTCATAGATATTAGGCAGCACACAGACTGTGATGAGGATGACCCAGGGGAGGTTCTCCTCAGCAACCTTGAGGTGGGCAATGAGGGAGTGCCAGTGGCTCTTGAGGTGGCCAAAGGCACACTCAACCAGGGCATGGGTCTGGCTCTGGCAGCAATTAAAGTGGGCCTGGTGGGGGTCCAGGTGGCCAGTGGAAGGTTACAGGGCAGGAGCGGGTAGGCAGGGTCCCCGATGAGCAGGGGCACAACCATGATGGCGCCCAGTTGCAGGTCTGGCACACCCAGTGCAAAGCGACCCACCCACTCTCCACCAGTCCCATCAGACCAGAGTACTGAAAGACATGGGTATTGTGCGCATTGCCTGCCTAGCTGATGTTCACATGGGTAAACATACCCTTGTGGTCCACAACAGCCTGCAGGACCATGGAATGAAATCCCCTGCAACTGTAATATGGGCAGTCTCCATGGGGCGGGCAGGTGACCAGGATGTGGGTCATGTCCAGGGCCCCAGTGCACTGGGGGAACCCAAGTGCATTGAACCCTGTCAGCACTGCCAGGGGGTAATGGAAATGGAGCACAGTGTGCCCCAGCATGTTCTGGAGGGTCCTGCACACCTCCAGAACAGCCTTCACAGCAAGGGCCTTGCCCACACCGAACCATTTGTCCCACATACCGGAGGCTGGTGGGTGTGGACAGCTTCAGCAGCTTGAGGGCCGTGGTGTTGGTGGGGAGGGTTGGGCTTATGCCAGTGCCCTGCTGCTTCAGGTGGGGCTGGAGCTGCTAGAGCAGATCTCAGAAGGTAGCCTGGGTCAGTTGGAAGGTGTCCAGTCACTGCTTATCATCCCAGGTCTGCTGGATGAGGTTGTTGCCACCAGTGCTGGCTGGCACAGCAGGCCCATTGGTGGTGGGGTTGGAGGCCCAGGAAGGTGACAGCAGCCCTGGTGGTAGCATCATGGAGCCCCTTGTTGGCATCCCTGGCAGTGGCAGCTGCGCAGAGGTGGCAGCCATGGGATGATGAGCTGCAGGTGGATAGGTGGTCGCTGGTTGTGGGGGAGCTGGGCAGGGTGATGGCCAGCAGGGCAATCGTGGTGGCCAGCAGGATCCCGGGATGCTAGTTGCACCTGGTCAGGGTAAGACAGCCATGGGCCAGGGTAGCCATAGCACGGGGGTGCAGAATGGGCATGGACAAAGCTACCATGTGCTGCCTCTGTGTTTGCCATGCTGCTTCTGACCAAAGGCTGTTCAGAGTGTGGGGCTGGCTTTTAAAGAGGGCTGCCAGAAGCTGGCATCTGCAACCAGAGCCTGGAGCTCTCTTCAGTGGCCACAGGGGCACATTGCAGGGCCACAGGGACCCGACAGCAAATTGGCTCCCTAATCCTCACATGTGTAGACACCTACCCAAAAACCCTTAGTATACAGTAGCTTACTGCACAGTAAATCTAAGATGGAGTAAATGCATATGTAGACATGGCCACTTGCCTTCTTAACTCTCTAATCTTTACAATTTTTGCAGCCTGACAAGTTTAAAAAAAAAAATGAACACTTACAGTGTAATTAGGGATGAAACTTCAGTTAAGGCCTCCTATTTGGTACAATCCCTTTTTGAAATATGGGTCCCACAAACTGCAATGGAGAAAGTGGGTGTATAAGGGTATTGTACATGTAGAACAGCTTCTAGTGGGAAATCATTTTAAATCCTTCTCTGAGATATGTGATGACTTCAACCTTCCAAAAAAACCAGCTGAATTGCAATATGTTGCAATTGTATCCAGTACTGAAAAAAATCAGCGTGGACCTTTAGGAAATGCACTGGATAGACTATAATTTTGCCTTGAAATTTTATTTTCTTCTCCATTCTGTGCCATCACTTTATGAATATATATCACGTAACAGACCTGGTATGGACTATTTCAGACTTTTGTGGAATGAAGACCTAGGTATTCAGATGACAGAATCCTAGTGGAAATCAGCAATTTAGAATATTTTACCATCTACAGCTGTTTTCAGACTGCACTGATATAACAGAAGATCATTTTTCATTTTCACTGGGCTCCCTCTAAACTTAAAAAAATAAATATACTGCCAATAGATGTGTTGGAGATGCACTGCATCACAGGCAACACTCAGTCATATGTTTTTGTCATGCCCTGTTATCAATTATTTTCAGAAAGACATTATAACCTGAGTTAATATGGTTTTAAACACAGCTCCAATACCTTTGGCAAGTATGTGTATTCTTGGGTCTATACCCAAGGAGGTCAAATAGAAACATGTCAGATTGCACTTCTACAACAGTCCTTTACTAATGACTCTCAGGATTATATTACTCCATTGGACAAGTAGGACATCTCCAATGGTTGAAACCTGCTTTAGTGAGATGGCACAACTGGCATCTATGCAGAGAGTCATGTTTTGCAGGTTTAACTGCTTCAACAAGCTTGGCACAATTTAGAGAGATTTCTTAGAATACACTGGTAATTAAATTATTAGTCCTTACACACTTATATTTTTTCTTCTTCTATCCCTCCTCCTTCCTTTCTTTTCCGTTCTCTTTCTCCCTCCCTTTACTGTGTATTGCTTGTGACAGATATGTATGTAGCTCATGTTGAGATATATATATTTCAGATTTCTGTGTTGCATTTAAAAAAAATTACTTAAAAAAATATTACTGTTCAGTAAATACATCTCATTACTGTAATTACTTAATAGTCCAATCTACATGAAAATTGGACTCTGTATTTAAGGTTTGGTGTTAATATCTTGTTTTGCTTAACCTTTGGAATTATTACTATTTTCCAATATGTATACATTAAATGTATTGTGGATTATTTTATTACTATAAACAATTAATTAATGAAATCATTAATATTTATTAGTATTTTCTGCTGATGGAATTTCTCCATTATAAATGGCAGTGTAAAAGATTTGTTTGTTTAAATTCAGCCGAACTTTGTGTTTGGGGAAAAAAGAGTAGCATACGAACAGTCAGTCAATCCCATTCTGAGGTCCTGAATTAGAAAAGTTTGTTGAACTTGCATCCGGAATGTCTCTGTTCAGGAGAACTACTTATATGCATGAAGTTGCTAAATCAGAGCATAAGAATGTCTTAGGAAAATTGATAAGAAAATAAGAAGAAGCCAGTAAGAACAACCAGCCAATAAGAGAAGCCAATAAGAATTTCTCTGACTTCAATTTTATCTGAAATGTTTCTCAGAATTTCAGAAATACTTTACTTTCCTCCAGCTACACTTTAGATTTGATTGTTTTTGTTAGGATTTTAAAATTTCTGTCAAGTATTTATGGAATATTGGTAAATACTAGTCTATATAGAGCGTGACACAAGTTACTGTCATTCTATACAGAGAAACAAAATTCTAGGGAAAACCATTATCAATCCAGATCAAGCATTGTAAAATATATTGCTTATTAGAGTCATAAGCAAGTGGGATTTATTCAGGTTCACAGTCATGAACAGGATGACAGTTAAATCTGTATGCCAAGGAAAGCTAATCCAGTGTTTGAATCTGAATACTGTTCCTTGATGCCATGGGTTTAAGAGCCTAGTGGAGATGGGATTTTATCTAAAAAGGCACACTTCAAGATGCTGATTATTAAAAGCCAACAGAGAAAAAAGGAAAAAATTGAGATAAACAGGCCTAATAATATTGTTCAGTCTGTTCAAGTAACAGACTCAGTCACAACAGGTATGCACATTTAATACAGCATAGTAGGGAGATCATTAAGGTACTAAAAAAAATAGTAAAGGGATTATGTCCAAGTGCCATAACCTCTTGGACCATCTTCACTGATTCAATGATTTGTTCAAATCACATGAAAATTTCCACTAATATAAAAAATGAGTTCAGTGAAGTGCTGCATCATTTTTACAATAGTCATAACTATGTACAGTTAGAGATACTATCAGCAATTTAACAAAATGTAAATGTTAAAAACTGCAACATAAAACTACAACACAATGTGGAGATATCTTACATGAATATCTACTTGCCCTGACATTTACATTTCCATCTAAGTCTTTTAAAGTATCAGTAGAAAGGAAGATTATCGTTATCAGTTGCATACCTGTCAACGGTATAACTGTTCTTTTCTTAAAACTGCTCTTCTTTTCTTAGCTTGTTAAATTAAAATACAGCCAATGATATACCATAATCTGTAAGTGTGTTAATGTGTTATAACCATGGTATTTATGACACCCTAAGGATATTGTAAATATTCATATACAATACATCACATTTTATTATTTGTGAGTATCAAACATTAAGAACAAAGAGGTAGACTTTCAAAGGCAGAGACAGGAGGTAAGTGTCTAACTCCAACTGAAGGTCAATAGCAATTAGCTGCCTAACTACCATTTATGCCTTTCAGCCTCCCCCAAACCTGCCAAACCATCAACAATATGAGCATGAAGAGAAAAAGGAAAAAAAATCCACTATGTTCCTGGCTAGCTAAAATGATACGTATTAATTCTTTAAACTCAAAAGGAAAAGAAAGACAATCTCTGAAACAGACAATTCAAAACACTCTCTCAGCAGCTTACACACAACAGACTACAAGACAGCTTTAAAACCACCAACAGGGCTGTATTGATATGTGTGAGGTTTAATTTTAATTGAATCCTATACACTGAGTGTGAGAGGGTCTTAAAAATTAAAAAAAAAAATAAATCAGATAAGACCCTTTGTGCTCTACTACTTGACATATGAATTAGCAACAAAAGAAGTGTAGGCCTCTCACGTATGTAGTATGTATTCTCTGAAGTTGAGCTTTTGTTCCATGCTTATAAATTCTGTTCATCTTTCAGACACTAACGGGGGAACAGTAAACCTTGACAGATAAATTAAAAATTATTCAAGGGGGAACTGGTCATACTGGCAAGCATGGTCATGTGGGAAGTAGGTGATCCACTGGAAACGATGATCATAATATCATAAGAAGGTTAGTAGTGATTAGGCAGGACAGACACATGGAACATATCCTGCTAACCTGGCAAAAGGTATGAATAGTAGTAACAAATCAGGAGAAGCTGCCCAGTTTTCCTCCTGCCCAGGCAGGAGGTCGGACTTGAAGATCTACAAGGTCCCTTCCGACCCGACTTCTATGATTCTATAAGATCTCTTTTCACCTACTTATCTGTCTTTGAAGACATGAGGAGCAAGTGGCAGTTGTAACAAACTCAGATTATTACATGCAGATGTTTTGCCGTGATTATTTCTTGTTATCTCAAATTCCTTGTTCCAGCTGGATGCCTGTATTATGTCCCTAGGGATCAGGATGGCAGGCCTTGAACATGCACATCTTTTAGGACACAATTAATTTTTATGTTTCCCCACAGTCAGGCTGACAGCCACTGTACAGTGTGTGGGGTGTGTCGGGTGTGTGTATAAAACAAATGCAAACGGAAGCTCAGGCTGCATTTCTTGTAATTATGCCTAATTTTCAACTGTTAGTTTGATTGTAGGAGTCAGGCCTTACCATTAAAAAGGGGACATCATTAAAAATCATCCACTTGATAATGAGGTTCTGATGAACAGCAGGGGTCAAAGAATAAGGCTACCACTCCCTTCTAAGTGATATGCACATTGCTGTAAGACCAAATTTTGGCAGCAGAATACACTTTGCTGAGGCTATGAGAAAGCAGTTAGGTTGGTGGTTTCATAAGTGCCTCCTCAGCATCCTTGGTCATCTTATTCTGTCATAGGTGAAGGATCTCAAGACAAGCAATGCTGTTTGTAGTTTGGCCTCTACAGTCCAATGGACAGAATCTGTATTTCAAATTTGGCATAATATGAATCTCCTACATGTACCAAGTTACTTATACGGGCTATTTTTAAAAGTTGGAGCCTTCCCTTTATACTTCTTTTTTACTAAGTATGCTTGAGGCAATGAATTTTCATTTCAATGCATAAGCATCTCTAAGGTATGGGCAGAAGCACTTCTAATATATTCTCCACTTAAATATAGAATCATAGGGCTGGAAGGGACCCCGAAGGATCATCGGGTCCAGCCCCCTGCATAAGCAGGAAAGAAATCTGGGGTCAGGTGACCCCAGCCATGTGACCGACCGTCCAGTCATCTCTTGAAGACCTCTGGGGTAGATGACTGCACCACCACTGGGGAGAGCTTGTTCCATAGTCTGGACACCCTAGTTGTAAAGAAGTTTTTCCTAATGTTCGGCCTGAAACTATCTTCCAAGAGTTTGTGGCCATTGTTTCTAGTTTTCCCCCAGGGTGCTCTAGTGAACAGTTGTTCACCGAGCCTCTGATGTACACTTCTGATATAAGAAGCCGCAATCAGGCCCCCCTCTCAGCCTTCTTTTCTTTAGGCTGAAGAGTCCGAGATCCCTCAGCCTCTCCTCGTATGGCTTGCAGTGCAAGTCCCTGATCATATGGGTGGCCCTTCTCTGGACCCTCTCAAGCTTTAGCACATCCTTGTTGAAGTGCAACGTCCAGAACTGGATGCAATACTCAAGCTGCAGCTGCACCAATGTTGAGTAAAATGGGAAAATCACTTCTTCGGATTTGCTGGAGATGCATCAATTGATGCATGCCAGAGTTTTATTGGCCCTAGCAGCTACTGCGTCGCATTGCTGGCTCGTATTCATGCTAGGGTCTATTGTTAACCCCAGATACCTTTCATTTGTAGTGCTGGTCAGATTAGCAATGCCCAGCCTGTAGGTGTGCTGAGGGCTCTTCTTTCCAAGATGCAGCACTTTGCATTTCTGTACGTTGTACCTCATCTGGATCCGTTCTGCCCAACATGTCAGACTGTCTAGGTCTGCTTGTATCCACAGCCTATCTGCAGGTGTATCTGCACAACCACATATCTTGGTGTCATCCACAAACTTGGCCAATCGGCTTTTCACCCCCTCATCCAGGTCATTGTTGAAGATACTGAACAGCACTGGGTCAAGTACCGACCCCTGGGGTATGCCACTGCCCATATCTTGCCAGGACGACACCGATCTATTCATTTGGACTCTCTGTGTCCTACCTCGCAACCAATTTTACACCCACTTGATGGTCCTGCAGTTGAGCCTGATATCTTCCAGTTTTCTTATCAGTACCTCATGGGATACCAGGTCAAAGGTTTTCTGGAAGTTGAGCTATATGATGTCAACCACTTTTCTCTCATCCAGGTAACGAGTCACCTGATCATAGAAAGCAATGAGGTTGGTCAGACAAGACCTGCCCGCAATGAAGCAATTAGAAGTTAAGCTAATTGGCCTGTAGCTTCCTGGGTCTTCACGCTTCCCCTTCTTGGAGATGGGCACAACACTGGCCCTCTTCCAGTCCTCTGGGATTTTTCCAGAGGCCCATGATTTTTGAAAGACCTCTTCCAGGGGCTCTGCAATTACTTTGGCCAACTCTTGCAGCACTCTTGGGCGCAGTTCATCCAGTCCTGCTGATGTATATATGTCCAATTTCTTTAACTGATTGTGCACCAGTTCTATGGCAATGGTGGGAACTGTGTCAATCCTGCCCTGTTCGTTCTATGCTCTACCTGGCATGTTGTTCCCCTTGGTCTTGTGAAAGACCGAGGCAAAGTAGTCATTTAGGAGTTCTGTTTTTTCCTGAGTGGTAGTGACCAGGTATCCTGAGGCATTGAGCAGCGGCCCCACACACCCATTAGTTTTCCTTTTACTCCCTATGTAGCTAAAGAAGGACTTCTTGTTGTTCTTGATTCTTGTAGCTAGTTTTAGTTCAGTTTCTGCCTTAGCTTGCCTAATCTGTTTTCTACAAGTGCAGGCCATTGTCAAGTAGTCTTCCTTAGAGGCTGTCCCAAGCTTCGATTGTTTGTATGCCTCTTTCTTTTTCTGTAGAAGGGCTGCAACTTCCCTGCTTAGCCAAGAGGGTTTTTTGACCCTTCTGCTACTTTTTCTCTGTAAGGGAATGGATTTTTTCTGAGCCTTAAGGATGTATCCTTAAGGAATGACCATTCTTCTCCTGCTCCCTTTACCTGTGGTCCTTGGTCTCTCAGGGCATTCTCTACTAGTGATCTGAGCTTATAAAAATATGTGTTTTTGAAGTCTAAAACTTTGAGCTTGGTATCTGTTTTGTCAGCCTTGCGATGGACCGTGAACGTAATGAATTCATGGTCACTATTGCCTAGGCTGCCCTCTATGTTTAAGTTGGTCACCAGGTCATCCCCTTTGGCCAGGACCAGGTCAAGAACTGCATTTCCTCTAGTTGGTTTGTGCACCTCCTAAGTCAAAAAAAGCTCTTTGGTGCTGGTCAGAAAGGATCGTGATTGATTCAAGCTGACTGAGCATTCCTCCCAGGAAATGTCTGGGTAGTTGAAATGACCCATGACAACCATGTCCCATGCATGCATGGCCTCTGTTAGTTCATGGGGAAACGCTATATCAAATTCCTCCCCTTGGTTAGGCGGCCTGTAATATACACCTACAGTCAGGTCTCTCTCGCTGCACCTCCCCCAGAGCTAGACCCAGAGGGTTTCAAGCTGTTCTTCTTTGGGGCCAACATGGGCCTGTAGGGCGGTGTACTGCTCCTTCACACAGAGGGTGAACACCCCCACCTCTCTTCCCTACCTGATCCCTTCTGTGAAGGACGTAGTCCTTTATGGCTACGTTCCCGTCATGAGAGGAGTCCCACCAGGTCTCTGTGATCCCTACTAGATCGTTGTGCCCAGTGGAAAAGCAGGAGGACTAGTTCCTCCTGCTTCTTCCCCATGCTTCTGGCATTGGTGTACGGGCAATATGAGTCACAAACACTTTAAGGAAAAGTTGAGAGAGAATATAAAGATGTAATGAAAAAAAATCATATTCTTTGCTGATCATTTTGAAATGTTATACTGGAAAGAAAGCAGGAAAAGTGATTAAACATACATGACTGGGAGTCAGAATATCCATGTCGTTTTTCCTTTTTTTTCCCTCACAGATAGTATTTGAAAAATCACTTCACTTCTGAGTGCCTCAGTTTTCCCACCTGTACAATCGTGGTAATAACTCATTTCTTTAAAAAAGTAAAGAACTTTAAAGATCTTGGAGGTAAGATATTGTTGAAGGGTAGAGCACTGTTGTCAATGTTGTCAAAACAGTTGTTCTCAACCTCTTTTAGGCTCAAGGCACCCCTTGGAAAAATGCCAATGCTTAGCTTTCACTTATTCTTCCATAGTCAAAAAGAATAGAGTAATTATTTTGTTGCAAAGAACTCAGAAAGACCACAACAGGTGAAAATGTTTTTGAGACTATGGCTTCCTATTTCAAATCTCCTAATTCATCTTGTAAAATATGTGTAGGTATTTGCACACTTAATGGTGCTAATATTGTGTCGTGCCCCTCAGCACCCTTGGAAGGATCTCATGGCACCTCAGAATGCCGTGGCACCCTGTTTGAGAATCATTGCACCTGAACAAAATGAACTGTGGTGGTTATCACTATGGTGAAAGATAGTTATTCAGTGACCCTGAGCAATTTCTGTTATTTATGATAGGTGAATAAAAAAGCACAGTAGGATTGTAAGGTAATTTTGAGACATTGCCAGCCTAAAAATATATTTTACCGTGTGTGGACTTTTAAACGGAAGCACTCTCAAGGGCTAGTAATACTGCTACTCATTTCTGACTTTGTCCTCTCTCACATATAATAGGGATTAGAAAATCTGTATGCATTCATAGCATGCTGACAATAGCTGTAAATTTGAAGTCTTAAGGAGTAAACACTATGAGAAATATTGTATGATTGAATAGGGTCATTAAGCCAGCTATAGAAAGAAAAAATATTCATCACAAATCATTTTCCTTGCTGAGTTCTTAAGAAGCTTTTACCTGCATATGGCTGGAAAGCATTCCTGAAGTCCCTTTTTCTTGACTAAGGATCCTTCAAGGCAATACATGATGATGTCCATAACCTTGGAAACAAGAATTGAAATTGTTCAAACCACTTAATTTTAATGTTTCATAAAAAAAAAAAATCCTTCATAGCTACAGAATTTTCTAATTCTTGTCCTTGTCTGTATCTTTGATCCATAAATATAAAATATTCTCTTCTTAAAAACAAAACAAAACACACTATGCTGCATGCCATGAAATTTCCAACAATAGTACTGATAACTCAAGTGACCATTCATTCATAGTGTTAATAACCATTTCACAAAGCACTAAGCAACAGACAAACATTTGCTACTGAAGTCCTTAAAAACACTATGGCATTTAGTATAAGTGGTAGTTTCAGAAGAATAATTATGGTTAAGTGAAATGGATTATTACATGATTTCTCAAAAACATATGGACACACATTGCAAAACATTTTTACCTCTACAAGGAGATCAACCACATCTGTCGGCATCTTTTCAATAAGAATTTCAATGACTCTTAGGATCTCTCCTTTAGCTCGAGCAAGGGTTGTGGTGTGAATATTTTGTTGAGACTGAGTGTTTGCTGCCAAGGCAGTGTGTCTGTGAACCTACAAAAAATATTATGCATTTAACTACTGCGATCCACACACACTTCATCTACACTTATTATGGGCTTTCCATCTTAATTTCTTAATAACGGATCAGATTCCAAAATGAATATGATCTCTACCTGGGATGGAATACAAGTATTCAGGTGGGTTACTATATTGTGGGTGCATCTAAAAGAAATGCTACCGTTCAGTTGGTACTACACATTTATTTAGTACTTGTATTAGCAAGTACTAAATAAATGTGCAGTAACCAGAGTTACTGTCAGTGGCATAGGTGAATATCTTTTAAGTGATGCCACTGCGCAGTAGCCTAATAATACTGTGCAGAAGCATATTAGCACTGTCCTTGCTGTGATGTGCTGCTGCACAGTATTATTCGGCTACTGTGCAGTCAGCATCTTGTGTAGATGTACCCAGTTTTACCTTGTCACATCTTGTCTTTTTCACTGTGTTCATAAAGCCAGTGGTGGGGGGGCGGTAAGTCTGGGCAGGGAATATTGAAGTTTGCTGTTCATACCCTATTCTAAAATTACATCTTTGACCTGGAATGATTAGAAAGGGGGTGGGGAGGAAGCAGGCTTCAAAATGATTAAAAAGTAAATACCTAGTTTGATTGAACAGTCCAGAAGTCTCAAACCAAATTAACATATTTAAAGATAACATCTGGACAGAAATATTTCATAAAAAGCCTTTGTACTTTGGATAACTTATCTGCCTTACTTTGGAGATGTTTAAATTATTATTATTATTATTGTTTTAATAACAAACTCAGAACAGAATTCTTATTACAGTCTTTGACATGTTGGTAGATTTTATTTAGTGATTCACACTGATTAAAGGGGAGGTCAGAAGGATTATATTTTGGATTTAAAATGTATTGCAGGGAAAAAATGCTAATAGCATACTGTGATGCATTGACAGGCATGTTATATGCAAGTCACAGAAAATTATTCTTCCAATCTACTCAGCACTACTGAGGCCTTCTCTTCGAGCCCAGTGCCCAACTTTGGGTACACACACTTCAAGAAAAATATGAGAAACTTGGAAAGAGTCTTGGGGAGCATTAATATAACTAGAGGTCTAGAAAACATGTCATAAGAGGAAAGGTTGAGAGTACTAAGTGTATTTATTTTGGTAAAGAGATGACTCGGGGAGATTTGAAAACACAAAATACAAAGTGGGTGGTTGTAAAAAGGATAGTGATCTATGATTCCTGGGGACAGGACAAGAAGTAATGGTCTTAAATTGAAACAAAGAAGATTTAGGTTGGATATTAGGAAGAACTTCCTAATTCCAGGTTACTAGGCCCTGGAATAGGTTACTTAGAGAGGCTGTAGAATCTCTATTGCTAGAAATTTGTAACAGCAGGCTAAAACAACACTTGAATTAGTTAGCAGACAGGAATGATCCTGCTTTGAGCAGGGGACTGAACTGGAAGGTCCTTTCCAACTGTATTCTTCTATGATCTGCATGAGGCAGGGACTGCAGGAGATTGAACTAAGATGATGGAGGGATAGGCTGGTAGAAGGGAATTCCTAGATTCTTTGCTGCCCTTACTCCATTCCCTCCACCTCCCAACAATTCTAAGGAGGACCTGAATAAACCGAATAAATTTGTCTATCATAAGACAAGTTGGGTGGAGTGATGACCTAGGAAGCAGCATTTGTACTGCGACTGCCAACTTGGAGGAATAGGAAGAAGAGACTTTTATTCTCCCTTCCTTGCAACCAATTAAGAAAAAAAAAAATCTCTCACAGTACCATATAGAAATACCAAGAACAAAAAGACCTCTTTCTTCTCCTCCTGAACCTGACTTGCCTAAGCTATCTAAGGTGAAACACCAGGCTCTCATCTCATATTTCGAATGTTACTTGGATTTTACATGCTCAAAAATATCAGAACTCATCCATTAAAATATCTCGTTCTTTCAACCATTCACATAAGATGGACTGGATCAAAAGTCGAAACCAATAATCAATTTTCTTTCAGTCCTTAAATCAAGAATACCTGCATTGTCTAAGTAAGGTCTAAGGAAAAACTTAGTAAGTGGTATTTTGCCCACTGCTGTGCGTGTGAATTAGAAATTTATACAAGCATACATCAGGACACAGGAACTTTCTAAACCAATGTCAACCTGTCAAATCACCTTGCGCACCGGTTAACAATAGGTAGTTGCATAACGTGGGTGTTTTCATATCTCCAAGTAGTTTTGTATAATAACGAACCCATTTTTTCTCCAATAAGAACTAAGGTGTGTTTGGGGTTGGGTTTTTTTTCTAAAGGAGATTTAGCTGGTTTTTTTTAAATCACCTTTTTGGAGTAGTACAGTAGCAAAGCATAAAACTATTAAAAAATGGAGATCATTATTCTTTTGAAAGTACAGCTCAGTGAACGCTAGAAAAGTTCTTCTCACCTCCTTGGCAATAGTTGTTATGAAGGCGGGTGGTCTGGCAGTGGCAATGAGTGAGAGAGCATGTCGTGCAGAGCGGGCGGAGTCAGCTGCTGGATTCAGAGGCAACCCCATTGTGATGCTAAACAGGGATCAGACAAAGAGGGGGAAAAAGAAAAGAAGCATTAGAAATATAGAGTGAAAAGATTAGACACAGCTTATAATGTCAGTTCAAGGTCAACGGGAGCAGTCAAACAGTTAGAATATAATGGACTTTCAACAATGAGCAGTGATTAGGAGTCAGGGTGTTCTAGCATCAAATACAAAATCGAATAATTAACCATGAAGATTGAAAACAGTATGTGCATCTGTCCAAAGTGTTAAAAAGGCCTTGTTAACAAATTATCTAGCCGTAGCATTGAATACATATCAGAAAACCCAGGACAAGGCAAATAAAGAATGTCATACAAAGTATTTTTATGTTTTATTCTTTGTCAAAATTTAAAAAGTAGCTTCCAAATGCACCTTGTATAGTATTACTATTTACTTAATTTCATTAAGCCCTTAACAGAAGTCTAGGGGAAAGAAGGGGGTAAAAAGAAAGAAGAGATACTTCTTGTGGTACTGAAAACATTACATTTGGTTTCCTGGTCTGAATAGATTACTCAGCTTTAAATACTATGAACAGGACGAAAATAGAAAGAGAGACAAAATGAAGTATCTGATGTAGAATTGTTTTCTTTGTCTACCAAAATTATGCAAATGCTATTTCGATGTAGAACTGGGCTGGTTTTGCTGCTCAACTCCTTTTAAGTATAATGGACTCCATGAATCTAAACTTTTCACATGCCACAGTACTTACTACCACAAGATACGGGTAAGCAATCCAAGAGCTTTACTACAATAGTGTTCATCTAACACGTAGAAATAAAAAAAATGATAATAGAGAACTTCTGAAGCAACAACAACAACAAAAAGAAATCAAGCAGCTTACTTTATAATGCTGTATTTGGCTTTGTTACTTGACAGGAATAAAGTAGCCAAGTTATTCTTGTATGAAAATCTGCTTTTGCAACTATCACCACAAATTATACAAAACACTACTAAATGTTTTGGCAGCTGACAGCAATTTTAATAGTAGATCTGACAGATATTATCCAAGAGAGACAAACAAGTGTTGCTGCACTTGAATCAGGCCCCCAGTATAAACCAAGTGCCCAGGAAACAGTTACCTCCCTAAACTATGATAATATCTTACATGAAGAGAATAAGACGAATGCATAACATACCTCTCACCTGCGCTTAAGAAGAAGGCTATAAATCTGCCATTCCCATAAAAGCCATTCACCTGTTCATGTCCTAAGTGTTAAGGATCACGGGAAGTGAACACTATGGCAGGACAGCACTTAAACAATTTACATACTCAGCCAGATCCATTGGAGGGAGCCTCTCACCGACAAAACATAGTAGGAAGAACAAAAAGGATAGAAGAGAGCAAGTAACCAGAATAGGGAAGAGGGTTCTTTGCCACAGACCTCAGGATTTTTGCAGGACTGAAGAGAACATGCAGAGCAGTTTAAACTTCTTTTCTTAATACTCCCTGCCCTTTCAGAACTGTCCAGGCACTGGAGTTCAGTAAGACGAACCTCTACATACTCCTTTGAACATACATTTAAAATGGAAAACCTTCTGCTATTGCAGCAGAGGAAGAGAGGGGCACAAACGACTCATTGCCACCTCTGGTACAGATCTTCAAAGACTGCCTGTGGCTGAAAGCTTGGTCCTGCTGTTATGGAAGCAGCATCGGAATTCAAAGTTCATTGTGACCTGGTGCGGTGTCCCTCACTGAAACAGCTAGCTTTCTAGTCTTGATGACTGTGAGGAAAATATTCCAAACATGAACTGAATATAAACTAAGTGCTGCCTTCCGAACCCGCTGATAGTCTGAAACGAACAATCACTTAAGGAGCTGTAAAGTGCTTCTTCCATCTCCACCGGATACGAACACTAAAGCCTAACAATGATAACTAAACAAAAACCTTGTTAACATGTCTGCTACTAGTCATTTCTGCATGCAAATCCTACCAATCCCAGGTGCTAACAGTCCCAGCTCTGTTGCAGCTGCTCCTTTTACTCATGGACCTTCACCCTGACACTTTCTACACTGCAATCTGCAGTATTCCGAACAGAAAAAGGGGGTGAAGAATAGAATGAAACAAACGTGACCAGCCCTACAGTCTGTGCATTTATCATGTTTTGATTTCTCTGAAGCTGCTATACAAATCTCCTACAGTCTCGGCGGTGGCACATCACAGAATGTTAGGTCTGATCTACAAACCAGAGTCCAACACTCCTTTAAACAGGGAAATCTAACTTCACTGGTCAGTACAAGGGACTTGCAACTGGGGAAGTGTGGGACAAAAATTAGAACTCTGGCAGAAGATGTCATGTTCAAAGACCGACCGATTAAGGCATAAAGTTTTTCTAAAGTTATAGGTTATAGCAGAGGGAAA
>NW_005841915.1:3781641-3807367 GCF_000455745.1 Alligator sinensis | reverse complement strand
GAGGTTAGAGCAGAGAGAAAGAGACTATTTAATCCACAGCAGTACTCTTCCACTGGCCTGAACTGGCATGGATATTTGCTATGGGGCACACTAACAACTTAGATTTCAAGCATATAGGGCAAGATAGTTGGTACCATTCCTGCCATCTTGCTCACTTCATGCCATTTCCTTGTAAACCACAGTGGCTAGGATACAGTGTATAGGTGTAGGACTTGCATTTAATTGGTACATTAATCTACACTGCAAAATTGAATGCAAGGCAACACAAAATATGTTCAGATCATGCCTTGCTGAGTTTTGAAAATGTAATAAATGTAAGATTTATGTATGTTCTCCATACTACTTTAGATGTCAATGTATTCTGGCACAGCAAAGCATGTTGGAAAATATGTTTTGGGGATGTATTATCCCAGACATCTGCCAGTATCATCAACAAGTTATGGCTATTGGCCAAGATGTTAAAAAATGACTAGTGACTTTTGTGGCTGAATTTCTGGGTGCCCCACCTGAGATTCCATTATGAAAGAGCATCAAGAATCAAATCATTAGTTGGGCTCTCACTCAACACAGAATTAAATTTAGAATAATGTCAAATATTTTTCTACAGGCTGTTATGCTCACCAACCAGCAGAACCCAATATGAACATCATGAGTGGAGCACAAGGTCATACACATTGGCTAGATAGACATTCAAAAAGCCTGAGGCGGAATTGATGAAACCATGATGGGTTTCTCTAAGCTCCATAGATTGGGAGCAAACAGAGCACACATTTGCCCTTCGTGTGTGTGTGTGTGGGGGTGGGGTTTGGGGGGAAGAGGGTAGCTTGCACATGCCTGTACTGGCCAAGGCCAGCAGGCTGGGGACACTCACAGCTCCCAGCATGCTGGAGACCACTGAGGGCAGCCGAATGACTGGCCAGCCCCGATTGGCTGCCAGGCACACGCCCCCCATCCCCTGCTGTTAGATGCAGGGAGGGAGGGAGCCAGTGTAGAATCTCTGCCCCAGCCCCACCCCTCCACCAGCAGCTGGCTGCCAGCAGCAGCAGGGGGGAAAGCGGAGGCCTCTCCTGCACAGACCCAGCCCCCCCAGACCCAGCCAGAACAGCTGGGGGGCCCCTGCTTCCTGGCCTGCCTGGCAGTGTGGCTTCTCTCTCCAGCCCCACTGTCAGTGATGGGGGTGGGAGGAAGATGGGGGTGCTGGCTGGAGCGGGGGCTGGCATAGGGGCCTCTACTCCCCCTTCCCTCCCACTGCCTAGTCCAGCTGGAAGGCACAGGAAGGACACAGGGCTGGGGAGCAGATGCTTTGCTGCCTCAGCTCTGTAACAGCTTGGGGGCAGGGTCGGCCTGGCACTCAGCAGGAGCAGATAATCGTAGGCCAAAGCTAACCTGCCTGTCCTGCAAGATGGACTAGCAGGGGCCACAAAGCAGCATGGGATGCTGGGGGAATGTGACCTAACTTGAGGTGGAAGAGGATCTGCTACAGAAGTACGACAGACAGGTCTAATCTAAACCAATTGAATCTGATACTACATCCATCCAGGTCAATCTTAGACCAGGTTCTGCCATTTTTAAACAGGTCTACATGCACTGTACTTCTGTTCTGTTACAGGTTTAGACCAGTTGCTGATCACTTAAACCGGTTTGTGTGTAATGTATGTAAATAGCCATTATAAAGAGAGATTCTTTTTTTCCCCCAGAACACAGGCAAATGTGCAGCTCCGACTGGCTGGTGAGGCAGCACTGATTGTTAAAGCAATTTCTTGACCTTAGCTGTGGTAACATCCTATCCCAGACTTCTATGGATGCCGAGTGTTAATAAAACAAAGACTTTTCATTAAAAGAACGATGCCATTTAAGTGTATGCTAACTGCTTAAGATGTTTTTTATTACATGGAAAAGAGATAAAAATCTACATCTTTCTCCTCTATCAATGTGTTTTCAGAGTTTAATGCAATAACAGAGGCACTCAAGATACATATATATTGAAGACAGTTTGCCCAGGCCCAATTGAATAAACCTATCTACTGGCATATGTATTTTAATGCTAAATACTGTGGGTAACCCATATATTGCAAGTTATGGCTTATTACTTATTTAATATGCTTATTATTAAGCAATACAAAATTACAGCTTGCTTCTACAGAAAAAGAAAACAGAAACTGGACATCCAGTCCTGCAGTCCTTGTTCATGGGTAGTAATTAGTGGAATTAGTAAGGCTCCAATGTCCAGTCTTATGACTACAATAATTTTATACAACTAATGCTAATAAAATGAACATAAATGTTCCTTCCTAAAGCCCTAACGCACTGGGGTCCAACCCTTTTGGCAGGCGCACCACAAATCAGTTTCCAATCACCTTCCTCTGTCTGATCCGCTGCTCTGCTTTTTGTTTCCTGCCCCATGTGCCGAGGCTGCCTACCCCTTCCTTGATCTGTCATGTGCCACACACAAAGGCTGCCCAAGCTACTTGTGGCACACGTGCCACAGGTTGGCCATCCCTTCCCTAAGTTAACATGCCCACCTTTGGTTATCTTAAGTCAGATCCTTCCCTATGCTACAACTCTGCTCAATGATCATCTATCCTTGTACTCTCCTGATTCCTACGGTGGATGAGAGCCAGCTCAGCCTTCAGTTTAAGTCAGAACAGCCTCCACAATGAACAACATACAGCTGCTACTACCTTCCATAGGACTGTTTGATATGTGCTGTCATGGTTCAACCATGCCTCTTCCATCCTCAGATGTTCCTGGATTGGCACAAAGCTCCCTTATCAGGAGACAGAATATGGCTCATTAAAGCTGTTTGTTCTGAATGCTAATAGGAGAATCCAGAAAGCTATTGCAAACAACCCAATGGGACAGACAGTGGATATTGTATTTTTGGGACATTTATCCATGGTATATTTACAGAACACTTGCACAGAAGTTTAAGGCGATGAATTGTTTCCTTTTAAAAATAGCACAGTGCCATAATGTCAAATTGTGCAGGCATCAAATTGATAAGAAAAAAAGCACTAACATCTGCCCAACCTCCAATTAACATGTAACAGTTTATCTATTCACTTAATGACATTAATGCTTGATATCTTCAGATCTGTCACTAGAGCAACGATTTCTGTGGGATACAATTGGTATTTCCAGCTATGTAAAAATGTCCCTGGTTCAAAAAAGATGTTTCTCATTCCCAAATTTTATTGTCATCTCTGAATAGCTTGGAAATAGATTTAAGGTAACTCCATATGTTGACTCATGAGGGAAGAATTGACACACAACTTGCAACATCCTAACAAGGGAACAAGAAAGACAACGTGAGTAAAAGCAAATAAAAAGGACACACTGCTTTATTAGGGCACAGGAATTATCATTTCAAGAACTCTAGGCTCATCTTTCTAATAAAACCTTTGATTTTGAAATTTTTCCCCCTGTACACGTCTCTCCTATGCTCCTGTTTTATAAGAAGCTTGTGGCCTGTGGTATAAAGAGTACTGGCAATGAGCTGGGATGACCAATTACTTCAAAGGTTCAAAGCTATGATTGAATGGCAATTAAACTTGCTTACTAACCCATCAGGGATTCTCATATACAGCTTATATTAGGTATTTAAAAGAGTTTAAAAATGATTATTGGAGCTATTTTCCATCTGTAAAAATAAGTGCTTCATTTACTATCAACTCTGTTCATGTTTTGTGCAGGAACTGAGGGCTGAAACTAGTGGCAGAATTTTTTCACCGCTTATTTATTTGCATAGTTCTTTTCATTATTATTTTTTTAAAGATATGCACAGTTCCCCTTGAACCATATTTGGCACCTTGCTGTTGCTTCTGGATATTTTTTTTAATAATATATTTTTTCCTTTGGTAATTCTTGTACATCTCACATAGGAAATACTGGAGAAAGAACCAAAAACAAAATCTTGCTTATCATTTTCTTCTTTCTTTTCCTTTTCCTCATCCGTAACTCCCATAAAATACTGAATATAAACATTAACTTAGATCCTGGAACAGCATGCACTGATGTACCTGTTATTGTTTATTTGCTATACTCATTTGAATAAAAGTAAAAGCATTTAAGGCCCTATTTTTTTTGCAAGGCTATTGTGATGGAAACATCGAGAACCAGATCAACAATTTAAACATACAGTTATATAGGCCTATATGATCCTTTTGTGGTACACAGCCAAACCTTTAGTAGCTTAGATAGTATTTTTGCCCAGAAGCAAGGAAGTGCATGTTTCTGTCTGTAGCATGTTCCCTCCCAGTGTCGGTAAGCATGCTTTTTCCTGAAAAGCAACAGGCTTCTTGTTAATTCATTAACATCACTCAGCACTGGTACTATGTGGCCACAGATTAACCTCCTCCTGCAGCTGGGCCAGCTGGTCTGCATGTCCTCTTTCAGAGTAAAAGCTGTGCGTGATGGGGCAGGCATAGTGCACTAGGACCACAGAATAACACAAAAAGCAGATGCAAAACCAGGCTTCAAAGGGAGGTGCCTATGTCCCTTATATCCAGACCTGGGGTCTTTTAGCTGATGAACTTAACCATTTCCACATATTCCACACTGGTAGGACACACATGACCCCTCTTGTCTTTTGCCATATACAGATTCCTACCATGCTGTAAGCAGATACCTACCTGTACACACTGTATTATATTTAAGATATAGAGGAACCTTTACTGAATTTGATAGAGCCTATCCTATCACAATGCATGCCCCAATATTATCAGAAGCAGTAAGACAGTCCAGACTATTCTGTTTACTGATTTAGTAAACTAGATTCATTTGCAAGTCTGTGGGGTTTTTTATTTAAAAATAGGCAGTGTACAAAAGGCTGCTTATTCATGGCTCTCAGCACCTCTGGCAAATGTTAAAAGCAGTCTGTTGGTACAAACAAGAATCAACATAGCAGCCTCTTCCACACCAAAGATAGCATGTAGCCAAAAAGGAAAATATGCATGATTATGATAGTGGGTCAGAATTCATTGCCTGTGTCCTGCTAGCAAAAAGTCTGTCTGTGGTCAGGATTTAGCTGAACAAGTTTCCATTAAGCCGGGGTCCAAGAGCTGGCTTGCAAAGCCACAGGTGGTTTGAGTTAGCCCAAAAGACACATTTTCCAGGCAGCAATGAGCCTGGTGCAGCTCTGATTGGCATTCACAACTTCTTTCCCACAGGGTAGCTTCTCCCTCAGAGTGGCTTCTCAGCTGAAGGGAAGCTACATCTATGGATACAGTGAGTGGGCACGGTGGGAAGGAAATAAATCTAGTTTATTAAAAAAAACCAAACAAACCAAAATTCTCCACTCCGAATACCTAAACCTCACACTTGGGGCAGAACTTTGGATTGCTCGCTATGCGTGCGCTAGAGGGGAAAGAACAGTTAGTCACTTTGTCTCATGAGAGCCCATGCAGGAGACAGCTAAAATACTGCAGCAAATCTCAGGGATGCAAGGAGGACTGCCAGCACTCCAGTACCTCAAACACAGCTACAGCTAATGTCAGACGACACTTTTTAAAGAAGCATATCAATAATAATGTTCACTGCATTTAACCCCAGGATCTCACAGAAGGGCTGCTCTTAACAAAGGTGTAGATTTATACCATATAGGCTAACCAAAGTAGATATATACTAGGGGTGTGCGAAACGGGCCGCATTCGATTCAGATTCAGCCCAAATCAGGGACAGTGATTTGATTTCTGCTTTCAGATCACTGTCCCAATTCAATTCGGCTGAATCTGAAGATTCGATGGTGATTCAGAGAATCAGCAATTCGGCCACAGGCACAGCTTTAAAGGTTTTTTCTACGTACCTCGAGGTACCAGGCATGGCACGTATATGCTGCGATGGTCGAGCAGATGGAGTGTCCCAAAGGCGCAGGGGGGCCATGTGCCCGGCAGCAGACCTCCCTGCACCTCCGCAGCTCAGTGATCAGCTTTGGGGGGACCCCAGGTGCCCCCCCAGACGCAGGAGGCACCAGCTGCTGAGCCAGGGGTCGGCGGAGAGAGTCCCCCGCATGCTCCGCGGTGGGCCCAGAAGTGGACTGGTAGTGCTTCTGGTCCACTTCCAGGTCTGCCACTGAGGGTGCTGAGGATACCCCCGCTCTCCTGTGGACCACTCCATCCACCTCATCATCTCAGTGTTCACAAGCCACCTGGTACCTTGAGGCATGTAGAAAACGCATTTAAAGCTGTGTCTATGTCCAAATCGTCGAATCTCTCCGAATCGATTTGGAGGGCTCCGATTTAAATCAGAGAGATTAAAGGGTTTTCTGATTTAATTCCGATTCAGAGATTTGGCCACCAAACAGAATCAGTGACCGAAGCTTTGCACAGCCCTAATATATTCAGACTGGTTTGTCGTTAGTAGTGAAAACGGGACATAGATAAGACCAGATACTGCTGCTTCAGCTGCTCTTGGGCCTTTGTGCAGCTGGGAGAATGGCATGGTGGATGCCTCTGTCCATTCCCTAAGATGTCATATCTGTCTTTTGAGAAGACAGGAACATTACGTTAGGTGGGAGGACAGGAGGAGGAGTTATACTGTGGTGTATGGACTCACCATTACAGCAGCAACTCTTGCCGTTGTAGACAGGAAAAACAATGCAACCACATGGACTCTGCCCAGGTACAGACATTACACTTTTACCAGCATATGTAATCAGAAACCAGTCTATGCCCATAACTGAACAGAAGTTTGGCACACAAAACCAGCCTATACCTATAGGAACAGAAGCACACAGACTAGTTTAAAATGGTGGAATCTGTCTAAGATTTGCATCTCCCCTGTCCTCCCCCCACACCAAAAGGCAAACATGTGTCCTGTTCACTACGTCGCTTACAGAAAATCAGGTCACTTAGATTGATTCCACCTCAGGCTTTTGGAATGTCTGTACTTAGCCTCTGTATAAATGCAGTGAGGGATGCTCAAAGAAAGTGCAATTGTACCAGTGTTGTGAACATCTGAACGCTTGGGATACATTTTATATGCAAGATCCATGATATTCTGCTGACTTAGCAAGGGGAGATTTTACTGCAGACAAGTCTAGCATGTCATAATTTATCCCATCACCTATGTAGGGCCCTTGTGTTTCCAATTCTCATTAAATATAAAATAATCTATATACACAACTGCAGTGGAGGAAAGCAGTAACAGACTTTGCTTTTCTCGACAGAGAACCCAAGACAGAGCGATTAAGTAACTTTGTCAAGACCCCAGAGGAAGGGTACAGCACAGCTGTGCCCGAGTTCACAGGCTGTGGCACCATGTTTACACTAAGACTACTCTTCTCTCATGCATGTTATTAAAATGGAGCATTTTTAAAAAAACAGGCCAAGATTTATTTTGGGAAAGATCTAGGACACACGAATGCCAAACCTTAAACCAAGCAGTATTCTGTTCTGGTACAATACATGCAGATACACTGTTCTCTTGGTCTGATAACCCTGCTTTGATATAGGGATTGGAATGCTCTTGTAGCTGTGATGGTCCAGGAAATATACAAGGGTTATTTTTTTTGCTGATCTTTTTTATTGAACCAACCCTATAGATAGGATAGAGATTAGACAAGCTTTCAGAAGCAAGTGTTCTGAAGAAGGGCACTTTATGCCCAAAAATCTTGATTTAGGGAGGGCGATTTTGGTGAGGAAGTAGAACTCATTTCTCGGCACAGTTCAGGCACAATCATGATTTGTGGCCCTGCCGAAAATAACCAATTTTGCTGGATGCTTAATTCTCCTATCTGTAATGTAAGGTAACAACATACATCTTTGCAGAGAGGCTGGCAATCGATTAAGAAAACTATTATTGGTAGCTCTAGTAGCGTTATACTAATATTGTAAGTATGCCTTTTAGGACGAGTTACCACAGAAAATATTCATTTTCACATGGTCAGGTACCTAAAAGCAATCTTGTCGTAACCCAGACAGTTGATTATTGAGTCCAATGCTACCAAGCCACTGTAGAGATTCTTCTTCTTCATAAGAGTCCAATAGACAACTTCTATCTCATTTGCCCGAATACTCCAAATCCCAGCCTAACACTTAAGTGCTTTTCATCCTATCAGACTTCCAAATAACTGGTTGCATAGTCTCCACAGAAAGGACAGGCACCCTATCTCCAAAAAGGAAGAACCGATATCCTTTGAACTGACAAAACCCTCATGATTTTTCCACAAAAGAAAAAAAAAATCACCATTTCATAGATTCATAGATGTTAGGGTCGGAAGGGACCTCAACAGATCATCGAGTCCGACTCCCTGCATAAGCAGGAAAGAGCGCTGGGTCTAGATGACCATTTCCATTTCTGTAGTTAAAAAGTGGTGTTATTAGTATTTCAATTTAATAAAGCACATGAATATATAATCAGGAGAATATAGATCTCGTAGATAAAAAGTGTTTTAAGCTAATAAATGCTGCTCCTTTGGCAGCATTTTTCTGATAAGTACGTTTCCGAGAGATACTGCAAGAACACAAGGCCTTAGGTAGTCACAATAATTAAGAAGCACTGCTGGGAGTATAACAAAAGCTCCATTGGGTTATTGGAGAACAGCAGATCTTAACCTGTGGGTTGCAACCCTCGAGGTTTTTGCTGGCAGGTTTTTGTGGAGTTGTACGAAGCATGGATTGATTTAAATCGTGATTAAAACTGGTGATTTTTAAGTCAACAAGCAGGAACCCTGGATTTCTGTATTAGATTTTAATCACATTTTACCTTGTGTTTTTTAGCTACTTTTCTAAAAATGGGCTTGATAGTCATTGGCTGCTATAATTTGGTGCCTTTTAGTAATCAGGGAAATACAGCACATCTATGCACATTAAACAATGTTATACTTCTTAGTCACCATTCCAAATGATTATATCTTTGCTATGCCAGAAAATAAAGCATAACAAAAATGCACCAGCGATGGGAATGCCACTCCTCATTTTCTAGAGGATTAATTTTACTCGCAATTGCATGAAGACAATCTTGGAGGGAACTTTAAGTCTTTAAAAAAAAATACACAAAAGCAAGATTTTTGGGGGGGAGGGGGGGAGTTAGTAAAAGGGACAAAGGGAGAAATGGTATATTTTGTAATAAACAATGTGGTTAAATAAAGAAAACATTAGCACTACTGTGAATGAAAATAATTGGTACCTGATCAGTGGGTCTTTTAAGATTTTAGTATCTCATCCTCTCATGCCTTGTGCTTATTCATAGAGGAGAAGAGAAAGAACAAGCTTTTCTGCCTTCTCAACTTCCAACTTGTTTCTCAGTTTTGAATGAACTAGTTAACTGAATGACTTGCATATATTGTCCTAAGAAGATATTCTCCCTGCAACTGTCAAAAGCTGGTTCAGCACTTCAGCAAACACTTGTTCCAGGAGCTTAGCCACTGACTTCCACCAGTTCAGTAATTTGACTTTGTTGAAAATTTTGGCAGCAAACCTATACGGACAGAATATTTACGTTAATTATTTTAATAGGGTATTATAAATTTAAGCCTTCCCATGGATTGTCATAATTTCAAAGAATAACTTTAGGTTTATTTTTAAGAATGGGAAAAATGTATTTAATTTAAACAAAGATCAGATTTTCTAATTAAAAAAGAAAAACGACAGGTTCATTTATAACTACCCCCTTCCTTGCTGAGGCAGAATGAAGTGCTATGGGGTCATTAAGAACTAGTAAGGGGAATATTGAGCACAGCAGTGTATTGGCATCAGGCAGCATGCTCTGCACTTGAGAGGAACAATAGTCCCACGACCAAGCAGAGAAATAACATTGAAGAGGCCCTCCTGATCTGCTGAACACCTTGGGAAGGAGCATACAAAAGTACAGGAGTATCAAAGATATGACCCACGGGTCAGATCCAACCCACAGACCTCTAGCATCTGGACCTGGCATGCTGAATTAAGCATATGCCTGAACCAGCCCTGCATGCTGGGTCAGGCCGCGTTCAGCATGTGTGCTGCATGCAGCACACACAGGGCCAGTTTGCCAGCCTGATTTGGCCCATGGACTGGTCTCATGCTATGTATGCATCTGGCTCTGAGGGCTGGATGTGTCTGACAGCCCTGCAAAAGTACAGTGCCTACTTCTGATGCCAGGGGACTGCTGGCATGCTCCTTTACGATGAGAAGGGAGGGCAATTTCCCTACCTTATAGACACTTTTAATAACTAGGAGGAGGGAAGAAGTTGGAGCTCTTACCTAACTGAAGGAATGAGGAAATTTTCTGCTGCTAACAAGTTTTTGGAGAGAGAGTCCTGGAGAGAAAAGTTTAATTTTGAGAGGAAGAAGCTTTCTGAAAGTAAAGAACCGTCTGTGCTTTGCTGGAGAAACTTGGAAACTTACTGAATACATGCAGAATATTTTTCCATATGCATTTCCATTCATTTAAGAGGGTTGTATTTATAAAAAAAAGGGTAAGTACCTTCCTGTTGGGAGCTTTTATGTACTTTAAATACAGTTTCTAGCTTTAGGGAATTTGGCTCTCCAAAGGGAAAAGCAAAAAACCAACATTTCATGCAACTGTTACATTAAAATATGAATGTTCAGATGTAGTGAATTTGGGGACAAAAAGTGGGAAAGTAATGAAGAGAGCAAAGAGAACATGTGGTAATAGAAAAAAAAAGGGAGGGGTTAGATAGAAAATAAAATGAGAAAGTGCTGAAAAACAATTAAGGAACCATAACAAGCAACTTTTTAAAGCTTTTCAATGCTTTTCAATGGAACAGCCTGCCACCGGAGGTGCTTCAAGCGCCTACATTGAATACCTTCAAGAGCAAACTGGATGCTTATCTTGCTGGGATCCTATGACCCCAGCTGACTTCCTGCCCTTTGGGCAGGGGGCTGGACTCGATGATCTTCCGAGGTCCCTTCCAGCCCTAATGTCTATGAAATCTATGCAAAGTTCAATGACAATTTGTATACTAAGGTGAAAATTTGGCTTGGTTTCTATCCAACAGCCTTTTATGATTATATAATTTTATTTTTGTTCACGGTTTAGGTCAAAAGGTGGTTATGTTTTGTTCCATATTTCTGTATGAAAAATGTTATCAAGAGGGAAAGCGAATACCCAAACCCATGGACTCTAGGCAGTCAGACAGAGGAACAGAAGACATGCTGCTCCCAAGCCCTTCATCAACCACAAGAGCATGACCAAGTTAACAACC
Source organism: Alligator sinensis (assembly GCF_000455745.1). Classification (NCBI taxonomy): domain Eukaryota; kingdom Metazoa; phylum Chordata; order Crocodylia; family Alligatoridae; genus Alligator; species Alligator sinensis. The sequence goes on along the minus strand of NW_005841915.1, from coordinate 3,796,221 downwards.
TCCTAAGAAAATCACAGAGCATGTAATTTTTACTGTGGTTCTTCCTCTGTTTTTGGGGACGGATTACACCAAGGGTGGGCAAAATGCAGCCCGTTGGCCGGATGTGGCCCACCAGGCCATTGTATCTGGCCCGCAGGGCCCCTAAAAAATTTAGAAAATTAAAATTTATCTGCCCCTGACTGCCTGATATGTGGCCCTCGATGGCTTGCCAAAACTCAATAAGCAGCCCTCCACCCAAAATAATTGCCCGCCCCTGGATTACACTGTTTGCTGTGATTCTTCCTGTGTTGCTTACTTAAAACAGATTTAGAGAGAGGGCAAATATGCTCTGAGGGAGGACTGGAAGGAAAACCTCCACACAGACATTTTCTCCCTGCTAAAGCAGCAGTCTGACACCATGCACCAGGCGAATGGCAGACATTTTTTGCTACAGTGTAAAATTATGAACCTTTATGAAACAGCTTCTTGCTTCTGTGAACAGAGTTAAATTGATGGGAAAATAAAGAATCAGGAGTGAATATTCCCATATGAAATTATGGCAGTGACCTTGGGACTGTTTTGCCTTCCTCTGGGCCATTGAGAACACAGGTTGCCCAAGCATATCCCATGTAATTAATTGTCCACGACAGTAGAGCGTGTGGGTACAGACAGGCGGGCCTCTGCACTTCCCATGGTTTAATTCTATGTCTTCACATTTAAGGTCAGTGTCAGCTTAAAGAAAATTAAAAATTTTAAAATACGAGGCTTATAATTGAAGTGGACACAGATCTCTACTTCCAGGTTTAAAAGATATCTTTGTAGCCATAGTTTATGGAAAGTTACCAAATCATCTTTAGAATCTCTCTAATTTCCAGTGGATGGTTTTTATCTTTTCTAAGATCTCAACTTTAATGAGTACATAAATTATATCTTAAAAATATGACCGTATACTTTCACATTACTTAGGCCTTTATATTTATTCTGCATTTCCACCACAGAAGAGAGACAATGCCTTTAAACATCTTCAACTAAACTTGAAAGGGCATTACTCATTTATTTTTAACATAGCTATGTAAATGCGCACGTGCACAGACTGAAGAGGATACAATCTGTTCCTAATTTTGATAAAACATTATAGAGTAATCCAAAACAAACTGCAGTTTATAATTCAAAGAAAAAAAGTTATGGAAAACAATGATCCCTACAGTCATCCATGCCTAGAAATCAAAGCCTAATTAATGCTAGAAAAATACTCTTAATCCTCATGAGTGAGCAGTTGCACTCAGCGTGTCTCACAGTATAATCTTTAGTGGTGGGGGCTGGGCTAGAAGGATGGAGGAGTTATCCAAAGCTCTGCATCTTATTTCAGCCCAGAAATGTATTTTATTCAGTGCACAAAGAGAAAGAGAGAGTGTGAGAGAGTGAGAGAGAGATAAACACTGCATGTGTTTTTTCTTTGTCAATAAATGTGAAGTGAATTTTTTTTAAAAAGCACAAGCTTGACATAAAAGCTCTTTCATAAAGTGTGCTTAACATCACAGACAGAAGCAAGGCAGCTGTGCACTGTTATTGTGTACACGGTAAATCAGGCACAAAAAGGGGCAGCTCAGCAGGGCACCAGGAGGGTAAGATGCACACTTAACCCCCTGCACACATTGTTGCTCTATTTCTTTCCATCGTAGTCCCTCAGCAGTCAGTACTGTACCTGTCATGGATGTAACAGGCCATTTTCAATCTAAATCTTGTTATGGATTAATAAGCAAACACTTTCTCGCTTATTATGCAATTTATCATGATGAAAATTGCATTGGGCTCCTCAAGGCTACACGCTGATACATTCATTTATTCAGTGCTCTGTGTATAGAAAGCCATACTAATCTTTATGACAGCTACGGATGTAATAGCAAGATTAAAATTACTTTCTGAAGAACTGTACTTACTTGGTTTATACAAGGGCTATATTCAAATACAATAGACCTTAGCAGAGTTTTTTCAGCCGAAGGGCATGTTTTACCTTTACCTTTTAAACTAAATTTAGACAAATGACATCATTCATCTTATTTACAAATATTTTTTTGCGTTAAATGACATAAACCGTTCATTCATTCTTCAAAAATTGTTTGGATTATATCTAAAAATATGCTATGGAATGAATTATCAATATTTATCTATGAATAATGAAAAAAATTAGACATTTTAAGGTTGTCAGGGAAAGACACTACATGCATTTAGATGAGCAAGGGAGACATGCAATGATTATTACTGTTCGTTTTCTTTAATGGCTCTCAGTGATTACAAACCATTGACACTACAATAGATGTCCAGAACTGCAAGTGAAATATAAAATGCAAAGGAAGAATGCATTTAAATTTTAATATCAAAGGACAAGGTTTCTGAAAGGATTTCATGGTGTTACTCTTCTTACAAAGTTATTTAAGGACAATAAAGAATCAGTACATCTTTAGAATATCAATAGGAAATTTATACTTTAAATATATATTATCCGTATTGTATTAATTTATTTTGAAGTGCCAGGTCATATTTAATTTCTAAATAACATACAGCTGGATGAGCAGCTGTCATTGAAATGTTTTACAATGAAACAGGCTTGGAATAAAATGAAAAAAAAATTAATATAGAAATAAATTTACCACACTTTTGTATGATCAGAAGACATTACTTTAGTATTTACAGTTATCAGGAAAATGTATAAACTTACTATACAAACACACATGCACATGCTCAAAGACATTCAGCAGTTTCAAGAAGAATACATGCACTGAAGTATTTTATTATGTTTTTAAGTAGTCATCTCCCAGATGCTTTAAAAAAATGCTCAAAAGCCTTTTTGAATGTCAGCAGTGAAATAAACATGAAACAAAATGCTAATTACTCCAGAGAAGCCAGGGAAGCTGTATTTCTGGTAAACAAAAATACAATAAAATTAATTCTTAAATGATAATATCATAATGTCACATCTACACCATTTAGAGATTCAGGTGTTGACTTTCTCTCAATATAAAAATTTTTGCTTGTAAGAGTGCAAAGTGAAAATTTCATTTTTTTTATGAATGGAATTTCTCCCCCCCCCACCATTATTAGGTTAGTTTACCATTTAGTACTTAAAAGCACATGCATCTTAGAGTAATTTCAAAGTAAAACCCTCTATTTTCCAGTTGAAATTATTCCAGTAAACATGAAACATGTACAGAAAATGCCAGTTAATATTTATAACCTATGTCTTAAAAAAATGATAATGCAGGCAGTGTTGAAGTATTAGATTCTTAGTTGGTGAAAATTAGCAAAAGTCTACTGAAGTGAACTAAGCTACTTTAACAGCTACAAACTGAAGCTCTGCTCAGCAAACTTGATGAAACACACTTTGTAAGCAGAAGTTCAAAATGCTGAACTCTGGTGGGTTACATTTTAAATAAATAACAATGAAGAAGGTTTGAAATTTTATAAGCGATAAATTAAGTGATGAATAACGAACCGTACATTTTTCAGTTAATTATATTTAGATGAAAACATTTTGCAGTTATATTTCTTTTTAAAACTCAGTCTCTATATCAAATAAATAATAAAAACTCATTTTGTGTTGATAAAAGGGTTACAATATACATACCTCTGAAATATTCTGATTACCTTATCAAGGAGAAAGAGCACATATGTATAGCATTCTCCTTAGTGCAGAAACCAGATATTTTAATGTTACTGTCAGGGGCTAATTTTTTTTATATACAGCATCTATATAGCTGTGAATTAAAATTAATTTGATCTCTATAGGCATCTGAGTTATTGCCACAAATAATCTTCACTATTTTATTTTGTGTAGATCATGTGGAATGTAATGATTTTGTTGTATTTAATGTACAGGGTACTACACAGCTGCTTGTAGTATTAAGTGTAATTTCTTTAATTATACATATACAACTTAGTATTTTTTTTGCAGACTGTTTTGTACTAAGTAATTTGCATTATGTCCTGAAAGGTAACTAATCGAAGAATAGGAAAGACGATCATTTTATAGAAATTCTACTCAGAAGGAGAGATCTGGAATAAATCTCAGACAGAATGACCAGTTTTCTAGGCAGCACTAAGCAGAACAGGGAGCCATCCCACAAAACTCTTAATTGTACAAAGTACCAGTGACATAAATTGGATTAGTAGCGAGAGAATCAGCCCCAAACCAATGTCTATTGTTTTGTATGGGGAGCTCCCATAACAAGGCTTCTGTGTAAAATAGCAGTATTCGTGCATAAAAATATAAAAAGACAAGGCACGCTAAACTACAAGAACCCAGATAAATCCAACCCCTAAACTATACAGGCCCAGATTCTGACATCCTTATTTCAGGAGTCATCCACTTGATTTAAAGTATATGTTTTGACACAATTATTTTAATGGGATAATTTGTAAAGGAAGGGACTAGTCAGCCAAACGAACAACAACAAGAAAAAGTAAACCTGGCTAGTCATAAAGGAAACAGACCTGTACAAAATGTCCACATTACAATAAAATAAAGAGGCCTACAAATTCACCTGACACATCACATGTGTACAGTATAAATTCGGGGACAGAATAGAAGAAACACCTCACATGAACAGATACCACAAACTTTCTTCCAATCTTCCCTCTGGCTTTTCAAAGGGTACCCCTCACACCCTGGAGTGTCCTGCTTCATCTACAACATTTACCATTTCAATTGTTATTTCTGTCAGCAATTCTGAGCATTTAATTCAAGGGTTTAATCCTGAAAGCAAACGCAAGTAAAATATTCAATGAGACTACTCAAGTGAGTAACATTATTTTAAAAAGTTGGCATGCAGGATCAAGTCCTATGATTTAACCTCAGAGTAAAAAATTTAAATTCCAGTTCATCCTAGTTGCCAAGACAAGACAGAGGGCAAAAGGTGGCACATTTAATAGACAAGTTCTACACTATTTTAATTTCTACATGCTAATAGTAATGCATGATAATACATTCACTGGATAAGAAGCAGCAAACATAGGACACAAACGGCATTTTAGGCAGTGAACTATTGTGCTATTTTTTACTATCAACAGTATACTCATGCACTAATGTCCATTAAAATAGTTTTGTGTTGCATTAGTCCCAAAATATATGAAAAGTATTCCTGTTATCCATCAAACCATAACAAATGGATCTCCACTGAGAAGCAACACAATGCAGGGGGGCCCACTCTTGCTTCAAGTTCCTTCACAGCATCAAGCTCAAAATTTCTGCCCTTGACTTCAGGGTCCTGAGTAATTCTACACTTGCTTTTACTTACTCAGATACTTTCTTATCACACATTTGAAATGCAATTGCTTTAGAATATTAGCTGGATGATAACAAAAGGCTGAATGTTAATTTTTCCCCTATCTTGCATAACTCTCATAATACAACTTAATATTAAAAATGTGTAAGATAAGAATTCAACCAATCACTAACTAAGCAGCTTGATTGTTTCTTGCAACTCTTTCCTCTACCCATTCACATTAGTTTGCCTTTTCAGAGTGCAAGGGACACACATGCCTTATATATATATAATTTTTGTTTAATATGTGTGTGTGTGTGTGTGTGTGCGCGCACATGCACGTGCTAGTGAGTACTCCATGAACAATTAATAACTGCTCCATCTTCAACATCTGCCCTTGACTCAGCCCCTAAATTTGTTTCTGCCTTCGATAACTCTGTATTTATTATATATTGGTTCTCCTTACTACACATCCACATTTTTTGTTCATCTATTACCTCCTGCTGTCATTTTTTTTTCTATGTGGCTTCTCTGAGTTGCATTACTTCTAGCCCAGCACATGCATAATGCTGTTCCTTGCATTCTTACATGGATAAAGAAACTCAACTGCATCACTTCCATCCTGAAACAACTTACATGGCTCAACATTTAAATCATGATTTAATTCACAGTAGCTTCCTCATTTAAAATAATGCTTCAACAATTTGTACAGGCTAACACAAAGGCATAATGTTCGTTGTCCCCCTCCCTGCCCCTTCTACTGTATCCTTCTGGATATCTAGCATTCACAGCAAGGAAGAAAACATACTGCATCTGAGAGAATGGTTGAAATATAGGGACCACTCAATGGAACCTGCTGCATCAGAACCTGAATAAGCATTTGCAGCATCTGATTTCAATAAGCACCGACTGGTTTTCCAGCAGTGCTTGGGCTCACTGAGACTTGACAGCAGCTGCCAGATACTGCCTAATGATTTGGGGTTCTCTTACCACCATAACATTTCCAGGAATCACTGCTTCCCTTTAGATTGCTGGGATGAGGCAGAGGCTCTCAAATACAAGGGATCCACCTGCTTCCCATGCCACTGTTACAAAAGACCAGGGCTCCTGTCCATAAATGCAGTATTTTTATTTTGCATTGGCAGACCCAGCCTCTGTGCTATCTTTATGCACTTGCAGCTTAGTGTTTACCTTATGCAGTTGTACTAATCCTTTTGTTTGCAAAATGGGTACTACTTACCATTCCTAGAAAGGAAGAAAAGACCTAAAGCAGCCTAGGTTCAACCTGTTAACCTTCATCCATCCATCACAATGCCTTTGGTGATTTCCCTGCCAGTGGCTTCTGAAAGCAATCTACATTGTACATCCTATCAAGCTGGACTCTAATAAACAGCTTCATTTCAGTTAGTTCAATATGTTGTCTGCATCACATCAAGTCAACATGGCCTGGCTTGTAGGATGCAAACACCCATAAAACAATATAATACATGTAGAAATCACACAAAACAAATACTTTTCCTTTTACAAGTCAATTTGCTTGAGAAATTGACATGAATTCAAATAACAAATAGTGTCAGAGTTACAGTAACCACACTATTCCCTCCTTTAAGAAGACTAAGCAATCAAACAAAAATAAAGCAGAGTTAAGGAAAAGTCATCTTCAATTTGCTTCATTGTGGGGATACTGTGAAAAGCAGTGCTAGGCACATGAACTCTGTGAAGACAATGCTTTTCTCTGATTAAATAAACATGGAATAAGTCAATCAAAATAAATATGTTGTTTTCTAAAGAATTCACCCTAATTAGAAGTAAAATCATCTCACAATGACATTCTAGATGTTCCTGTTATGGAACTGATGGCCTGATTCTCATTTCATTTGACTATTTGAATTAGGAGTAAACCACTGAACTCAATGGACTTGCTGTGTGTAATATAACCACCCTGAAAAGCTGGAAAGAGATCTGTCAGCAAAATGTCAGGACTGACATCTATGGGGAAAAAAAGGGATATTCATACACCTTTGTATCTGCAAGAGACAGCTACAAGAGGATGAAAGAGGAGTGGAGTAATACGGCTTTTCTCAGTGATTTCTTTCTTTTACAATGTTTTCAAAGGGAATGTAAGAAAAACTAATGCAAATCTTGCAACACATTCTTGCAGCACTATGTCGACCAAGTTTGTACACATAATTTTGAAAGCTTTTGGAAAGGGGGCAGATTTGCATGAGAATTTTCTTTTATAATCTGTTGCAGTTTGACTGCAAATACCTATATATAAAGTGGATTATATACCAAATAGACTGCCTGGATACTTGAAAAAGATTCTTTTTGACCCAAGAGAGAGGATGTAGTCCACTGAGTTTATGATTTCATAGGACTCTTTAAATCTATAAATTATCTAGAGGCTACCTATGGAAACCAAGTTTAGTTGAGAAAAGTCAGGACAGATGGTCATGAGTAATGCTGCATGCACATACGTTAAATAATACTGCTAAATAAAACAACAATCTTCTGAAATGTATTTTCTAAAGTACTCAAAATTATTCATTCACATGATAAGGCAGTAGCTTCTAAAACCTCAGAAACAAAATAGATGTTCTTGAGTGACGCTAGTGTAAAAAGCTTCTGAAAGTAATTACTCTTCAGATTCAAGGCAAAGGGAGGCTGAATAAACAAATATACTGTTTTTTTTAACAAAATATTTAATGGGTTCTTCTTCTCAAATTTGACAACAATGATCTAGGTGTACCTGATACCCCAAAGAGCCTGCCAAATATCCATCAACTATCTACAGCGGATAATAGGGTGTTATGTCCAAAATGGTGACAAACTAGTAACTATACATGTGTAAATACTGTCTCAATTTCCATGTCAACAGCTCTCTGTGGGTAGAGCATTCCTCTTTTGAGATCATGTACTATAGCAGGAAAAGACTGCAAAACCCAGAAAACTGACACAGAACTGAGACCACAGCTTGGTCCAATGTCAAATTTCAACCTGCTCAAACACAAGGAAGATGCTTTTCCCATTTTCTAATTAAATATTATGGATTCCATATCTATATTTTTTAGATGTTAACATTATGAGAAACAAATCAGAATACAAACACCTGAAAGCCCTCCAAAGAAATTATTGAATTAAATACGTACTTAGCAAGCTGTTTCTCAGCATCAGCGCAGAGCTCCAAAAGGCCCATTAATACAGCAGAGACGTCCATGTATGGCTCCCATACAGTAAAACCTCGCCCAATCAGATCAATTGCAGTTCTGCGAATGGTGCTGTGTGGAGGAAGTTTGGGGCTGGGTGGCTGCAGCAGCAGAAATGTCAATGCCTTGCCTGCCATACAGAACAGGAGAAAAACTTAGCACAGTGAAAAGAAACCTACCAAATTGATTTTTTGTTGTTTGGAAATGCTTGCCACAAATCCAGTATGGAAAGTTGTTCACCGAGTACCACAACAGGGTCTGCTCTTGTAAAAGGGCAGGACTTCACACCTACTGATTACCACTGGAGTCAGTGAAAGCAGAGATGCAAGGTTCTGCCTACATCAATTCTATTGAATAACTGTAAGCTATTTGGTGCAGAGACCACTGGTTTGCTGTATGTTTGTACAGTTTAACACAACAGAATCCCTAAGGTGTTGTGACAATACAAAGGATTAATAACAATCTTGAATACTATATGAATACTTTTGCAGGATTGGAACATATAAAATTGTATGTTTTAGATAAATGATATTTCAGATCTCTAGTGAATGAACTACTGCAATCCCAGAGTTAAAGAACATGAGACAGGCAGACAAACAGATGCATAAACAGACATGCTCTAAAGTGAGGCAACTGTAGGAAGGCTTCTCTCTGAAGGAGTGACAGTGGCTTTTCTATCAGAAGTTGTCAGTCTACAAGGCTGGAGCCCAGAACTCTGAAGAATCTAACAGAAAAGTGGCAACAGGTTTTTTTTATAACATTTTTGAAGCATTCAATAGAATTTAATAAAGACCTATGTCCCTAATATAAAACCCTTTAGGTCAGTTAAAAATATAGAAGAGAGATCACTCTCTATTAGAGTGTATAGTAATGTCTATAGAAGTCTATTGATTACATCCTTATTATATTCTTCCTATAGGACCATTTCATGTGGGGAGGATCATGCAGATATATGAGAAAGAAGCGAGTGCAAGAAGCTATTTTTAAAAATAAAATAAAAAAATAAAGGAATTAAACTTGAAAGTATTATTATAAGTAACTGCTCTATAAATATGAAACAATCTTTAACATTACCTCCAGGAGATCAGTAGGTATTATTATATCCCTCACCCTGAGGCAGAGACTAGATCACAACAATCAAAACCTTCTCTCCTTAAAAAAATGAAATTTGAAATAGCTTTTCTAAATACAATAGATATATGATAAGACCAAGATTGAACTATTTTTTCTGTATATGTAGGTTTTATTTTTGGGAGTATGTATGTAGTGGATGGGTATTGGTGATGATTATGCAAAATGTGGGGAAGTAGTGTTAATTTGCATTCATTTGAATTTATACAAACCAGACAGCAAACCACTGATGACCGGTACTAAATGTAAATTGGTGTCTATGTTGGAGGAAAAGATGGAAGAGTTGGAAGCACAGGTATCCACACTGCATGTTATCAAAGAAAACAGACACTTCTTGGATAAGAGTCATATGAGGCTGGCACTGGAGATGCTAATAGAAGATAAGTGGCAACATGTGACGACAAGGAGATGGATACCCAAAATTCAAGAGGAACAGGTAGAAGTCGATAACTGCTTCTAAGCACTCTGCAGTGGAACAGCTGGTGAAAGGGGGCAGAGATGAGGACACCAGCAGGCAAGATCCAGAGGACTCAGCAGTCTAGAGAGCAGTAAGTGAAGGGCTCCAGGGATGGAGGCTGTAAGACCACTGAACGCAGAAAGAAGAGAATAGTGGTAGTAACTGTAGACTCCCTTTGGAGGGGTACAAAGGCACCAATTTGTTGTCCATAATTAGGATCCTGGGAGGTGTCATGTCTGCCTGAGGTTCATATTCAAGATGTTACCAAAAGACTGCTGAAGCTCATCCATCCACCAGACCATTACCCTTTCCTGCTAGTCCATGTAGGTATCAAAAATACTGCTAAGCATGACATTGAGCAGATCAGAGGAGACTACAAGGCTCTGGCAGGAGGATTAAGGAGTTTAGAGAACAAGTGGGGTTCTTATCAATCCTCCCAGTGGAAAGCATGGGACCAGGTGGGAACTAACGCATCATGGAAGAAAACATGTGGCTGAGAGAGTGGTGTTGATGTGGAGGCTTTGGATTTCTTCACTAGGGGGATGTTCTGAGGAGGAGGGCTGCTATCCCTGGGAAGCCAGACTGAGGGGGAGAGAAGTTCAGGAGAGCTGGCTGTACTTTAAAGAAGCCTTACTGAGAGTGCAGGAACAAACCATCCCAGTGTGCAGAAAGACTAGCAAGTATGGCTGAAGACCAGCTGGGCTTAGCAGGAAACTCTTCAATAAACTAAATCACAAAAAGAAAGCTTATAAGAAGTGGAAACTTGGATAAATAACTAGGAAGAATAAGAGCATTGCTTTGGCATGCAAAGATGAAGTCAGGAAGGCCAAAGCGCAATTGGAGTTGCAGCTAGTAAGGGATGTGAAGGGTAACAAGGAGGGTTTCTACAAGTATTCTGGTAGCAAAAGGAGGATCAGGAGCAGTGTGGGTCCCTTACTGGATGGGGAGGCAAGCTTGTGACAGGATACAGAAAAGGCTGAAGTGCTCAGTGTCTTTTTCACATCGGTTGTCACAGGCAAGGTCAGCTCCCAGACTACTGAACCAGGCAGGACAGTCTGGGGAGGAGGTGAGTAGCTCTCAGAGGTGAAAGAACAGGTTGGGGACTACTTAGAAAAGCTGCATGTGTACATGTACACAGGGCGATGTGGGATGCCATGGGGGCCAGATGTACAAGTCCATGGGGCCAGCACCTGAGAGTGCCGAAGGAGTTGGCTGATGTGGCTGCAGAGTCATTGGCCATCATCTTCGAAAACTCACTGGCAATCTGGAAAGGTGCTGGATAATTGGAAAAGGGCAAACATAGTGCCCATATTTAAGAAAGGGAAGGAGGATCCAGGGAACTACAGACAAGTCAGCCTCACTTCAGTCCCTGGAAAAATCATGGAGCAGATCCTCAAGGAATCCATTTCTAAGATTTTGGCAGAGAAAAAGGTGATTAGGAACAGTCTGCATGGATTCACCAGGGGCAAGTCAGGCCAACCTGTTTGCCTATGATGAGATGACTCGCTCTGTAGATGCAGGGAGACTGGTGGATGGGGTGTACATAGCACAGCATTTTGCAAGCAAGCTATGGAAGTACGGGCTTAATGAATGGACTATAGGGTAGATAGAAAACTGGTTGGCGCATCAAGCTCCAAGAACAGTAATCAATGGCTCGATGTCTAGTTGGCAGCCAGTATTATCAAGTGGAGTGGCCTAGGGGTTGGTCCTGGGGCTGGTTGTGTTCAATGTCTTCATCAACAACAAGCAAGATGGCATAGAGCACACCCTTAACAAGTTTGCAGATGACACCAAGCTGGGGGAGAAGGGGAGAGTAGTAGGTATGCTGGAGGGTAGACTAGGACAAATTGGAGGATTGGGCCAAAAGGACTTTCATGAGGTTCAACAAGGACAAGTGCAAAATCCTGCACTTATGATGGAACAATCCCATGCACAGGCACTTAGGATGGAGCAATCCCATGCACAAGTACAGGTTGGGGGTTGACTGGTTTGGCAGCAGCTCTGGAGAAAAGGACCTTGGGGTTACAGTGGATAATAAACTGAATATGAGCCAGCAGTGTGTCATTGTTGCCAAGATGGCCAATGGCATCCTAGGCTGCATTGGTAGGTTTGTTGCCAGCTGGTCAAGGGAAGTGATTCTTCCCCTCTATTTAGCATTGGTGAGGTCGCATCTGGAGTACTCTGTTCAGTTTTGGGCCCCCCACTACAGGAAGGATGTGGACAAATTGGAGAGAGTCTAGCAGAGGGCAACAAAAATGGTGAGGGGGCTGGAGGACATGACTTATGAGGGAAGACTGAGGGAACTGGGCTTATGTGGTCTAGAAAAGAGGAGACTTAGAGGGGACTTAATAGCAGCCTTCAACTACCCGAAGTGGGGTTCGAAAGAAAATGGAGCTAAACTGTTCTCAGTGGTGGCAGATGACAGAACAAGGAGCAATGGTCTCAAGTTGCAGCAAGGGAAGTTTAGGTTAGATATTAGGAAGACATTTCTCACTGGGAGGGTAGTAAAACACTGGAACAGGTTGCCCGGAGAAGTGGTAACCTGCTCCATCCTTGAAGGTTTGCAAGACCTGGCTAGGCATAGCTTTGGCTGGGATGATCAAGCTGGGGATGGTCCTGCTTTAAGCAAGGGGTTGGACTAGATGACCTCCTGAGGTCCTTTCCAACCCTAGCTTTCTGAGTCTATCAAGAAATGGGATCCATCTAACCAGAACTAACGAGATCTTTGGGCATCATTTAACTAAGTGTAAGGAGGGATTTAAACTATGTCCCACAGGAGACTGAGAACAAAACCCTCCAATAACAGAATGAGCAATCCAAAGGGGAAAAGGTCAGAAGCTACTACTCATGTGAGAAAGGGCCAGAGAGCCACAGGACAACAATAAATGATGCAAAAGGGAAACAAGTAGGTTGGAATACAAAATACATCTGATAAATGTATACAAATATAAGAAATGGGGAACAAACAAGATGAGCTGAGGAAGTCACAACCTGTGAAAGGAACTGTGATCTGACTGGTATCAGAGACCTGGTGGGACAGCTCTTATAACTGGAACACCAACATTGTGACCAGCATGCATGTGTCAGCATGCTCCATCAGCCTCCATGTCTCATGTATCAATGTCACCATGCTTCAAAATGGCAGTAGGGGCACTTTAACTGAAGCCCGTTGAAGCATCCCCACCACCATTTTAAAGTGTGAGGACACGGATGCACAAGACGCTGCAGGCACTTTAACTACAACAGCTCCGAGAGGCAAAAGCCCCCTTAGTCCATATCAATCTGACCATCAGGTACAATTCTTCCCTGATCTCAGATTTGGCAATCAGTATGACCCTGAGTTCAGGAGCGAAACCCTCTAGCCAGGAACCTCTAGGTTTAAGACTCAGAAGGAGCACTGGCTCACCCGTCAAATCCCCAGTGCTTCCCAATGCCAACCCTTCGAAGGACAGTGGTGGGGAGCGGGGCGGGAGGAGGAACCCTGAGACATGTAGCACTGGTAGAGGAAAGAATTACTTCCCAACTCCATATGGCAAACGGGAAAGCCAAGAAGCTTGAGAAATACCCATAGTAGAGCATAAGTACAGCTAGTCCTCGGTTCCCCTGACCAACATTTGTTTGGTGTTCAATTTCTTCTTGAAATTTCTTCTTGTGGTTGTGTCAGGGTTGATTGTGTAGTCTTACAAATAGGTTAGACCAGTGGTTCTTAAACTTTTTTGAATCAAGACATGCACCTCATTAGACTCAAGGTACCCCTTCATAGCTTTTGTGAATTGAGCTTCACCTCATTTCAAAAAAATTATTACAGTGCTTATCTCTTTATAAAGTGGCTAGACAGTAGGGTCGGGGACTGGCCAGCCAGGGAGAACCTGAGCCTACCCTTAATCTGCTCATCTCCTGAGACATGGAGCCTGGGGCTGCCTTTATTTGCTTATCTCCGCAGATCTCCTGCGGCATCCCTCAGTGGATCTGGCTGATCCCTGGTCAAGAATCACTGGGTTAGACAGCAGATTAGTATCGGATGGTTTGGATAGGGATGATCCTGCCCCTGGCTGGGGACGGGACTAGATCACCTCTGAAGGTCCTTTCCAGCCCTACTTTTCTATGATTCTATGGTCTTAGCCCTGTTGTGGGTGTTTATGTTTTTCCAGTTGCTTATTAGACATTCTGAAGTTGGGGAAGCAGAAATAGTAGCCATTCTATAGGAAGAGATCTTGACAAAGGTAAGAAACTACCATGAAAATGTCTGGAGTGTCTGTATACTGGCATTTAATAGAAACTCTAAAGATCATTTATAAAGCAAAGACAGATTTATTTAAAGGAACAAAAATTCTACCTAGAAATCTGCATGCATTGCAATTGAATTAAGATAGAATTTTAGAGCTGGGTAGATACAGGCAGACTTGAACCACAAACATTTTATCTAAAATACTCTTACATACAATATACACCTGTAAGTCTCAAACATGGATTTGAATTGATGTAATGTTTAAGGTTTGCCTTAGTAAGAAAGGACTGCTATACGAGATTACACGTAAAGGTAAAT
>NW_005841915.1:3781235-3781631 GCF_000455745.1 Alligator sinensis | reverse complement strand
TCCTGCTGATAAGCAATTAAGTAAATTATGACAATTTCATGAACCTGTTGACACAATTTGAGAAACCTATATCAATAATTCAGTTATCAATTACTTTTTTCCTTTTCTCTTATGCCAGAGATATACTGAACTATATGAAGTTGTAATATCCAAATAATAATGTCCTTGTTGAAAAGCCAACCTTTTTTATATATGTATTTATATAATATAATTATATTATTTACACAAATATAATGTAGGAATAGCAGCCCCAAACTGAAATCTATATCCACACAGGACAGGACGTGCACCATCTTCAGCACATCATTTGACTTAGGCTTCAATCTGATCTAGAGTAAAAATATCTAGTGATTAAGAGCTGTTCTCTCTTCAATGGTACTCAAATTTTGACCTTTC
>NW_005841915.1:3641713-3781195 GCF_000455745.1 Alligator sinensis | reverse complement strand
TCCCTACTCAGGTTATAAAAAACTTTATTATCGGTGACAGAGGCAAGAGTTTTTGTAGGTGATATTTTTATTGGACCAACTGCATGGTGGAATAGACTTTATAAAAAAAGTGTTCAAATGCAGTGCACTCTTCTTCAGGTCACCTGAAAAGGTTGGTCCAATAACAGATATTACCCACAAAATTCCTCTCCTCTTGCATATTTCCTGTATCATCATGGCTACAATATCATTCCAACACCATCATCCATGAACATATTTTTGTGATGTGGGTACCTGTCTGCCAGTATATTTTAAGAAGGATGTTGGCCTGTCAAAAGATTGTAATTGTCTTTTGGTCCCATGGCCTCGGCCAAATTGACCCTAAAAATGAAAGGTTTGAATTCCATTAACAAAAATAACAATGCGTCCAATCTTTTCCTATTTTAAAATAGTCTCTGTGGCAGTAATAGTTGCTCTGCAAGTAGTACCTATGCATGATACAGCAGATGACCCATTCATTTGAACCAGCTGGACAAGCAGCATGTCATATAGAATCCTAAAAAGAATGGCAGAGAACACTTAAATAATCCTGATATCATTACTTTATAGAAATGCAATCAAGTGAAATAATCCAATTCCTCCTGAAAAATATCTACCTATTACTTGTTTAAACAAATTAAAGTAGATTTCATATTTCATAGATTTCATAGACATTAGGGCTGGAAGGGACCTCGGAAGATCCTGACCCCCCAGGGGCAGGAAGTCAGCAGGGGTCATAGGATCCCAGCAAGATAAACATCCAAATGTCTCTTGAAGGCATTCAAAGTAGGTGCTTGAACCACCTCTGGCGGCAGTCTATTCCAGATCTTGGGGACTCAGACAGCAAAGAAGTTCTTCCTTATGTCCAGCCTGAAACAGTCATGGAGGAGTTTGTGACTGTTTGACCTTGTTATCCCTTGGGGTGCTCTGGTGAACAGACGTTCCCCCAGATCCTGGTGAGTACCCCTTATAAACTTACAGGCAGCCACCAGATCACTCCTGAGGCTGCGCTTTTCCAGGCTGAAGAGTCCCATAGCTCTCAGCCTCTAATCATAAGGTCTGTTTTCCTGACCTCTGATCATGCATGTGGCTCTCCTCTGGACTCTCTCAAGCTTCTCCACATCCTTTTTGAACTGTGGAGCCCAAAACTGGACACAGTACTCCAGCTGTGGCCTCACCAAGGCCGAGTACAAGGGGAGAGTGACGTGGGATTTGCTTAAGAAGCGTCTATGGATGCAAGCCAGCGTTTTGCTTGCTTTACTAGCTGCAGCATCACATTGATGGCTCATGTTCATCTTGTGGTCAATCATGACCCCCAAGTCCCTTGTGTCCGTAGTGGGACGCAACTATAAACATGCCGCAGGTTTTGCTTCCCAAGGTGAAGAACCTTGTAATTAGAAGATAGACTGATTACAAAGATTTTTTTCCCAGAAGAGCATTTGGAGTATTTAATTTTTCCTAATAATCAGTTACCAAGGAAGGAATCAAATAGCTGAAAAATTTTTGAAGCGAGGAAGAAAGGCTTTCATAAAAAATTAAGTTACCTTGAAAGAAAGGGATTCTACCAGATTCTATTGGATTTTACTATAATTAAAAATGGCTTATTTTAATTGGCCGTTTTAAAAAGAAACTAAATTTGACTGCACCTTTTTATATGCAACAACTGTTATGCACAAAACCAAATAAATGCAGTAGCTTTTTACATTATAATGGAAAACTCTTGCAATTTAAATGTAACTTATTATAACTCAAATTGTAAATTAAATTCTTGGCCAGTATATACTACATACAGTTATAGTTGGTAAGGATTTTTGTGGGTGATATTTTTGTAAAGGACCAACTGCATGGTTGCAATAGACTTAGGCACACTTTAATCTGGGAGAATTCCCCCAGTTTTGTTCTCCTAGTAGAAAAATATCCTGTGGCTTCTCTCAAGAGAACACAGTCCTCCAGGATGCACCCTGCACACCCCCTTAAGGGACACTGTGTTACTCACACGATTTTGCTGCTCCAGCAGGGACAGAAAATGTCCCCTTCGCTATCCCCACACCATACTTCAGGGAAACACAGGCTAACCATGGACAGTCTGCATCAGCCAATCAGGGCTGCCCTATGCTCTGCTGCCATCGGTTGCCAGTCAGATAAGGGAGCCTGCAGAGCATGCTGAGATGCGTGCATAGGGTCCTCCCCCGCACTCCCTGGCTGCATAGTGCCAGCACTCCAAGCTCTCTACTCTTCAGGGCCTCGTCAGCTGGACGAGAAACTCTCTTGGACGTGATGTAACTCTGGTTGTTCCCAGGTTTTTATTTCTCCTGAAACAGTAATTTTGCTCTTGGAGAAAGAGCCTGAACATCTGCACACTCATGGTTTCTCTTGGAAAAACACCAAGTCTCCCAGAAGAAAATGAGCATCTGTACAAACTGTCAAATGCAAAGTATTCTGTTTCTAACCTGAAAAAGGTCTGACCTTAAGAACACAGGTTTTTATTCAAAAACTTGTCTAATAAAAGATATCACCTACAAGATCCCTTGCCTCTCTTCAGACCAGAAGAATGAGTCACATTCAAAAGTTCAACTATGTTTATCCCAGCTATGCAACTGGTCCATTAACAGATATCAAAAAACCTTGTCTCTCATAATTCCTAGTCCACCACAGCTACATAACTCCAATGCTATAGCTAGTAGAAATCTTTATGACATTTTTCAGACTTATTTTTAATGATTTTTCAGCCATTTGATGGAACTGGCTGAACAAAAAAAATTCCACTGATTTCTAAGCAGCTGTGAATGTGGTGATGTGCTTGGAAGACTTCAATCAGGTTAAGTGTCCTTCTGTATTTAAAATCCCCCATGACCTTCTGATGATATCATCTGAAGAACTCCTAGAGGTGGCTTTCAATTTCAGTAACTAGGGCTGTCAGGAGATGCAACTCCTATGAGTAATATTATAAAAATGAAGTACTTTCTGAAGTGCAAGGTTATATTTCATTAGTTATTTCCCCTAAAGTTAATCCCACCATGAATATTATTCACAACCTACACTTGATTTACTTTGATTAAAAAGCTGCTCCTTCCAACTTCCAAGTTTTCAGCTGATGCCAGAAAACTTCACTTTGCTTCTCCCCACAGCAAGATCTCTGCAAGCAGCTTCCTCACATGAAGCAAAAAGAGTAATGTACAAGTGGGAAAATCCTTGACAACCTGATAAACTGGGTCAGAGAGCTCAGGGATGCGCTCACTTATCCAAGACATGTCACAACAGTGCTTGAGAAAGTGGAATAACAGAAAAAGAATCGGTGATGGTCCAGTGAAAAATTTATGCCTGGCACTGAGCTATACAGATGGCAGTCACTGCTAAATGCGGGTGAATTAGGAAGCATGTCAACAATAAACACCTCTACAGCACAGGCATTGGGTGAGCATAAGAGATTTTTTTCTTCTTTGAGTTAGTGGGCAGAAGCCCCTGAGAAAACTTATACAGAGATTTCCTCACTGGAATAAGCTTGACAGAAAATAATATAGCAGAATAGAAGACAAATTATGGACCATGGGGTATCATTCTCTCTGTATTCAGACAGCAAATGTAACATGTACCCATGTAGTATACTAACAGTGAGTATGAATGAAGTATTCATCAAGTAAACACTGATGAATATTTGAATATATTATATTTAACCTTGGTTAACACAGAGATGTTTTTCACCACCCCTCTCTCCCCCAGAACATCCTGAAGACAGGAGGAAAACATGCGCTTGCGCAGACGCACCCCCCCAATCTATTAGCTCCAGAAGCTGAATAGTAGACAGAAGAAAAGAAGGTCACATTAAAATGATGATACATTAATTAATAGCTCAATTACAATGACAACCCCTTGAGATTATATATTATATGCACTTTAAAACCAAATGAATTTCTGATGATTTATGTTATTACAATGAATGCCAAATGAATTAATAATGTGTACCAAGTGAATGAAACCCTTCCTCCGCCATGGAGGTCACAGAGCACAGGTGGCATGATGCCATGTTATATTCTTCTTCCTCCACTTCAATTGACTGACTTAATTATGAAAGAATTCAAATGTAACGACACAGTTGTAGAAAAAGAAAGCAGTTATTTGCATTGGCTGTCACTGGATATAAAGATCTAAACATAAATTTATAGGAGTTTTTTTCGGCGTTTTAATTCACATTTGGCATCACATTTTATCAAAGGAAGAGAAAACAGAAAGCTAAAGTGGCCAAATTCGGATGTCTGGTTAAACAAATGTGTCCCAGAAAATCCTGGGATAAAGAACTAAGCAAAAAGTATTCCATCCCAATTTTGGGTCAGAATAAAACCCAATGACACATGAAAGGATTCCCAGAACACCTCAAGGGAAGGGCATAGATGGAAGTATTTTTCACCCACTTGAGTGCACAAGTGACCCAAATGAGGCATAATAACTTTACAGGGGAATATGAATGAAGTCTGTAAATAGTCCGATTGTTATGGAGTTCAACAATGTAGAGTTTTGGGGCAGGTAGTTAACATGGAGCGGGGCAGGAACAAGGTGGCGAAGATGACCTGCAAACCCTTAAAATGACATGTTTCCCTCGCTTTATGCAGGTTCTGTATGTGCGCATTCACTCGTATGCGAGGACTCTGTGCTATATGCGAGGTAAATTCATTCTTATGCAATCGGTGTGGTAGAAGCCCACAGTCAGCTGCTTTGTGCGGTGCATTGTGGAAGTAATGCACACCAAAATTTAGTCTCCTGTGTGGATCTGTGCTCCTTGCTAGTTATCTGCGACATGTGTTTCTGTAGTTGCCATCCCCATTACGGTAACATTCACCACCCCCCGGTGCTTGTGTGTACTGTCTGCTATTGATGAGTACCAAAAATGTCTTGTAAAAGTGGTAGAAATGGGGCTGGGGGTCAGTACAGTTGAGGCCCTGGAACGTATCCCTATTTGTTACATTGTAACGTGGGTTCCCTTTATGCGAATTCAAGTTATGCGCCTTTTTCCAGGAACGCATGTACAGCATAAAGCGAGGGAAACCTGTAGTAGAGATACCACTGCCATAGGAATGTAGCAGCAGCAAAGTGGATGTAGGGCCTAGAAAAACAATTTTTTCCTCCAAGAAACCCTTAAAGCAACAGCCAGAAATGAACTGTGTGGTTAAAAACATTAGCCAAAAGAGAATTTTCTATATTTTTGCATCCCCGTTGATATCTCTTAGTAACTAAATACTAGATTTGACAATACCATATACACAAGATCTTTTAAAATGGAGTGCAAACAGAAAATAATACACTCAGCCCACTTTTGTGAAGTCACTGCACATTGATCTTTGTAGTGACAATCTCCTTATATATTTCTAGTCCCTATGAGTACAGTCCCAAGGCGCAGCATTTATTTGATTTAAACTGTCAGCTCTTTGGGGCAGAGTCACTATAATTTAATAGTTTGTAAAGCACCATGTACATATATGCCTCTATAGATTAATATTACACAGTCTTTAGAGAAAAGTCTCTAAACAGGTACCCAAAACTACACCCTTCCCTGTGACTGCTTTGACCACTTGCCTACAGAATTATTAACAACTTCAACAGGATGAACTGAAAGTGCCCCAGCCCCGAAGAACCTAACACTTTATGGCTAAAGACTCTCACGGGAGGTTGGAGATGGGTTTGAATTCTCGAAGACAGAAGGAGGGACCTGAACCTTAATTATTCACATCCTGGATGATTGCTCTTTTCACATGGCTATTAGATGAATGGGAATAGGAAGGAAGGAGGAGTGATACACCACCACTACCATCTTCTCAGATCAATTTTTTAAAAGAAAAGTTTACCACTACCTCCCTTCTGTTTTTGAAAAAAAAAGGTCTTCGGCACTTGACTTCAGGAGGGGAATCTATGCCTTGGTGGTACCTCTCTACAGCCCTGAATTTAACGGTCTCTTATTTCAATGTATGACTGTTGTAAATTCCATTGTGAGAGATTTAATTTTTTCCTTGGATTACACGACAAGCCTAAGTACTTAACTCAGCACTGTAGATTCCACTCTGGGCACCAGCCTTTGCCACATTAACATCCCTTTTTGTACTTAGCCCTGGCTGATTGAGGCATTTGATCACAATACTACACTAAATCAACAGCCCTTGCTCTGCTGCAGGCAAATTAATATTAACCTTTCTTTCACCTTTTTAATCGACACTGTAACTATAAGAGAGATAACCCAAAGCATGAGCCCAGCATATTTTAATTCAGGTCCCGATTCTGCACCGTCTAAAAATAATAAAAGCTATCACAGTTTCTAGCAGACTGTCATTAACACCACATTACAATAGACAATTAACTAGCGATTAAGTGTTAATAAAGTGTGAATGAGTACAAAGACAAATAACATATTTAATTTATCATTATTGCTATGCAATTATACATTACCTCTTTAATAATGCTCATTTAAATTAGTTACTATTGTGGAAGAGATAACGTATTGATTTTTATAGGTTTTTCTTGAGGCAGCTCTTAACACTAGATTTCTATGACTTGCTTATTTTTTTTTATTGAACAAACTGCCTACCATATATAGTATTCCAAAGAAACTAACAACTGACATGCTTTTCTAGAAAATTAATGTTTACCCTTCTTTTAGATGTGCATTAAAAGAGTAGCAAGTTTCTTCCTGATACACATACAGAGGCATGAGGCATATGCTTGCATTTACTTGAATTTGATTTCTTAAACAATGCATGTCCTATTAAAGAAACAAAAAAACCACAAACAAACAAAAACGAAACAAAAACAAAAACCACCCCCGGCATTCGGCTGGGGCGTAAGAACATAGAGAAACAGCTGCTTCCGTCACAAAAATACTCTAAATATTTCTCTGGTTGGCATTTATCTTGTTTAATTTGAGCTACAGAAAAAACGATGAACTAAACAAAAGTCATTCTGCTGCCCGTTTCTCAGTCTGGACATCTTTGTTTAAGCTTTGACTTGGCTTAAATGAACGAATTAATATTGACAAAAACATCAACTAAGCTAATGAGTTGTTAGTTAAGGCAATAAACATGTCACATTAGAGTCAGCGCAGTAAAGAGGTAATTAGCCCTGGAAAAGCTTCACTGATTGGCGCTGTTGAGATCCTTTGCTCTTAACCTTTGAGTCCATTATCTAGTGCAGGACAAGTAGCAGCTATGCTAATGCGAATTCGCCAATACACATCAGCCTTGCTACAGTAGCCAAAGACTGCATTAGCGGGTCTGTGCTGATGCTGAATTCTTGATATTTATAAAATGTCTATTAGCAAATCTACTTACTAATTAAGGATGATATAAAGCTAGCAATATCGACACATTTGCCAAACAAACGCTCTTTAAATCTTATGTTTAAATACACTTCTGTGCTGACCTGGCTGCATGGCTAAAATCACAGATGACACCCAATATTTTGGAACAGACTGAAGCCGTTTTCGCCTATATCTAGGAAAAGGTGACATTCACAGCCATAAACTGCCACTGAAGTGATTAGAGTTCTCTGGTCTTTTGCAAAAAATCTACAAGGCAAGACAGGAATAGCAGCGACCAACAGGTATCAGCAATTATGAAAAAATGTTTAAAAATAAACATCATAAAAATAGCTTCTTTCAGTGAAAATACTCAAGCTACTACTCTACAGATAATAGTATTTCAGGCAGGAACTTGGCAGGAGCGTAGCTCAGGAAAAGATTTTAGTTTAAGACATTTCATTTTGTATAGATGTATATATAAGCAGTAGCATGTTAAGAGGCGACAAGTAATGCAGCGATTTGGAAGGAAGTACCAAAGCTTTTTTGCGTGGGGAAATTTCTCATTTTTTCTTTGAAATGTTCCTTTTTTTTTTTTCTTCTTCTTCTTTTTAAGTTTCCCCCTGCCCCCACACCCTTCAAGGAAGCAAAATAAAAACAGAAATCAACAGGAAAACAGAGTTCTCAACTTAAAGTTAAAAAACATATTCTAATATATAGGGATAGGGCAAAATTGTCACCAAAAAAATCCACGCTTGATCATTTTGTACTATTTTGCAGCTCTAACACAACTATTTCTTTAAACTTACATTGGGAACACATTGGGAATAATGGGTGGTAATGAGGAAAGACAGATCAAAGTCCAAAAAAAAGCCCCCAAAAAAGCCCAACATGGTAGGCACTGACCTGAATAAAATTTGTTTACATTTAACCTTTAAAATATATCTCTGAGAATCAAACTATGATCGGAATATCAAATATATTTGATATTCCGATCATAGTTTGATTCCCATATATATGTGTGTGTGTGTGTGTGTGTGCGCGCGTGCGCGCACACACACACACACACACACACACACACACACACAAGTATTTCCAGTATATTATAACAATACTTTGCACTTCTACAGTGCCTTTCACTACACGAGAGGATCTTAGTGGTAAGTATTATTTGGGTGGTGTGAGTATTCATCTATTTTGCAAATGGGGAAGCAGATTAAATGACCTGCTCAAGGCTATGCAGAAAAATCAGTGGTGCAGGTAAGAAGAGAACACTTATCTCTTGATTCTTGTCTTGTACTTTGCCATAAGACTGAGCCCTGACTAAGTAAAAGTGGCAGAGAGCAAGTGGATATTGTACCTTCCTTCCTCTCTCTCTCCCTCTTACTAGTAGTTGGGAAGGGGAGGGAGGGACAGAAAAACACTGCACTCTCCACTAAGTTCCTATGTGTTTTTGTAGTATTTCAAGGGGATGATTTGCAGCAGTTAGAACAAGTCACTCTCTCTCTCAATGAAATTAATTCCTGACCTACTGCACACCCAAGTGGATGGTGAGATGCTATGGTAATGACGGAAGTGTAAATTCTTAGACAGCCAGATGCAAGATGGATCCCACAAAGAAAAAGAAATGAGGCCAGCAGCCTTATGGTCCCAGCGCAATGAATTTATACTGCATGCATCAGTCTGTTCAACTATAATAAGGAGAAGATGATTTCTGTCTCACACGGGGATACTTGTTAGGCCTAAATTCATTAACACATGTCAAGTATTCAACTTTGGAGATCCTCTAATGAAATAATTATAAAAAAGAAAGAGTATCATTTTTTGTAATTGTATTCAGATTTAACTTGTATCTTTTTTTCTGGAACTTTCGTCAATGTTTTAGTTGACGTTCCATGTCAGCAGTAATTTCTTCCTGACATTTAAATTGATTTTCCTCAACTCAGTTTCTGATGGTCTTAACTGTTCCCCTTTGACCTCCTGCTGAAGTATGTTATACACCATTCTCCCCAAAAGATGCAAAGGAAATAAATGAGAGAGAGAGAGAGACAGAAAGAGAGCAAGCGAGAGAGAGAGAGAGCGTGAGCATGCACACGTGCGTGCAACCACCTCCACATTTTAAGATTAAGATAAGCAATATGTACATTGTTTGGTCTTTTCTAAAACAGCATGTGTATGTTATTAAGAAGCCATGTTGTTCCTGATGGAGACTGATTTCTGTACAGAACAAGATATATTTTAGAATTAAAATATGAGTTGCTTCTACATAAGAAGAGAAAAAAAAAAGGAAATATTTTCCAAATGAACCACAGTGGCTGTAACAGAACTGTATATGAAATGGCACCAAACCCAACAAATACGTTTATCTGCAGAGCTGCTGTATTCTTTGTAGGCTTTTATCATTAAATGCTTTATCATTAAACTCATACATGTGCAGGTGAAAAAAACGGATAAAAGGGATGATTTTTAAAAAGTCTAAATTATTTTGTAGACATTTTGTGCTGTGGGCCAGAGAATATATTTGTTTATATGGCATTTGCATTGACCATGTGTAAAAAGACTTGCACTGTTTTATTACATCTCTGCTGGTAATTTTATGCCATTGCTTCAGAATTAGTTCCTCTTAATATTTTTGATGAAGTAAATGTTGTCAGTCAGGACCCAATCTACACTTACCTGCCATATTGATGTGTAGAGAACAATAGGACATTTACTGTACATTAAATCAATAACTACTATCTAGCTCAGTCTGAGTAATTTCAAAAGGGAAAGGGAGCAATTAGCTGCCTCATGTCTTATGGGTTAGACAACAGTTGTAATATTTTTGGCTGCTGCTTTCCTTTCACTTAGGACTCAAATATAACCCCTCCTATCTCACTCAGGTGGCATAGAAACTCTAATGTATTTTTGAAACATTGTGTAGGTGAAGTGATATTATTTTGTCACTTTTTCTAATCTTAGAGTCAGTGGCAAAATGACCCCACAGAAAAATTACAATTTTATCTTCTATTCAGGACATAAACAGCACAATAAAGCAGTTCTGGAATATTTGATTTTTTTTATTAATTAATTCATTTCTATTTTTAAATGACTTAATTTTTATTAATTTGATAAATGGCAAATTCAAATATTTTTAATTAATTAATAGTTCATTGGAGATACTAATCTGTCTGTGAAGCAGTAGAATGTAAAATAACAGAAATATGCATGTTTTAAGGAGGTTATCCCAATTCACAACATGGCTTAGGGCTCCTATTAAGTTTGTTTTTACAAATGTAAAAATATCAAAGATGTTGGCTGAGAACAATGAAGATTTAATATCACGATAGCAATATACTGAAGTGACAGACATATGGATAGCATCCTACTGCACCATTTTTTCTCTTATATCCTATATATCCTTTGTTGGCTTCATGAGGAGAAACACAAGGCAGAATTTGTCTTTCAGGTTATAATGTCTCTGAAGCTTAAAACTTTAATGTTTTCTCAAAAACTGCTTTTTCCCTAGAAAGCAGAGAGTCTTTTATTATAGGGTAGTTAGCATTACAATTTTAGAAGCCCTACTATTTGAACACAGCCAACAAACACTGTATTCTTCAAATACAGTTTGAAGAATTACAAGACTATAAGTATTATTCGATGTCAACAAAATAGAAACTTTACCGATATTAATTACTGTTATACCAAACCTTACAGGTTAAACAAAGGTGTCTCATACTTCAAAAAGACTAATCCCAGAGATAACAAGTTGATAGTATTTTCTATGAGATAATAAATACACGCATTGCTTTGTAAATTACAAATGGTGAAGGGTCTTAATCAGTGGAGCAACATGGACTCCATTAAATTATATTAAAATCAGTTGTGTTACAAAAATCCATAAGAAAGAAAGAGAAAGAAGAAAAAAAATGTTTATAACACTTGGCTTGCTAGTCTTTTCTGTCCAACTCTGGCCTAGTTAAACTGACCTAACAAAGCTATTTTTCTTCCTCTCAAAATCTGCAGTGGGGGAATCAAATGTGAAAGCAAGATCAATTCTGTTCCAAGACAGTAAATGAGCTTTAGATCAGGCTTGTTTCAATTTATGGAGAGAACCCAACTATGCCAGCTTAAGTGCATCCTCACGCTGACTATGAAACTGTATTACAGTGCTATGGAAACAGTAAATGATTTTTCCCCCAAAAATTTTGTTTACAATACAGTAAGGAAGAAAAAAGTCAATATCCTTTGCTCTCAATTGTACATTACATTTTAAACTTTCATATCCAACTGTTAAAATTAATGCTGTAACACTATTAAACTGCTCTACTTTAATATAAATATCACAATATTTAAAAACAACAATTTTTGCAATGATAACCATATTCTTACTCTTCTTTACGTTAATGCAGCTTGATTAAATGGGCTGGACTCAGAAACCTTTTATATTACAATTATCTGTAACTTTTAAAGTTCTTTGGGCCAAATTAAAAACCCTCTCTCATATTAGTGGCAGTTGTTCACAAAAATAGTTCAATTAAAAAAATGTAATGCATGTTCAAAGTGCTTCATAATCTGACTCTTTCTAAAGCACAGGTGTGTCCAACACCTAACTGTAGAAATAGGTAGAGAGAAATCACATTATTCCTGAACAACAAAAGTCAAGAGTAATTTAGCAATAAATAACACAGTAAGATGAAGCAATGAGCAGTTTTGAGAAGTGAGATCAAACCCTAACACACATGCAGGGTGTGGGAATATCAAACACTTCCTATACTCAATGCTGCCTGTTACTACACTTCTGGAGCTTCTGTTCATACATGTATGTTAGATGATATCCAAAGTGCTACTAGTTTTGTGCTGTTTTCTTATGCTTAACTGGGTGAATTATGTTGCTGTAGTCCAATGTTTCAAAAAGCTGAGGCCAACAGTACTACTCATGATATGTAAAAGTTAAACATGAGCAAGAAAGCTTTGGGTTTACCAGTATTTTTAAATGCCCAAGATGATAGGAACAACCAATTTCTGTGTAGTTTCACCATGTGCATTCATGTGCTCCCTCTTTCCCCCTGTGAAACTACAGAGAAACTGGTTGTTTCTAACATCTTGTGCAGTTAAAAATCGTGTGTGTGTGTGTGTGTGTGTGTGTAAAAAGAAAATAAGAACTGTCATTTTGTATCATGTCCAGTTCATGATCTTATCACTGATAACAGTCAGCACCAACTGCCTTAAAGGAAGTTCAAAGAAATACTGTTAGTCAGTTATGGGCAAGAAACAACATTGTCCTGAGCTCTAACAGCTAAAGACCGTCTACACAAAGGATTTGAGTTTTCAAATATGTTTTTTAGATATTTAAAGAAAAAATAAAACTATTTATTTCCTTGTTATCCATATACATGTCTGATTGTGCTTTTCTTGCAGCAAAGAACTCCATAGGCTGCTGGGGTCATATGTGAGCTCTGGCGAACAAGATAGCAAAGAAAATTCAGCTAGGGCCAGCCCTTTCCCTTCTAAGCCACATCCCCGCGAGCATGGGGAAAAAGAACAGTGGCACAAATTCATGCTGCTGCTTTTTGCCCTGGTTCATGCCCTTGTATATGGGATTAGTGCAGGGAAAAATGCTCCAGGTGAGGATAGGGGACGCTGGAACCCCAGCAGCCTTACCTAGGGTCCTGGGAGCCTCCTGGGGCTCCAGTGGTGGCGATCTGGCTATGCAAAGCCTGGCCAGAAGCCTGAGTGTGGCTCTGGCTGGCCAGGCTCTGGTTTTGAGCAGTGCATGCTGCTGCCATGTGCGCCACCCAACTTTATTCTGATGCATTTTTTTTTTTATACTGGAACTTTCTGGTGTCTAAAAAACTCAACACGCTGCAAATTAGCAGTGCAGTAAATACCTGCATGTGAGCCATGTGTGGTCTGCGGTGCTGCAAAACACACATGCACACTTGTCTGGATATGCCCCTGGGTCGTGTCCACACAAGCATGGATGTTTGGTTCCCCGGGAAATGCCCATGCCACACACGCTTTGGCACGAGGTAAGTTACCCTGGGTGGGGTAGGGGAGGCTAGGGCCAGCACTGGGTTAGGGCCAGCACTGGGCTGGTCCCAGCAGCCTTACCTGGGGTTCTGGGGGCCTCGTGGGGCTGCAGCAGCTATTCTACCCTGTGGACCCTGGCCAGCAGCCGCAGCATGGCCCTGGGCAACCCAGCTCTGCTTTTGAGTGACATGTGCTGCTCGTGTGTGTGCTGCTGTGCTTTTTTTTCCACCCCCCCCCCGCAGGTGTTTTTGACCCCTGGATATCCAGGGGTCAAAAACAACCCGCGGGGGGGAAAAAGAGCGGGGCAGTACACACATGGGCAGCACTCCCTTGCAGCATGGAGAACATCTGAATGTGCGGTACGTGGCCCCACAGACGTGTATAAATATTCATGCTTTGTTATTATTTTGGTATGCTGGTAACTTTTCCCTGAAGAACACAAGTAACAGAAAGGAGATTTTTCAGAAGTTTCTCTCTCAAACCTGAATTGAATTTCATGGCAAAAAGAAAAAGCCATTTTTGACCCCTCAGTTTTCTTCCCACTGGGCTTCAAAGGCTCCCTGCAAAAGATGGAGGTGGTGCATCTCCTCAAACAGAGCAACTGAAGAATGTTATGTAATAGAGATGGATACAAACAATGTCTAAAACCAAGACTACTACTAGCTCTTTCTAAAATGTTGTTAATTTTAGTATTTTTAGCATGCTCCCTCTTACTTGCCTCCTCCAAGATGCACAAGCTTTTGAGCAGTCCCCCATGTACCTAATCATTCTCATCATTCAACCTGGCACATAACAGAATCTAGCGTTTCATTCTCTCCACTGGCTTTTAAAGACAGGGACCAGAGCTGAACGTAAGATTTCTGGTGGAGTAATGCTGATTTATATAAAAGCATTCTACTTGTTTCTATATTTTTCTTCATTCAATTCTTTATGAAACTTGATACTGTTAAATGTATTGATCATCACTGCACATTAAGCAATGGCCTTCCTTAAAGCATTTAAATTCTTTAAAAAAATTCCTTTCAAAACCTGCAAATTATTGACTGCCTAAATTTGCACAACCACATTTCTTAAACATACAAATTGAGCAGGTAGACAGAATATTTAGCCCCTTATGTGACTCAACCCCCTAATCATTTGTTTGCCTTAGGCCCCTAGCACACATTTCATTTATGCCATGATCAACACAATCACACCATAAATGGCAGGGTGCTACACAGGCAGACAAGGTTCCTTGGGTGAATTTGATATCTTTTATTAGACCAACCCAAATGGTTGGAGAATAGTTATTAAGCAAGCTTTCGGGTTCAAAAACCCTTTGTCAAGCTACACAGGGTGCTACACATGCATCCAATTTAAGAGGCAATTAAATGGTAAACCAGCCATAAGACTTCTCCACATATAATTTATGTTTTACGGCTGGTTTGTATAGTGCCTTAAATTGAATATCTGGCAGGTCCACACACCAGAGCTGTCAGGTGTGGATGCCTAACAATCAGTTGAATGTTGGACTCAACCCTGGCATGGGGCAGCCCCAATCCCCAACTGGCCTTGGGATACCCAGCCTAGGGGATAAGGTATGTGGGGGTGGGAGGGGGGGACACCAAATGGCTTCCCCACCTGGCAATTTTAAACCCCCTACCTAGTAGCTCCAGATGGGCTTCTTCTGCTAGTGACTTCAAACTGCTCTGCCAGAGCTTCTGGGCCTGGGGTTTAAATCTCCTGGCAGGGGAAGCTCCCCAGAATTACAGTAAGGCTCTAACACCAATTTAACAGCTTCCATTTTCTGAAAGATGACATTATTTGTTGAACACAATAACATGTAAATATAAATAGAAAGTGGGGTTTACTAGGGCTGTGACCTGAACCTTTTGGACAACTGGGAGTCAAAATTAAAATTGGTTTTAAGACATCAGCAGAACTGTGGCTTTGCTGGGATCTACAGATAAAATCAATGAACCTGAAAAGATGGAAAGAAAGTCTACATTTATTTGAAAATTTCTGATTGATAATCACAGAACCATGCTGAATTAGAAACCTCTTAAAGAAGAGAGTAAAAGATTGGCTTTTATGGTATACACTAATATGAGAAGGGGAATAACTAGGAAGAATTGGAGTCCTTGTATAATCATGGAATTATAATGCAGTTGGGATTGTGGAGATGTATGTGGTGGGATAGCTCGCATGATTGGTGTATAGGTTGTGGTTGGTGTATAGCTTGTTCAGGAAAGACAAGCAGGGGAAAAAAGGAGGAGGTGTTGCTTTATATATAAGGGTGATATACATGTGCAATATGAAGTGGAAGGTAGGCCTATTGAAATCCTTTGGGTAAAGTTCAGAGGAAAGAGCAGCAGGGGGGCAGGCATCTGCTACAGGCCTCCAAAGCAAGAGGAGGAACTGCACGAGGCCCTCTTTAAACAAGTGACAGAAGCTTCCAAATTGCAGAACTTGGTCCTCATGGGGGAATGTAATTATCAGGACATATGCTGGGAGGAAAATACAGCAGTGCACAAGCAATCCATCAAGTTTCTGGAGTGTGTTGGGGATACCTTTTTTGATCCACATGGAAGAGACACGAATGAGGAGAGAAGGTCTTCTTGATTTACTACTCAAAAACAGGGAGGAATTGGTTGAGAATATGAAGGCAGAAGTTAATTTGGGCGACAGTGAACATGAAACGTTCAAGATCCTAAGTGGAAGAAGGAAGGGAACACTGCAATAAGGAAAATGGACTTCAGAAAAATCACACTTTAACAAACCTAGGGACCTGGTGAGCAGGATCCCTTGGGAGGCAAGTCTGAGGAGGAAAACAGTCCAGAATTGTTGGCTGTATTTGAAGGAGGCTCTTTTCAGGGTGCAGGAGCAAGCTACCCCAGTGAGGTGGAAGAATGGGAAGTGCAACAGGAGACCAGCCTGGATAAACTGCAATCTCTTCAAGGAACTGAAACTCAAAAAAGGAATCTCATAGAAAGCAAACATTTGGTCACAAAACTAGGGAAGGTAGTACTCAATGGATCAATTTCTAGTTGGGAGAAGGTATCAAGTGGAGTTCCCCAGGGGTCTGTCCTGGTTCTGGTACATTGTTCCAGATCTTCATGAATGACCTGGGCGATGGGATTGATTGCACACTTAGCAAACTTACAGATGACACCAAGTTGGGTGGAACTGCAGACACTCCATAGGGCAGGGCCTATGATCCAGAATGACCTAGATAGGCTGGAGAAATGGTCCACAATCAACCATATAAAATTCAAGAAGGACAAATGCAAAGGCCTGCACTTAGGATGAAATAATGGCATTCAAAAATAGATTGGAGAATCCCAGTCATTGCATACGATGCATGCGATTATTCTGTCTGACTGGCTTGGTTGCAATTCTAATATAATAAAAGCCTTAGTCTGTCACTGTCTGTAATGCTCCAAGCCAACTGTGCATGTGCTGCCAAGAGGGCTCATGCTGATTGGCTGTGAGGGCCTGGAGCGTTACGGACAGGGGGCAAGGGAGCCACCGTGCTGCTCCCCGCTCCAACAACAGCCGGCAGGGAGGGGGAGGCAGCAGGGTAGAGGGGAGGAAGGGAGGGAAGGAGGGGAGGTTTCTGGTGGCAGCACAACCTTCCGCCGCTGCATGCCCCACCCTACTACCACCACCACCAATGTCCAGTCCCAACAACAGCTGGTAGAGAGGGGAGGCGGTGAGGAGGAGGGAGGAGAGGCAGGGACGGGGGCATGTTGCATGCCAAAGGGTGTCAGCAGCTGTGCAAGTCCCGCCCCCCGTTCCTGGTGGCAGTGTGTGGTGGAGCGGCAGGGATGGGGGCTGCACCGGGAGTAGTGGGAGCCCCACAGGGCTGGACACAGGAGTTGGGGGGGCCCATGGGGCCAGAGGCAGGGGGGTGCATGGGGACAGAGGCGGAATGGCGGCACTGTGGGGCACTGGGTAGCAGCACTCCCTGCCCATGGCCCCCCCCCCCCATCATTCATGATGGGCAATTTGCTAGTACTACAGAGAAGGTCTTGGGTAGACAATAAGCTGAATATGAGCCAACAGTGGGGTCTTGTGGCGTAAAGGCAAAAGCATCCTGGGTTTTATGAACAGGAGTGTCGCTTGCAAATCAAGGAAAGTGATTCTTCCACTCTATTTAACACTTATGGGTGCTTGTAGATGTAAAAAAACCCAACCCCCCCGCCCAGCACTTTACTTTAAATTCAACATGTTCCTGTGCCAAGCCCTGCACATGCCCAGAAGAGGCAGTGCATTACTTCAACCCAACTCGCCCAATGACTATAAAAACCAGGTGCTTTAGTGGGGCTGTTTTGGACTTTTTTTTTATCTAATAGCCGATTGAATCAGCTAAAAGCTCCAAAAAAGCTCTGCTGAAGCGCCCAATCTTTACAGACACTGCAGAGCCGGGCTGAAGTAATGCACTGCTTCTTCCGGTAAAGTGCATTTTTGGGTTGTTTTTGTTTTTTTTTAATGTCTGCAATGTTTCACTTGAAGTACTGTGTCCAGTTTTGGGTCCCACACTTTAAGGACAGTTAAAGAGTCCAGTCCATGTGGACAGTTTGGAAAGAGTCCAGTGCAGGGCAACAAAAATTATCAGGCATCTAGGAAGCATTATGAGGCAAGGCTGAATGAATTAGGATTATTTAGTCAGGAGAAGAGAAGACTGAGGGGCAATTTGATAACAGTCTTCAAATATCTGAAGGGTGATTATACAAAGGATAGAGATGGGCTTTTCTCTGTAGTTGTAGGGGACACGACTAGGAGGAATGGCCTAAAATTGCAGCAGGTGAAATTTAGGCTGGAGATTAGGAGGAACTTTCTGACTCTGACAGTGGCCAGGCATTAGACTAGCCTACCAAGAGAAGTTGTGGATTGTCCATGCTTGGAAACTTTCAAAAGCAGGCTAAACGGACACTTGGCTGGGATACTTTAGCTGGGATGATCCTGCCTTAAGCAGGGGACTGAACTAAATTACCTTGTGAGGTCTCTTCCAGCCCTATTTTCCTATGATTCAAAATCAGAAAAACTACTTTTTGTTTCTGTAACAAAAGCATGATTCCTACCTCAATGACCTTGCTGGTAATCTTATGTGAAAATGCGATGGACAGGAATAAATACAGACAATGGGCGTAAATCAGGGAAGTCTTAATAGATCAGGTGAATCAGACTGTATGGGAGTTGCAACCTTTTGACTTTATCTATCAATCTCAACTCCAACTTTGAAATACGGCATCTAAAATATGTGTTAGGTTCTGTCTATACCACCTCCCTGCTGGGCCCAGGAATACAGTCAAAATCCCAAATCAATCCTCACCCACTCACTCTCATTCCATGTGTACCCAAGCCTGATGATTAGGCAGACCAGATTGTTCAGATAGATCCTGAGTGTGCACCTCAGCATTATTCTCAAGCTGTCCTGGGAGAACATAAGAAAAGCGTGGGGCACACACTCAGGACTTCCTAAAATATCTATTTTGCCGTATTGCCTGGCTTGGACATGCAAGGAAGACAAGTGAGTTTGCAGGGCTGTGTCTTAGCAGAAGCCAAGCAGTGAAAAGAGGCACTACAGATGTGAACTTAGTCTGGAGCAGTACTTCTCAACCTTTTTTTTTGATTCAGGGCACCCCCCCACAAAAAAAGCCAGCTCTTAGCTTTCACTTGTTTCTTAACCATGTAAAAATCAAAACAAAAAAACCCAACAGACCCCCCGCCAAAAAAACAAACAAACAAAAAACCCTCTAACAAAGAGCAATTCTTCTGTTGCAAATAACTAAAAAAGACCACAAGTCAAAATGCTTTTGATACCATGACAACACAAAAGAGCCTAAGGTTATATCTAGACTACAAACTTTTGCTGGTGTGACTTATTTTGTTCAGGGAGTTGATAACTGATACCAGGAAAAGCAACATCCATTTAAGATAACCCCTGAGGAGGACTTGTTTTGTATTATTCAGGGCCAAAGCCCCAGGTGACCCATCCAACCTTAGACAGAAGTCCAGTGACGACTGCTTTGAATCCCTTTTCAGTCATTTTGCCAACTGCATGGTTGTTTTAATCATTACAAGACTGCTCAACTGTAGAGAAAAATAGCACAGCAGGGGCGGGCAACTTGGACATGAAACGATAGGATAGCGGAAAAACAGTGCAGAGGAGGATAATCAAACTTGGATGGGAAACCTGATGTCAAGGAAGGCAGGTAGGTGCTTAACAATTCACGGTCAATCAAGCTACTCTGAATCATTCCTAGCTTGGTTTTCATAGTTTCATAGAAACTATGAACAAGCCTTGGTTTTGGTCAGGCCTATCCCTCCCATGGGCTTTAAGAGTGGAATAATGGCCTATCCAGACCATGAATCCCTTGAATGGCTAATGTGTTGATCCCATTCAGTGAGCTGGGGCAGCACACCCAAGGCTTGGGTACAGAGGCACACTACGTGGGCAGTCTTAAGAGTGGGTGTACCCCACTCAAAAGACAGTAGTGCTTGACCTAAGCCCAAGCCTGGCTCCAGTCCTAGATGAGCCAGAGAGCACCACCCTGGGCTCAGGCATCTGTCAAATCCATTTTAGACTAAAGGCCTTAAGGGATGGTGGTGGAGACCTAGAGGCCTTGACTATCACAATCCCAAATGACCACTAGTGCTTAGCACCCATAAAAGCTGGACAGCATCACCCTCCAACTTTAGGGTTAAAGGACTTAATGGACTTAAGGGAAGGCTGTGGAGACTCCTTGGCCTCGATACACTGCCAGCCCAAATGTTCATCAGTGCTTAACATCTTATGAGGGCCATTGGGAGGGGGAGGGGAGTTAATAGATGGTCCCTGATGGTCAGTCCCAACTCTGGCTAGGGTTTGGCAACACTATACCATGTCATCAATGGTTATTATTCACCTGAAGAGAAAAGAGTACCTGCACATGCCATCCTTATTCAGAATGTGAGGACCTACAACATTTATCCTAAGCATATGCCATTTCTATACTATGTGGCAGCATGTATGGCAGCCAAGTCTACTGGAGAAATAGGTATGTGCTATAGATACTCCCAAACATTAGCCAGATGCCAGGGGGCTGAAGAAGTACTCCTGAACCAGCTGCACTGAGGATCAGATTCAGAGGCCACCCTTCATCTCAGCTTGTGGCCAGAACCATAGGCAGGTACTGGGATCAATCCCATCTCAGCTTGTGGCCAGAACCATAGGCAGGGACTGGGATCAATAATGCTGCAACCTGTAACCAGACCATCAGCTCATTATGAGCCACCTCTGTCTTAAGTAGGGATCAACTTAAATCGTGGTGAGACTAAACAACTTTCACAGATTGGTTATGACAAAGACCAAATTTCATAGTTATATACCAGTAAAGCTGTAATGGTAGAGCTTTCTGGTCCAGTTAAGGAAGTTGACTGTTAAAGGAAGCCAAATCTGCACTCTGAAGTCTAGGTGGAAATGGCCACAGAAAGCAGTACTTAGAAAAGGAAAGAGAATGGTCTGGCAAAAAAAAAAAAATCAAAGCTTCATGCTGAATATTTAAGTACAAACTGATTCACAGAGAGCAACTCCTAGGAATGAGTCTTTCCCATCGAAGTCTTCAGTTGAATCACAAATCTGTTAGATCTCAAATGAAAGACAATGATGGAAAAATGGTTCCCAAAAGATCCTTTGAACCTAAGCAGAACTGAGAAGCAGAATCTGCAGAAACCCTGACTCCATATGCCTCATACCTTATTTACAACAAGGCATTCGAACTCTGAAGATGAGAAATTATTAATTTATGAGTTCTTTTACATTGTTCATCACTGTAGTATTTGAGTATTTTCAGAAGCAGAAAAATGAATAATATTAGCCTCATTTTAATGATGGGGAACTGACGCACAGAAAGCTAATCTGCTAATTTTCGGTGCCCAATTTCAGATGCTAAATACTCTGAAAAATAAGATGCTAGGCCTCATACAGTACTCTATGGCTGCTTGCAGATGTGAATCCGAAGCTGATTGAATCTGAATCAGCTGTTAGATAAAAGTGCCAAAAACCCCCGCTAAAGCACCCAATCTATACAGATGCTGCAAAGCCGGGTTGAAGTAATGCACTGCTTCCACTAAAGCATGATGGAGTTTTTTCACATCTGCAAGTAGCCTATATGTTGGGACCATAGCTCCCATTAACTTCAGTCGCAGATGCAAGTTCTTAGCCATTCTGCAAATCAGATTTCAGGGTCTCAAGTAATACCCATCCACTTCCCCCCGCCCTCCCCTCCCCAAAAAAGATGCACAGAATTAGTGACTATCTGTAAAAAGAGGTGTCAAATCTCATGGATGAATTCTGTGGCAGAGAAAAGTAGCCAGTACTTCAGGATGGTATTCCAGTGCTCTACTGGTGAAACCATCCTTCCTCTTCCAAACCATGCCTCATTCCCTATACGCCACTTGTGAAGCAAACTAGACATGGATTTTGTGAAAAGAGAGCTACATTAGGGAATGGTGACTCATCCATAGATGGGGAAGTACATGGGAAAAACAGCATGTGGTAATGCCACAGAATCTAGATTATTCTTACTGGGATGATTCACTACCTGTTTATTTGCAGTAGGGTGCCAAATAAAGGCCACTGATTCTATGATCAACTGGAGTGCATCGGTGTTCCTAATCTAATCAGATGATTAAAGAAGTAGTGTCCCTTGAAACAAAAGCTGCAGGAAACAGCTGGAACACCTCAGTAGCGCCCGAATTTCTGTATATCGTCAGCTAGGTTACAAATCCTCAACTTCACAGTGGATTAAGGAACCCATCCCACAAAGTATCTAGATTCTACTACATAACTAAAGATTATATCATGATCCTGTAGACCATATGTGCATCACAGGCATGTGTAGCATGGGCTATAGGTACCAAGATGTGTCATGTTATAACCTGACCTAAGCTGAATCTATGTAGCAATGACGTAAATTAAGCACGTACTGTAGACAGTGATTGATAAGGTGCAATAACATAACACAAGGAAATGGAAGAGGATTAGTAGCTCCAAAGCACAACCAAATAGGGAAAAACTTTGTCAGGTGTAAAATGAAAGAGGATTGGCACAGCCCCAAATCACAGCTAAATATAGAAAATTCTGTGCTTGAATATATATTCTGGTTAATGCAACTTCTCCAAAGCTCAGCAAAACAGACAAACCAAATCAGTGAAAGACCCCAAGGGAACAGAGGAGCCTGGCCAGTGGGCCTGTTTTCCCCTTGAATACAAGGCTATGTAAGCATTGTCTTTATTAATTCAAATAACCTTATAAAGTTTTCAGTTTGGACCAGAATAGTCTCACTGGTCATCAATCTCACTCTCAACCCCAGTTAAAATTTGGAGTAACAACACAGAAAGGGAACAAATTAGGGATTCAGTTAATTGCTTGACCTTGCAACCTTAATGTAGTTTCAAAGACGGTTTCTTTTTTCTTCAAATAGATGAGATATACACAGTGATAATGCACCATATTTACCCAAATCCAAGATGACTTTGAATCTAAGACTATCCCACCAAAATTAGATTCTATACATGTAAAATGATAACTTTCTTACAATTTTCTTGTAAATAATCTAATTATTGGAGGGTCATCTTTAATTCATCCCTTCACCACCGCAGCATGTAAAGCAATAGCAGGGAGGCAAGCGATGCTGGGGTTGGGGGAACATGGGGAAGAATCAGACAGCCTGACCTTGGACCCCTGCACCTTGCCCCCATGCCACTTGACTGCCACACCCTCACATCTTGTCCCCCCCTGTGCCTTCCGACCTGGTCTTTGCCCCTCCTACACACCTACTTCCCCCTTCCTGCCTGTCTCTGACCACTGGACTCCCCCCACCTTGCCAAATGCTGCACTCTTGCAAAGGTCTGTGCTGCCACCCTCAATGCTTTCCAGCTCAGTCCTGGGAATATCAGCCTAGAGTCAGAGATCAACAAGACCATGCTCTGACCCCCTTGCTGCTGTCTGTCTGCGTTCTGGGTTCTGCTGATCTCTGGCTCCACGATGATTTCCATAGCTGGTCTTTAGCTCAATGCTGAGCCAGGGCAATCAGCACAGTCAGCAAGCTGCAGTATCCAGCACTCAGCCTGAGAACGGCCAGGGAATCACCACTGGGTCTCTCTGGTTTTAGGCTGATTCTCCTGCTGCTCCCTGGCTCAGCAGGGAGCCAGAGAGCAGTGAGGGAATCAGTCTGGAACCAGAGAAGAACGAAGGAACCAGTGCTGCCTGCAGGCACTCGATTCTAAGATGAGGCTTCATTTTCCCCATGATGAATGGGGCTATCTGGTAATCGAGTAAATATGGTAGATAAAAACCAGAGTTGCTATGGTTATATGGATAGTCAAGTCCATGGTTAGATTTCTATTCACTTTCACCTGGAACATCTTATAAGGCTTTCTTGACTGCATTTCCCCTCCCCCCCCTTCTTTGACAAAAAATTCATAGTTTGTTGTTTGTATACAAAGAATCTGCATTAACAAGCTTGCATAAGACTTGGCTAGGTCTTGGGTACTGCAGGGTTGCAGCGGCAGAGTCATATTGAAGCCAAAGTATTCAGTTTGAGATTCTGCATCATAAATGTATAGGTGAGACTTCACTATGGTAGGATTTGTTTCATATTTAAAATGCCAACAAGAGATACCATTGCTTTCAGTTTATTGCATAACAATATTGTTTTATTGTTAATAAAAATCCCTCAGGACTAAAAATATATCACACTTCTATCTTATATATTTTTTGGGGGTGAGGGAGGAATAAGGTTGTTTTTATTCTTAGACTTTGTTGCCGAAGTCATGAAGTAGATACAGACTTAAATTAGGGTGGAATATTTGCAGCAAAGACCGACTGTTTTCTGCCACAAGGATTGACTGTTTTTTCTAAATATTCTCTCTAAGGCCAAGATATAGATTTTTATAAAGCACCTTGTTTTCTTCTTCAGGGGCAGAATTCTGCTTTGAGATACCAATCTAATCATAGCAGATAGGAAAAAAAATACTACTGATCTACCAACATGGTGAATTTCAGGTTAACTTGGAGATTAAAATATACTGATCCAAAAGTATCAGTACAATTATAGCAAGCCAGAGAGTCAATGAGATTTAGCAAATCCTCTCTCATAGTTTTATGTGCTCATATTGAAATAAACTAAGTGCAAATAATTACACCAGAAGCAATCTCTCAAAATTTTGCACCAATAGTAAAATCAACCTCTTTCTATAAGTAGGGCCAAGCATTTTTTTAAATTATTACTATTTAGTTGCTGAGCCAGTTTAGTGAATGTGCTTTGAAATGCTGCTGTTTGGGTGCCCAACAGCTGATTTATTGCCTTTGCCACTCATGATCTTGAGCTGCCTTCTTTGTATTAATTGCTGTTGTTTAGTTCACAGTACTGGCTTAGCAGATCTCTTTGTGCATGATGGCTTCATACTATTAGTGGGGACTGACATTCTTCTTAAAGAGATCTTCTAGATATTAATTGTTAAAAATGGCAATTAAAATAGTGTCAGAACAGCTAATGTGCTGAAATACATTAGAAAAGACTTCTGCTTGCTGGCATATGAAGCAAGTATTCCTGTACTCATCATAGGTCTTGAGTTAGGCCTATGCTAGACTTCATTATTAGACAGAATGTATTTGATAAACCCAGTGTAAAAATGTGTATTCCCAGGGACTCCAACTCAGCAAGGCTCTTAAGCATGTGTCTGAGGTTTAAGCACATAACTAATTCCATACCATCAAGCATATACTTAAACAAATATAAGTGCAATGCTGAATTAACCATAACACATCTGATAAAGTGCATCTCTCTTTCACTCGCAAATAATACCACCATATCAGGTGAAAGATGATAGGAAAATGAAAGCATTAATGTTTATGAAAACTCAGATACTCTAAGGTTAAGAATCACATAAAAATGTGTTTAGGAAATATTTAGGAAGTTAAAAAATATGTCTGCACATGACAACTTGAATATTATACAGTAAATAACTAGTCTATGTTTTGCTTTTATCTAATAGGTTAGATCATATTCACTGAATGAACCATAAAACACATCAGATCCATAAAAAAGCATACAATTAATGTATCAAAATCACACAATCATATAATAAAAGACAAACAATGGATATGTACTATTCAGAGAGGAATTAAAATTACACAGAGTCTTAGTTATACAACTTTCTTACATCTGAATACGGTTGACTTTGCAAACATGATGTTCTTTTACAATAGCATGCGTGTGTCTATGTAACTTCTTAGTTTTTAATAAAGCAAACTGCCATCACCCCAAAATTTCATGATGCAGATCCTGTACTGATGCCAAAATATTTCATCAGCAAGGCTGAAACTGTGTGATTACAGCAGGAGTCAAAGGTACAGCCCACGGAGCTGCTCTGTCCAGCCTGCCAGGCAACCCGTGGGCCACTGGAAGTTGGGGGTGTGACTGGGAGAGTGGTCTGCCACAGGATCCAGAGCCCCAGTGGACATGGCCATTGGTGGCAGGAGGGCAATTAAGGGCTGATATAGCCCCAGTTGCTCTCCAGCTGTTTTGCTTGATAAGCGTAGGCTGAAGTATGCAGTTCTAGCTCTAACTCTGCAGCCTCAGCTCCCTGGCCTCTGGCCCTGCTGCCACCCCATTTGATGGAGCAGATGCCATTGTCATGTGCTCCATGTACTATGCTGGAGCTAGAGCTGTTTGTGGTACAGGGCGTACAGTGACACTGGCGGTCCCTGCTCCAGCAGGGTACATGCAGTGCAAGTCAAAGCTGTGCCTTTGTCCCAGGCTGGAGCCTGAGTGACCGCCACTGCTGTGTGCCTTGGATCAGACCCAAAGCTGCTGCTGCTGCATTCCCAGGGCTGGATCTGCCCTACAAGGAGTCCCATGGTCCAAATCCAGCCCAGGGCACAACGTGAATTTCACACCCCTGGATTACAGCATAGGCTTCTGTGTTTCAATGAATAGAATAACTGATGGCAATACTAGGCAGTCATCCATGATAAAGACAAACTACTTGGTGGAGATGTGGTCCAGATAATGCCAGTGGGTTTCATTGACACTTCCTATCAGCTGAGGAACGCTGAGACGTAGGATCTTGGGGTCCACTCCAGGTTCTGGAAATGAATGTCTCCTGATGGCCCACAGACCCTTATGTTCCTGTTTCCCTCAAGCCTGACTACTTCAGCCTACCCTCATCAGTTTTACCCTGTGCCAGTCCTGTCTCTTCTCCTACCCTAAGTTCCTGGTCTAGCTGTTCTCCTGGCTGCCCTTCATTGTGGTTCCTTCCTCCTCTGATATGCCATGTACATACCACCAGCAGAGGAAAAACTACACAGGAGCATCTTTCTGTTTCCAGTTCTAGTGGGTGGTGCCAGAGTACCCCACAACAGTTTGGAGGAGAAATTTCAGAATATGAAGCCCAGTACAGCTCCTCTGTAGCTCTACACTGACCATTCCCAGTTCAAGAAGAATTTTTACAAAGTTGAGTTGCCAAGCTAATCAATGCAAACTGCTTTTCTGAAAGGCTATATAGTTCAATCAGATTTTCATACGAAAAGCAAAAAGATACATCCATAATAGTACATCCACTCCCCACAAATCCAACATTTAAGTCTCTGTTCCAAAGTTGGGAGATATCAGAACTCCAGGGGAATGTGCTGCAACAAAAAAAAAAAAAAAAAAAGGCAAAACAACCTATTTTTTTTTGTTCTTGTCATTGGAAAAGGCTGAACCATTTAATCTGAAACAAAGTTATCCTGAAACAGACAACCAGACTGGAGAATTTCATCTCCCAACACTTACGGTTTGGCAAAGTTTTAAACAACTGAAAGCAAGATCTCATAATGGGAATTATCAGGCAACAGTAAGTACAGATGGTGCTACCAGCTTTGCCTGTTTTACTTCCTGTTATTGTCTTGAGGAAATGGAACAACAATAAAACCAGCAATTAGAATGCAAGTAAAGATTTGCAATTAAATGAGAGTAAAAACTTCGCCGGGAGTGCACAAGTGACAAATGTAGAGTGCAGTTTTATTTTCTCTCCCTTTTAAGTCTATTAAGTTATGTTTAATACAGGAAGAACTGGTATAGAAGCCCATGGCTAAGGTTGACTAACACTTCTTATTTTAAGACCCTGTTTTCTGTTCTTTAAAATGTTCAGCCAAAATAGCTTGCCTGAGATTTCTCTAAAGCTGTATTTTTGGAAGCTTCCAGGAAAAGAAAAATGGGTTAGCCATTTCTAACAATGAGCTTAAATATGTTGCCTTGCCCACATAAAAAAAAGTTTGGTTTGTTTCACTGAAAAACTTCAGCTACACCATGCGTTGAAGAAGTGAGTCAAAATTTGGAGGGGACACTACTGCAGTGTCAGGGATGTGCCTTTTGCTGCTCATTGAATCTATCCAAATTTAGCGTAGAAAAATTGCAGTTCACGCACAATCAATAGAGGCTTATAAAATATTTTGAGTTTAATTCCCAACCCCTGCCAGCAGTGAACAGTCTCTCCCCACCACACTTTCCCAACAAGTCTGTAGACATGTGGTCTCCACAAAATGACGGAGCAGGGTGACTCCGAGGGCCAAGCAGAACCCCCCCTTCAAGTTATTCTTCAGCTGCTGGGGCACTGGATACCAGGCCGTCACATCAGGGAAACTCTCCCCCACACTCACTGTCACTGCTCCATCTCAGGCAAGCTGGAGGAGAAATGGTCTGATTGTAATGTACATGGATGAGAAGCTGGGGGTATGGGATTACTGAGGCATGGACATGCTTCAGGGGACAAGGACAGAAGAGGTCAGTCTGTACTTAATCACTGCCACTTTAGTGAATGGAAGATGTGCTTTGAACACATTAAGTGTTATATACTACTAAGTACTCTGAAAAATAAAGTTCCAGGGGTCCAAAATGGGGTGCCCAAAATTAGTAGGTATTTTAACGTCTCTATTTCAGATCCCCATCTGTAAAATGCAGATAGTACTCACTCACCTTACATAGTTATTGTGCAAAAAAAAAAGTTAGTGGTGTTTTGTGACAGCTGAAAATTGTCTGTGTAATAAAGGTGCTTGCTAAAGGCTCTATGAAGATTAGACCAAGTGTTTTTCTGTCACTTGTTCAGATATTAAGCTATATGTTGCTGCTAAGAGCCTAATTAAAGTCTAAGATGTAGTGAGGCCTTGTATAAAGTAAGGCCTAGAAAATTTAGCAAAGCCTTGAAGTAGTAAGGCCCTGTGGCATAGTTAAAATTAACCTTATCAAAAGAATGCAAGGCTTGTATTGCTATTGGTTAGTCTAAAGACAGTTGAAGTAAAAAGAATCCAAATGGCTGTAAGTTACCAGCACAGCTCAGAAATTATAAATTGGCTGGCACATCCAGAAATCATTTAGAAGGAAGATGTAGCTCTGTGAAAGAAGTACCGATTTAAGATTAGCTGCTGGCCTGGATCAGTGGGCCCGTGGACCTCGAGGAGCCCAAGGACTGAATGCCAGGGTTCTTCCCGGTAGCCCTTGGACAGCACTGATTGGGGACACCTGACTTCGCTGAGCTTTGCAGAAGAGAAACTTGCTGTACATCAGGCATCAGAGGGGACTGCCGATAAGTTGCCGACATGAATTATTATTGTCTGTCTGTTTTGTTATCTGTGCATAGTTGTGTTTTTGTTAAGTCAATAAACCTTTCTTACCTTTCTACCCCCGACCATACTCTCAATATCAAACCCTCCACACGCAGCTGGGACATAAACTGGCATCACAAACAGGATCGAGGGACTCTGGTTCGGAGAGAAAGGTCAGAAAGGAGGGAGTTGCATGGGCCCCACTGGTGGCTCTGCTTAAGGAAGTGACAGGGATGGAGAGTCCCGGGGGCATAAAGATAGGTTGAAACCTGCCTGGAGCGACCCGGGAACTGTACCCGATCATTGTCCTAGGTTTGCTACTGCTGCTCAGGGTAAGCCCAAGAAGGGGTGCTTGTCATGGCTGCTGGCCACATGCCTGCAGTTAGGGGTTGAAGAGAATGCCCAGCTACGGGAAAAGGTCACCCGGCTAAGTAAGGAGTTAGAAGATGCGAGAGATTCCAACAGCGTGGTGTGCGAGGCTGCGCGAGCTACGCAGAGCCACTTGGAAACATTAGAATGGAGGGAAGGAAAAATTGTGATAGCGCATGTGGCCGCTTCCCTCCAGAAGAGGGCGCAGTTAGCACAGGCTGTGAAGCCATCATTCCACAAGGTGCAGCAGTGTCTGTATGGGGAGAAACCGGAAGTTAAGCTCTGGGGAGTTCAAGGGGAAGAGACTGATGGA
The DNA here is from genome assembly GCF_000455745.1 of Alligator sinensis. Classification (NCBI taxonomy): domain Eukaryota; kingdom Metazoa; phylum Chordata; order Crocodylia; family Alligatoridae; genus Alligator; species Alligator sinensis. The sequence goes on along the minus strand of NW_005841915.1, from coordinate 3,751,594 downwards.
GGGGAGGAGATTGATGACTAGCCTGGTGCTGAACCACCCACGTATGTCCCTGCCCAGAGGGAAGAACTCAGCCAAGTTTCTCCCGTAGTGATAACTCATTCTGGGCCACAAGGAAAGAATCCCCGAACAGAGCTGCATTCCTTTGCCCATGCTGAGATTAAAAATATACAAAAGCAGCATGAGTTCAAGCCAGAAGAGCCAGTAATAGACTGGCTAGTTGAAATGTATAGTGAAGGGGGCATTTGCAATTTTAGCAAGTAGAGCTGAAGCCGCACAAATCATTCTGCGCCCTCAGCTCCAGTTAAATCAGTTTGCAGGAGGTGATGAAAACGTTACTTTGTTTTCTGCCGTGCTTCAGGCAACTGTGGTCAGTTATGGTAATATGGAAGAAGAGCTTAACCCTGCCCCTGGGGCATGGGCCACTTTAGAAGAAGCTGTCCGCTGCTTGTATTAGTTAGCACTAACTGAAATAATTCGTGCAGCAGTTTGGACTTTCACACCAGATTCAGAAGTCATGACAGCACCATTGTGGAAGAGGTTTTGCCAATGAGCACCAACAGAGTGCACCTCACCCTGTTGGCCTTGGAGCCAGAGGCAGTGAATCACCCAGTAAGAGATGTGATCCGGCAATTAGTGCAGCTTTTACCCGTTTTGCAGAAGCCAGGGCTGGCTAAGCCGACGAGAACTGCCAAGGCCATGGTGGTGGCCTCAGCAAAAGACAAACCCCCTGACCCCCCTGAATTGTAGGAAAAAGCTGGGGAAGGCTAGCCCAAGACTCTGCGAGGAAATGTGGGAAGACTTGTTAGCTGCCCATTTTAATAAGGTGCAAATTGATGGATTGCCCACCAGTGTTTTGCGAGGGCTTTGGGCTAAACACTGCAAAAGCAAGCCCAAAAGCGGAGCTGTCTGCACCACCAGCAGGGTCACCAGATGGATTCTCTGCCCTGAGGGCAGAACTGTCAACATTTTCCCAGGCACATGCAGGGCCGCCAGCCTTTACCCACCCTGATTATGTGGCCTAGGGAGCCCGGCCAACCCAAACCCCAAAGAAAGGGGCCACAATGAGGGCAATAGTGGGCGGGGGACCGGTATCTAAAGTTAATATTGACCCCTTAATTCGGATACCTGTACAGATTCAATTAAATAAAAGTGAAAAGTCAATTGATATGCTATTGGACACGGGTGCCCAGATTTGCATTTTAGATTCCGCAGATTGGAAGGGGGAGAAAGGAAACCCTTATCAAGTAATTGGAGTTGGAGGCACCAGACGACCAGAACATCTGGTCCGAGAAAACTCCACATTACCTAATGGCTCTAAGGTAATGGCAGCAGCAGTAATACTTAAAGGGGGAACAAACTTACTGGAACTTAATGTACTAAGACGACAGCGGTTTCCCCTTGAGTGAAAAAATTGGCAGTTTTGGTGCGCAGTGCCTCACCAGAAACCTGAGGAAATGGCTATAACGGCTGTAACTTGATGTAGCATGATCACACTAACCCTGCCTCCCATGAAAGTACACAGACCCCAGTATCGAACTCCCCCCGAGGCCACACAACCTATCCAGTGTATTATCAGCCAGCAGTTAGAGGACAGAACTATTATCCTAACCCATTCTCCGTGTAACAATCCAGTGTGGCCAGTGCATAAACCAAATGGAGGGTGGTGGCTAACTATTGATTTTCGAGCTTTGAATACTAATACTGACCCTTTGATGGCTGCCGTCCCGTCACTACCAGTCTTGACAGAAAGCATCCGGTGTTATAAGCCTGCATGGATAGGATCCATTAATATCAAAGATATGTTGCGACAGTACGTGTTTGTAGCCGTAGAAGTTATCAAGAGGATAATGTTTGTCTGCGCCTCGGCGAGAGCTAGAGCCCAGGCTACTTGTGCAGCACTGGAAACTGCTAGCTGTGTATCCACCACCCATAGACCTGCAGAGTGATAATGGCAATCACTTCCGCAATCATCTTGTGTATGACTGGACCGCAAAACATGGCATGTTACGGACATATCACATCCCATACCATCCGCTGCCTAACGGATTGGTAGAGCGAGCCAATGGCATCCTCAAATGCAATTTGCAGTTAGCCGCTGGCCAAGCTCTTAAAGACTGGGACTTGCACCTGGATTGAGCTATCAGTTGGGCCAATAACCGACCCCGTCTGGGAGGTAGCCCTATGCAACAGGCCTTTGGATTGGGTGGTCCCCATGAGCCGGCAGTGGAGCGACCTAGGGATGGTGACCCGGGAAAGCTCCAGGCAGGAGATCAGATGGTAGTGAAGCATCCCCAGGGAGATAAATGGGAGGGGACACTATTGGCAAAAAATATGCATAATACATGGTGAGTATTTAAGTCAGATTTGTCTAACAGGAGCCAAGCTCCTTGTTGTCTTGTTCCAACAAATTGGATCTCTCCACAAATGCAGCCATAGCCATTCCTAATTCAGCCTGCCACTGAAGACGAGTCCTGCTCTGTCACCGGTCTGAATTGACTGGCACCATGAAGTGGTGGACTGTTATAACTGTACTCTTTTTATTAATGCCTTATTGTGTTTCCTGGGTAGGGCGTGGCTACTATCCTCCTTATTACCCAGATATTAATGAACCTGCTCCTGAAGACCTCAAGGACTGGCCTGACCCTGAAGAACATCCCCTGGAAACACGCTCAGATGACCCTCACGTGGTCCAGCCACAGTATCCATACTGGAAGAAACCTGCCACCCCAGACCAAGCGAAGTCCTGGTCTTTAAGTGGAAGAAACAGGATAGTTGACTGGCAAGGTGGTAACTGTCAGTGCACTTGTGGCACCAATTATTATCTTGGGTATATTCCCTACATGAAGACTGGAATGGCTAACTGTCGGAGGGGAGCTAATTGTTGTAGCTCTGTTCATTTAGGGGTTTGTTGTTACATACTTCCTGAGGGAAACCCCGTTGAGCTCAACACCCCTGATTCTGTGCCCCTGATTGTGCATTCTGCATCTGTTCAGCCTCTTGAGCCACTGCATTTATGGGAGAATCTACCCCCTCCCATTCCTATGGCTGACACCACTCTCCAGAGATGGTGCGAAGCCCACCAGGTGGGAGGGCATGCAGCAGGTTGAAACAAAGTTATTACACAGTTTGTGAATCATACCTATACAGAGGTGTGGTGGAATGGTATCCACTTTAATACAACTAGAAGGAGGCTGTATCCACAAGTCTCCACTACTTATGCCCATCCTTTTATACCAGTGGGGTTCCTAAAGCAAATTAGTGCTATGATTTTGCCAGGGCAGTGCTGTTTCATCAATCCGGTACAACTTCGCCTCCACGAGCAACAGTGGGAACTCTTTCGCTGTCTGGGAGGTGAAGCATGGTTACAGGCTTCCAAGGAGGGAAAGATAAAGTGATCTGTGAGAGAATGGAGCGTTCACTATTATCTCTGGCCATTTCCCCATGGGAGGCCCCGACACCGCCTGTGTATAACGCCACACCCTGGTGGAGATCACAGGTTAAAATCCGTCCCCATTATCTCACGTAGTGCATGTAGCTTTGGCATCTCAACTGTAGCTATCATAGTGCTTCAGCAAGCAGGGGGTGGAGTGTGACAGCTGAAAATTATGTCTGTGATAAAGGTGCTTGCTGAAGGCTCTATGAAGATTAGACCAAGTGTTTTTCTATCATTTGTTCAGATATTAAGCTATATGTTACTGCTAAGAGCCTAATTAAAGTCTAAGATGTAGTGAGGCCTTGTATAAAGTAAGGCCTAGGAAATTTAGCAAAGCTTTGAAGCAGTAAGGCCCTGTGACATAGTTAAAATTAACCTTATCAAAAGAATGCAAGGCTTGTATTGCTATTGGTTAGTCTAAAGACAGTTGAAGTAAAAAGAATCCAAATGGCTGTAAGTTATCAGCACAGCTCAGAAATTATAAATTGGCTGGCACATCCAGAAATCATTTAGAAGGAAGATGTAGCTCTGTGAAAGAAGTACTGATTGAAGATTAGCTGCTAGCCTGGATCAGTGGGACCATGGACCTCGAGAAGCCCAAGGACTGAATGCCAGGGCCCTTCCCAGTACTCCTCGGACAGCGTTGATCGGGGATACCTGACTTCGCTAAGCTTTGCGGAAGAGAAACTTGTTGTAACATCAGGCATCAGAGGGGACTGCCAATAAGTTGCCGACACGAATTATTATTGTCTGTCTGTTGTTTTGTTATCTGTGCATAGTCATGTTTTTGTTAAGTCAATAAACCTTTCTTACCTTTCTACCCCCGACCATACTCTCAATCCCGAACCCTCCGCTGACAGTTGGGACAGTGTTTGTGAAGTACTCACCTACAGTGAAGAGCACCATAGAAAAGCGTACAAGGAAATGAGAAATCAGATATAAGGCATGGTACTACTGACTCAACAAGAAAAAAAAAAGTGCTGAATTGATCATAAGGCAGGCATCATCCATTCCATATCTAAATGAGGTCCAGGGACAGTAGGAAAGATAGTATGCAATCATGTAAACAAATATTGAATCATAATGTGTAAACACAAAGGGACTATTTGTGATCCCTTTTTGGGACCCTATTTTGAATTAGGGAAGAAACCCTGGGTGTCCCAACTAACCCACATGCCCAGGGTCCCTTTGGTAGCAGGTCCCCTGGGGTGGCATGTGTGCAAGCAGAATTTATTCCAGCTGCATTCTGAGACAGTGTCCAGTTATTCATCCAACCCTCAAAACCTAGGTTTGTGTTGGCAACATGAATTCTGCTATTTTCTCACTTTTGAATGTCCTCTTTGCAATCTTCACTTTCTTCTGCCATAGGTTCTGTGTATGTAATTTTCTGGATTTCTTAAGCAGCAAACTGAAAAAGCATCTCAGTGAAGTAGGAGTAAACAAAGGCCCACGTGGATCACTACCAGGGTGGGAACACCTGAACAATAAATTATTGCAGTAAGTAAGACTGCTGTACTCTATGTGGGAAAAAACTAAAGGATAGGGCACTTGGCCAGTGAGTTTCACAGATGTTTGCTGACAGCTCAGAAATGATAGTACTTTGAGATCTTAGGTTCCATTCCAGGTAATGAAGAAAACCATGCTCGAGCGGTTGCTTTTTTGCCTATTATGCTACCTGTCCCCCAAGCTTGACCTTTTCACCTCTTTCCTTTTGAACTGTCACAAATACTCACCCAGTTCTTTTCTCCTTAATTAGCCAGTACTGTACCAGATTCTTCTCTTCCGACTGATCCCAGTCTCAATTTCCTTGCTCTCTGGACTTCCAATCCCAGGCTCTTTACAGGACCTTCCCATTCCCTCCATCCCTCAACTCCTTGATTTCCTTCTGTTCCCCAAACTGCTTCCAGTCATTCTCTCCCTACTGACCTCCCCATTTCCACTTCTTTCCCCATCCCAGTCTCCTGCCACAGCAACAGGGAGCAGGAGAGCACAGGAGGGACAGGTTATTAGTTCCAGTGCTCAGCCTGTTGCACCTTGCCAGATAAAGCCAGGTTTCACTCTGTGGTTCTGGGTTGGATGTGGCACATCCATTTGCAATCCTCTGACATGAGGATCAGTGAGGGATAGAACATGACAAGTCACTCCATGGGGATGACAGATGTACAGTCTGTTCAGCACTAAGAGCTGCAAGAACCTTGAGCATAGACAATTAGGTTGGCATCTTTGCATATTTTAACCATTAAACTCAAGTAAATTTCTACTGCAATTCTTCAAAAGGCTTAAATAACTCTGTCAAATTTGAACAGGTTTTCATTACAACCACAAAAGGTACAACTCTGAGACAAAGGACACTGCGCTGATTCAGGTTTTTGCTTCAAAGCCTCTTCAAAAACAAAAAACTATGATGGATGCTATCTGAAAAGTAAGATCCTAACTCTGGGATGGCCTATAATGTTGGACCTAGAATTAACAAAGGTTGGAATTATGGCCATTTTGTATCGTATAACAGAGAAACCCTAAAATTACCCTTTGAAAGATACTAGGATAGATATAATCACAAAAATGCACAAAAACATAATCCCTTTAGGCATGTTGTTTCACATGACATTGACTGAGTTATACTGCAAAATGCTTATCATTAATAACTATATTGATGGCAGATGCTTTGAAAAATATACTGCATTAACAATGGAACAAAGTATTTTCATATTCAGGACAGAACAGTCATTCAGATTTATCAGCCCATTAACTTCAAAAACATAACATTAGCTGCAGTTTAGGTGTGATGTGGTGCATCTATAATGAGAAATTCTTTGGGTGGCATTTATAATTAAATATCTCATGAACCATTTGTAAGGTCAACAGAGATTAATGCGAGATGTCAGGCAAGGTCACCATGTGAATTTCTAAACAATGCCTCTCTCACAGTAGCAACATCACAATTAATGTGTATTTTAAAAAATACTGTAAATCATGATGTATGCATTTCATACCATTGTCAAATGCTACAACATAATGCCATAGGTGCTAAAATTATTTTTGAATGGGTTATTTTGAATTAATTTAAGAGGAAAACAATGTGCATTTTGGCTATAACTTTTCACATTCCCTTACTGTTGAGATACACACACACACACACACACACACACACACACACACACACACACACTTCTCTAAAAGTCATAGAATCATAGAAAATGAGGGGTAGAAGGGACCTCAGGAGGTCATGTCCTGTATTCCGGGGGTGCATCAGTGTCCACCCTAGTCCCAAATATATCATTCGTGTGACATAAAATGCAGACTATGGAGATTAATCTGGTATTAAAAGGAGAAAAATGACAAGAAATGCAGTTCCAACAGATGTTGCCACATAAAAGGTTGGTGGAACAACCTAGCTATTCAGCCAAGCAAACTTTTCCATGAATCCCACAACAGCTATCATGTAAGGCAGGGGTATCAAACTCATTCAGATTAGTCCATTGGGCTGGACCGGGCCCACAGACTAACCCTGTATGCTTGCAGTCAGCATGCAGGGCCTGTCCAGTATGGGTGCCACATGTGGTGTGAGCCCTGAACCAGCCTTGCATGTCACATGTAGCACATACTGGCCCCAGCCCTACATGTGGCTCCTATCTGGGTTGGTCACTGCATGTGATGCCGACACTGGACCAGCCCTGCATGTCGAATGTGGTGGCTGGAGCTGGTTTGTGGGCATCCTCTGGACTGGCCCCACATGTGCATCCCAGACCACCCCATATGCATGCCCAAGGCTGGCTCTGACCACCCCGTATGCATGCCCCAGGTGTGCTACAAATGTGCAAGACCTGCTCTGCTTGCAGCACATGGTGGTGGGGCCAGTGTGCTGCACGTGGCATGCAGAGCCAACCTGAAACCCACAGGAGCACTGTGGGCCTGAAAATATGGCTCCAGCCTGCAAGCCATATCTTTGACATGGGTGACATAGGGGAAAGAAATGCTTGTTGTCTGGGTGGCTGAAGCTGGTATGCCTTCTTCCGGCTGACTGACAGTTACACAGTCACCAAATGATGTTGCTGCTTATGTGTATTTGGTCTAGATCAGAGGCTAGAGAGGTCCAGAAATGCATAAATGGGAAGAGAAATGAATAACACCTGTTACTTTGTAATGTTTGGGTCCTGAAATTTGTTTCCAGAAGAAATTTGCTTATTTTGAGCATCAGCTTCCCTAACTGTTAACCTGAGTTAGAAAGTAGCAATCATTTTAAAGGGTGTTGAAATGTTTTTAATGTAATTTAATGTAATGTCATGTAAAACAACATATACTTGTTTCAGACATGCATTTGCCTACCACATATAATGTGAAGGTAAAAGAAAGGGTGCTTCTGAAAAGCTGTAGTCTGAACTCTGCTTATTTACAGCAGTACTTAGTGAACACAAGAGCACCTCCTTCTGGAATTAAACATTAGGAACTGGAAGCAGAACAGAAAGGAAAGCTGGGATTCAGGCAGTATGCAAAGGAAACTCACATCTTAAAAATTGCAATTACTGGTGAATAACCCTACTTGATTACAGAAATGGTTTTGCACCACACTGCCCCTTCCCCAAGGGTATTAACTCCCATGCCCCAATATCCCTGACAGTACCCTGCACCATGCTGCCCCTCCCAGCCTTAGTCACACTACCTCTACTCCCTCTGTCTCAGCACAGACCTCTCAAGAAAGACCACTGCGCTTACCTGCCATCCAGCACTGCTAAAGGCAGAAGGGAGGCAGTACCAGGAGCAGCATCAAAATCGCAAAGCTCCAAGAAGAGCTACCTGCTGAGCACTGAGCTCCAGCTCAGATACCAGGTAACACTTCTGTGCTTTAACAATGTGACTAAGATTGTTTTCCGACCTTGGATCTTCTAAACTCTGTGCTTTTACAGAGATGATTTTGCAGAACTGTTTTTACTGATTTACCGATGGTGCGATTTTTTTTTTTTTTTTTTTACAGAATTTACACACACGCATTTTCAGTCTGGTTATTTACGGAGTGTCAGTAAATTTATGGACAGTTGACAAGCCTGATATTGAGGCTGTGCTAAAATAGCTGGAGGGCCTTCGGCAGCAGCAGCAGCAACAGGTCTTCCAGTAGCTCCAGATTTAATAGCAGCAGTTGCAACAGAGATTGTGAGGGGAGCAGCAGCACTTTATACTTCAGCTACTGAACCAGGAGAAGCCTCGTGCATGGGTGAGTGCAGGAGTTAGTCTGCATAGTTACTGTCCTAACTCAGAGGGGCATGAAACTCTCACAAAATGGGACCTGATGATAAGGCCAAGGCTTTTCTAGAATCTTTCGACCAGATAGCTGAGACAGCTAGCCCAATACCTTACTAGGGAAGCTCAGGCAGCTTGCTGGGCTCTGGGAGCTGAGGGCATATAAAACTATGACACCCTCAAGGCTGCTACTTTAAAACTACATGAGACTCATGGGAGAAACATACTGATGCTGGTTCCGGCAAGAGCCATTTAAATCATATCCCTGGCCTGAGCAGCTGCAGTGCACCTGGTGGCTAAAACTGCAGTTGCAGTTAGCCAAAGTTGTGGAGTTGGTAACTTTGGCACAGTTTCAGCAGAAATTACCAGGGAGGCCTGGGCATGTATTTGCTGATCTTAAGCAGGCAGTCTACCTTGTGGAGGACATTCTGGAAGTTGAATCAGAGTGTGAGAAATACCTGGCCTGGCCAAAAGGGATGGGCCAAATGAGACATAAATTTAAAACAAGAAGGACCTACCATAATTCATGGGCTGTTAGGTGTAGACCATGCACCAAATCTGGGACTTTTGCTTTAATCCTTTAAGTGTCAATAGTGGGCTCAAACTTGGACCACTGAGTTAGGAAGTGAAGAGGTTCCTCTTCCCTACTTACTTCCAGGGAATAGTACCAGGCCAAGAGAAAGGGGAACCCTTGATCTGTTTTTCATGTGGACAGCCCAGCCACTGCTGCTGGGATTGCCCATTTATGGACAGTAGTTATGTAAAATCTGGGATCTCAGAGGTCCAGACAGAGATCCCAGAGCAGAAAGTCTATACGATCCCATGAGAACAGGGGATATCTAGTAGGTGTGTGCAAAGTGGGCAGCATTTGATTTGGCTTTGGTCCAATTCGGGGGATTTGATTTGCTGATTTGGATCACTGTCCCAATTCGATTTGGCTGAAGCTGAATCTGAAGATTTGATTCCGATTCAGAGAATCAGCAATTTGGCTATAGACACAACTTTATGTTTTTCCTATGTACCTCGAGGCACCAGGCGCAGCTCGTGAATGCTAAGATGGCGGTGTGGATGGAGTGTCCCACGGGAGTGCAGGGGGGGGGTACCCCACATGCTCAGCGGCTCCCCCTCTCCCCCGCCTCTCCCCAGCTCAGTGATCGGCTACGGGGGGACCCCAGGTTCCCCCCCCAGATGCAGGAGACACCAGTTGCCGAGCCAGGGCGTGGGGGTCCCCCACGTGCTCTGCAGTGGACCCAGAAGTGGACTGGAAGTACTTCTGGTACATTTCTGGGTCCACCGCCAAGCACGCAGGGGGCCACCCCCTTCCCCATGATCCCATGGGACTCTCCATCTACCCCACCATCTCAGCATTTACAAGCTGCGCCTGGCATATAAAAACATATAAAGCCGTGTCTATGGCCAAATCGTCAAATCTCTCTGAATTGATTCAGAGGTTTCCGATTTGATTCAGAGAGATTAAAGGGTCTCCTGATTCGATTCAGAGATTCGGCCACCGATTTGGGCCGAATCTCCTCCAAATCAAATCAGCAACCGAAGCCTCACACAGCTCTAATATCCAGGCTCTGAGCCTCAGATTCAGGCTCTGGGAAGACCTTTGTTCGTAAGTGGTTCGTGGACTCCACCCAGCTATCAATCATAGAGCATATCTCTGTAACCAGCATGTCTGGAGACACTCAGTTCAAACTAACCGTGAAAGTGCAACTGTCGACTGGGGACCAGGTGGCCAAGCTGATTCTGAAAGCGGCCAGCCATCTTTCCCATCTGATAGTGGTGGAATGGGACTGAGGCCAACTGACTAAATTGTTGTGCCTGACAACAAAAACCAGGAAGGATCCAGATATGAAAGATCACTCCAAGGACTGAAACATGGTATCAACAAGAGGGTAAAATTCCTTCCTAGCCGCAGGGGAAAACCAAACACCCTCCATGCAACCTGGAGACACTCAGCACATCCTACCCTATTACTGGACATCCAGGACTCTCATTTCTGTATCTCCTACACAGAATTATGAAAAAAGATTAAAAGAACTGGGATAACTAAGCCAGTTGTGGACATCTGCTCAACTGTCTAGCTGCTGAGCATGGTCCTTACCAATATCCACCTGCTTTAGGCAGCAGAGCTCTTCTCATTATCTCCTAGCAATCCACTTGTTACTCTTTACAGACCAGTCCAGGCATAGATGCTCCTAGATCAGGGCTATTCAATTGGTGGCCCACGGGCTGCAAGAAGGCCCCAAAGGGTTAGCATGTGGCCTGTGGGCTCCCAACATGGCTGCCGCTGCTTCTCCATGATTGGGCTTGCCACAGTAGTTGGGTTCCTCAGGCTCCCCTGCCCTCCTCTGGCTTCTACTTCCTTCCCCTGCACCAGGAGAAGGGGCAGTGCAGTGGGAAGGGGCTGGGATGCCTGTGCTGCATGCACTGTCTGTGAGAAAGGCAAGAGCCAGGCTGCCCACACTGAAGGTGGACATGTGGCTGGGGAAGAGAGGAGGGGGAAAGTGCTGTATATATGGTGGGGGAAGTAAGGCTTACTGTATTGCAAGGAAGGAGTGGGGAGGAAGCAGGGCTGCCTGCGCAGCAGCAGAGGGAGGTGGAACGAGGAGCCTGGTGAGATCACCCACATTGCAAGTGGCCCTGGGCTTGGAGCTCCTGGAACTGCCGACTGTGGCTCCTGGCTGCCCAGAAGTTGGACAGCCCTGTCCTAGGTCATCCCTAAGTAATGCTTATCCAACCTCTTAACAACCTTCAATGATGGATATTCCACAACTTCCCTAGGCAGTCTAGGCATTGCCTTGCTGTTCTAACACTGCAGATTTTCCCAATAGTCAGTTTAAACCTATTTCACTGCAATTTCAAGCCATTGGTCCACATCCTACTCTCTGAAGCTAGAGAGAAAAGGCATATTTCTTCATCTTTATGGGAGCCCTTCAGATATTTGAAGACTGCTATCATGTCCCCTCAAACTGTTTTTCCACGAGCTGAACATGCCTTTTTCCTTCAACCTCTCCTTGTATGACTTGTCTTTCCAATCATTTATCATTTTTATCACATGCCTCTGGACCATTTCTAAATTCTCTATGTCCTTTTTAAAATGCGGAGCCCAAAACTGCACACAATACTCTAGAGGAGCCCTAACTAGTGCTGAGTAAAGACACTATCACCTTCCTTGTGTCTTGCACCTACTGCTTATATTGATGCAGCCTAAAACTGCATTCACCTTTTGTGTGACTACATCACACAGGAGACTCATGTCAAGTCTGTGATCCAAAGGACTTCTGATTCTTCTCTGTAGTGCTGCCTTCTAGCCAGATGTCACTCATCTTAATGTTTATGGTTTTGATCATTCTTCCTGAGGTGCAGTACCTTGCAGTAGTCAGTACTGAACTTCATCCTGTTGGCTGTATAGCACAGCTTTCCAATCTGTCAAGATTCTTCTGAATAGCGCTCTTGTCCTCCAGCATATTCAAAAACCTTCCAAGTTTTGGGTCTGTAAATTTGCTCAAAAAGCTCATTCAAGCATCCAAATTGTTAATAAACGCATTGAACAGCACTGGGCCTAGGACAGACCCCTGTGGGACTCCACTCAAAACCTCCTGCCATTCTGACATGGATCCATTTATAATTACTCTTTGCTTGCAGCTATTGAGCCACTTGTCTATCCACCTTACAGTAGCATTACCTACCTCACATTTTCCCAATGTTTTTATGAGAAGGTCATGTGGGACGTTGTCAAAAGCCATACTAAAGTCTAGATACACCACATCTACTCCATTCCCTTCATCCTCCCAATCTTTAACCTGATGCATAAACTTGGATGATGCTTTACCTTGTGGAGGAGGGAGGAGTAAGAAATGAATGCAAAAAAAATGAGGATTCAGATGCACCATGGTATTAAGAATGACATCAGACCTTGCCCAGGATCAGCATTTTCATTTGTCATAGCACAGGGTGGCTGTCACAAATGCATGGACTGCTGTAACTAGGCCGTAACATATATTACGCAATTAACTGGTGAACTGCACAATACATTTAGACTGGCCAGATGTGCAAAGTAATTATCATATGATAAAAATGACAATCCAGCTACAAAAAGAGCCAATCAGTACAAAGTTAGTGCTTGAAAGTGTGAAACAACTTTATAGATGGTATCTATCCAGCTTTAATTTGATCAGGTAGCAGGGCCCTAGCATCCCATGTATGAGGACAGTTTCTTGGCTAGCTGAGCTCAATAAAAGCATTGCTTGTTTCAGTACAACCAAAAGCAGTGAGGGGGTCTATGAAGCTTTGTCCCACTTTGAATCCATGGTATGCTTAGGGTACTTGGTAGCTCAGAGTAAGGTTTTCACCTTTTCCTAATACCATCTCTCCTTTCCCTCCTGGACTGAGCTCGAGCCAGGCCACTACACTGCTTTTTCAATAATTTGCTTTTTTTTTTCCTACCCAAGTACTGGGGCATCTTGCAGAGGTTGCACTAGTGCAGAAGACAGCCATTACTATAAATTATTAATACATTTTTATATACAGTTGACAGTCATCTACAAATTTCTGGCATTGAATCTATTGTGGTATATTGTAATCTCTCATGTGTGGCCTATTATAGATGCTGAAGATCGGTGAAAATACTGAGCCTGTCTTCCTTCACTAGAGAGAGATGCATATCAGTGTCCTCAGGAATCTGTCCAGAAGGTGCTACTGAACCTGGTACAGTGTTGTTGAATGTGCTTCTATTAGGTCTTACAAGTGGTATCATCAAATGGTACTGGCAACTGTAGGGAAGATTATTAATTTAGGAACTTTTCACATATTCAAAGTCCCTGAGCATTTGAAGGGCTGACTCTGGTTTGAAGCTGGACTGAGAAGGAAGGCTTCTGTACACTGAAACTATACAGATGACATCAAGCTGGATAGAGTTGCAGACATTTTGGAGGACAGGATTAAGATTCAGAATCACCTTGATTAATTGGAAAAATGGTCCAAAATTAACTGAAAGAAATTAAATAAGGGCAAATGAAAAGTCCCGCACTCAGGATGGAACAATCACTTGCACAAATACAGATTGGGAAATGACTGGTTAGGTCATTTATAGTTATAGTGGACGATAAGATGAATACAAATTAACAGTATTCCCTTGCTGGAAGACAGGCCAATAGCATACTGAATTTTATTAACAGCAGTATCTCTTGCAAGCCAAGGGAAAGCGATTCTTCTGCTCTATTGAGACCTCACCTGCAGTACTGTGTCCAATTTCAGGAACCACAATTCAAGAAAGACATGGGCAAATTAAAAAGGGTCCAGCAGAGAGCAACATAAGTGATTAGTGGAAACATGAGTTACAGAGAAAGGTTGAATGAACTGGGATTATTAACCCCGGAGAAGAGAAGACCAGGGTGGAGAGCGGAGGTTAGAATTTAAACAACAGCCTTCAAATACCTGACTGGTGATTATAAAGAGGATGGAGAGAGAGTATTTTCTTTGGCTGCAAGGGACAGGACACTAAATGCAACAGGAGAAATTAAGTTGGATATTAGGAAGAACTTCAACTGTGAGGGAGGTCAAGCAATGGAACAGATTTCCTAGGGAGCTTATGGAAACTCCTTCCTTGAAAGTTTTTAAGAGTAGGTTAGAAAACACTTGACTGGAACATTTTAAACAGAAATGATCCTTTTTCTGAGCACAGGGTTGGACGTGATGACCTCCACAAATCTCCTAATGAAGTACATCCAGACCTCTCACTATATTTTCAATACCTTTAACAAGCTCTTTGGTTCCAACTCTTCCAGATATGACTGTGTGGCCTGCTGACCCTCAATTACAGCATCAATAAAGTATAGGGGAAGGGAGTATGTTATACTTGCCAGCCTTTGGATAGGGCCAGGAGGCCTTGCTCAAGAACAGTTGTGAAATACTGAAAATTAAACGTCAGTGGGCATGTCTACATGTGCCCCTACGGCGCCTTTTGGAAGTACTAAATGATGGTTAAGTAACAGCCCATACTACACCATGCCAGCAGTGCATGGTTATTTTAAGCTGCTACACTGCCATAGCAACATGCTACACCAAAGGAGCGCACTGCTATAGTAACAGCAGCAGCATCATGGTTTTTGCCCACGGACGTTATGTCACCATAGCACATTACTACGGCGACGTAGCATCATGTGTAGACTGCCCACTAAGTCAGAGAAGTAGGACTAGATTTCATGGTCTCCTAGCCATGCACCTCCAACCTAGCACTTTTTCTAAGAAGCCAAAAGTATTTTGCAGGAAAGAAAAACAAAGCAGAAACAAATGGATGCTTAAAAATCTAGATCATTTAGTCTAAAAGTAGAAATGCCTAATGCTTTCTCATTGAAAGTCTTTGTTTTAAGTACAGTAAAAGCTGTGTTATCTGGCATCCCCCAGGAATGGGGTATGCCGGTTAATCAAATATTCCAGTTAATCAAATGTGCACCGTCTGGTGCACTCCCCGGCATCAGTGTGCCAGGGGACAGGGAGGGGAGCCCCGTGCAGGCTGCTTTTTCCCCACACAGGCTGCTTTGCCCTGGGCCGTTGGCCAAAAAAGTGGCAAAGAAAAACTCAGCTCGTGGCAGCAAAATGGGAAGTCTCTCGGAAGCGGTACTTCCAGTTTTGCTTTTGCTGCATCGCATGGATGCTGGTTAAGAGAGTTTTCCAGGTAATAAAGTGCTGCTTAACACAGGTTTTACTGTACTTTTATTTGTTTTCAGTGAGAGGTGGGAGTCTAACTTCATAGGTACTTTTGAAAGTGCCACCATATATTCAAAAACTTAAATCTTATTCAGGTATATATTTCAGTATTCATTTTCTGGTTACCTCATCTTGATGTGTTAAGTAGCCCAAGGTTTAATACTTTTTTCCTTTTACTCTACTCTCCATACATGAAATTAGTAGCAAACAAAATGTATTGAAACAAAGAAACAAAAATTGTAAACAGGTAAAGTATGATAAATATTCAGAGCCCAGGGCTTAAAGTACTTACAGGTATGCCTTGCCAAGGAATAATTTGATCCACCACTGGTTAAACCAAACCCTTCAGGAATCTGACTGGAACTGCGCGGTCTGGTCAGTAACTTTGGAGGTTCTATTTCAGCTCCAAATTCTGCTCCAATTACTCCTAGCAAGACAATAGCAGTAGCTTGCTTCCGTCTCTCTTCATATGATGTAGATATCTTTTTAATTTGTGGGAGGCTAGACAGACAACCTACAACAAAAAGTAAGGAACATCAGGGATGACAGCTAAGGAAGTAAAGGCCACTCCAACTGAACTTTGTATATTTAGAAGGATTAAAAAACAGTTCTTTCCATCAACTGGAAGATCTACAGCTAGGAACATGAAGAGGAATTAAAAATGGTCATACATATACTGAAAATCAAACGAGAAGAAAAAAAAAAAAGACACAATCATCTAACTTCAGAGGATCACTCCACAAGAAGGTATAGAATCAGACAATTTTTAAGAGCTCGGTCCAGGCTGGAAGTCTAAGTAACTCTCCCTTAACTCTCCCTCTTGCTGCAGTTCGCTGTGCAACTTTCACAAACAAAGTAACCCCTCATGAGAAAAAACTGTTCCATTTTCAGAGTTCCTGCAAGTTTGGTCATTGGAAAGAAAAGAAATGTACATAGAATTATAGTTATTAAATCATCATTTTCAGAAAGTGAATTCTGAACTGGATTCTTGTTCAAACAAGTGTTTTAGGAAAAATAAGTTTTTATCTTCACAGAAATTGTATGCAAATTTTAAACAGACACTTTTAAAGCCATATATTTTTCATTGTAATGAATGAAAAACCCTTAAGTATTAGAATTTGTATAAGACAGCTATCCCAGTTCAGATCAGGATGTTGTTGTGAAACTGTGTCAAGCAAAGAAACAAAAAGTTTTAAAATGTAACTATGATGGGGGTAGGGGGAAAAGAACAGTTCCTGCCTTTCCAGTAAGGAGGATACTATTGGCATCTTCATGCTACTAGCATCTGCTAATTATTAGTTTTAACAAACAGTATCAGTACACAGAATTATACAAAACAAACACAAACTTGTGTCATGATGCAAATTACAGTATATTAACAAGTAATTTTTTTAAAAATCAAGAGAAAGCCTCATTGCAATATAGATCTGTTAATTTATTAATCTAACACATCCCAAATTACCTTTTCTGTTAATTCTAAGCACTGCAAATTACAAAGATTTGTGATTTATTGAGTAAAAAAAGAACAAATCTAAAAAAACAAAGGAGACTGCAACATAAATTGTACCGCAGCCATATATTTGATCATGACTCAGTTTTACTAATAATAATTCTTAGCCTTGGGCAGTTCCAGGATTTCCTAAAGGAGGGTGCAGCATACCACCTCTAAGACTATGGGGAGATATGGGAGAGATGCAGACCTGGAGCCCCTAGACTAATGAAGGACACTAGGGAGCAGGCCCTTTCACTGCTGCTGCTGCCCCTGGCTGACCCGGGCATGGGAGAGGGGAACCTCAGAGCTCGTCCTGCCCTGTTCTATCTGGCAGCTGTGGAGAGCAGTTGTATGGAAAGCCAGGTTCAGCTGGGGACGGTGGCAGCGGCATGCTGGTTCCTCCTCCCTGAGCCTGCTCTTTGTCCCCTTCCACATTCCTCACTGGCTAGAGGAGGAACATGTATACCACCACTTCTGTCCCCATCTGAGCCCAGCTCCCTATATAGCTACTCCCTGCAGCCCAAAGTTGGGGCAAGGTGAGAGCAACTCTGAGCTTCTCACCATGCCTGTGTCAGCTGGGGACAGCAACAGCAGTAGCGTGGACATGCAGAGGGAGCAGAGCAGGGAGAAGGTGTAAAATGAGGAAACCTGCCTGCTGCTGCTGTCCCCTGCTAAGCCTAGCACCCCATGCAGTCACTGCCCTCAGATGAGGCAGGATATGACCACCTCTGGGTTACCCTGTGTCCAAGTCAGCCATGGAGAGAATTGGCAGCAGCAAGGAGCTTGTGACTGCAATGACACATCCCTTTGCTCAGGGCGCACTAGAAAATGCACGGCCATACAGTTTGCAAACATAATGAAGTCTTAATCCTTCCTATAATAGCCTATTGTTAAATCTTTGTTAAAAAGTTGGAAGACACCCCTGGTATTTTGTGAGAAATATTGCTTTTGCAGAGTAACAAGGTATGAATTAGTTTCTAGTGAATTTCATATTATTGTGGTAATAGAAAAAGAAGTAGTACTTTAAAAAAAAGAAAACAAAACTAAACAATAAACCCCCCTTAAGTATTAGAATCTGTATAAAACAAGTATTGCAGTTCAGATCGGGAAATGGTTGTTGTGAAGCTATGTCAATCAGAGAAACAAAAAGTTTAAAAATGTAACTATGATGGGGGGGGAGGGAGAAGGAGAAGAGCTACTGCCATTCCAGTAAGGAGGATGAAAACAGAGTATAAACAAAACTATCTTTAACCCTTTTAATAGTTAATAACTCACTAGACTCTTGATCGCTCACTCCACATATGCATATACGCATGTATATGTGTATATTATATGCACGTGCGCGCACACATACAAATAGTGAGCATACTAAGATATAAACTATATACAATTACTGCTACACAACGCACAGGCAGTACCTGAGTTTTATTTGCTATAATGAATGTTCACTTTATATAGCATACTTGAAACAGGAAGCAAACCATGCTTCCCTCCCCCAATCCCAGCAAGAAGCATGCTCCATAACAATAGTTCAAAGGAAAGCTCTATTCTGCAGTTGCACTGATTGTTCTGTCAGCTGACCTCTGCAGAAGGGAATTGCTAACCGCTGCCGTGCTCCTTAGCTGACAAATGAATGATCGCAGCTCCATCTATTTTCACTATGGCTGCCTCTAGCCCAGGTGCTCAGACAGAGAGCCCGGTGTGACATCTTAGATCAAGATGAATTGGCACAAACTCCTGATCCAAGATTGTTTTATACCATTTAATTTAGTTTCTTCCCCTGCTTGGATGAGCACAGCTCTGGTTATGGATTTCTATTCTAATGTACTGAAGCAGGCACTGAAAGAAGCCAATGAAGCAGATGCTGGAGCAGGGGACTGCAGGGATACTGATCAATAGGCAAGGCATTGACCCCAGCCGCTCAGCCTCTGCAATGGCCACTGCTTAAAGAAAAGAAAGAAAGAAAGAAAAAACACATGTGCTGCTTCCAGTAGGAAATTAAACAACAGGGGCACTTGGTGAACTTCCCCCAGCTCCCGCCCCCCCCGCCTTGTTGTTCTTCCTTTGTTTGATTACAGCAATATCAAGTTAACCCTTTCTTGTAACATGGAAGATACGTTTTAAAATATCCTTAAAATCATGCACCTAATCCAATAAACCTGTCAAATTTCTTCCATAAACAACAAGTTACGTACTAACAAGTGCCTATTTCAAACACCAGCATTCTGAAGGTAAAATTAACTATCCCACGCCCAGTTGTCGTCATATTTTAAAAATGATGCTATGATGCTTCTATCCCATAATTCATATATAGATTACTAAGAAAATTCATTGCTTGACAATGGCATATATGACCTACGTATTAAGCATATAGGAGTTTAAATCTCAGCAATTCTCACAACTTGGTGTCATCATTCTCAAGAGCATCTAGATCTCAGGATTGTGGCTCTATTTTAACAAAGCAACAACTGCTGTGACCAAAGTGAGTGGAGAAAAAAAATATTGAGCATCTTATTATCTTCTCTACGTAACAGAGTTAACTGTTATTCAACCTGCTTATCACTGTAGTACAGCGTTTTTCTGTCCCTTCAAAAGGGAAGAGAGAAAGAAACCACTGAGTGAGCAATTGTTTTTGCCTTTACTTTCCTTGAATTATTAGTGGGAACATACAATTAATTGTAATGATTTCCTACAAATAAACTGACAGCCAAATGGGAGA
This sequence comes from Alligator sinensis, assembly GCF_000455745.1. Taxonomy (NCBI): domain Eukaryota; kingdom Metazoa; phylum Chordata; order Crocodylia; family Alligatoridae; genus Alligator; species Alligator sinensis. The sequence goes on along the minus strand of NW_005841915.1, from coordinate 3,731,998 downwards.
TTTTAAAATGAAATAATGTCTATAAAAGTAGTCCTTTCTACAGTTTCATTTGTCTCATGAAAATTTGGTATTTTCTCACAGCAACGTACCTCCATTTAATCATGCTAAAGGGTGACACAGAGATCCATTTTCTTGACAGGACGGTTGATCACCCTATCACAGTAAGAAAATTAATAACCTCAAATAGCCCTATGTGGAAAACAGAAGCTCCACTGGTGAAAAGAGAAAATGTTCTACATTTTAAGCTTTAAAAATAACAGACTTTGTGTTACGCACAAATGAAAGTGACATATTTCTTAATTATTTACCTAAATTTAACAAAACAAAACAAAACAAGAACACAATCGAATTCAAAGCATAAAATCTTTTGAAACCCAAAACAAGATTCTATGATTCTATAATTCTATATTCATTTAGAGGAAATATTTATATGAATACCTTAATATGAGTAAACATTTTCCTAAACTATTTAAATAAAAAACAGAAAAAATATTCCAGAAGTTTAAACTGTTTAAAAGGCTGAGAGATATTGATTACTTCATTTAAAAAGCAGTCAGAGAGTGCAACCACGAGGTCAAGATAAATTTAACAGTTTGAAGCACTTTACTAAATAACTCTAAAGATCATGTTAATTGGCTTTGCACAGTTCTTGGGTAAAATTAATTTTATCCTAGCTTACAATAAAAGGATTAAAAGACATATTAAGTTCTTCAGGTTTAACTGGAATAGGAATCAATGGATTTGAATTAAGGCTAAAGGCGGTTTTATGAGAGATGGACTACTACCAGATACTTTATATCTGCTATTAGGCATATATTGATGGTACTCTGTTATTGTATTGGGTATTAAAACCTTGGAGAAGTAGATGCCAGGCCAATTTATTACTGTAAGAGTACACCACAAAAACATATATTGCTAGCCTACTGGATGCTGATCACAGGGGGCTTGCTTCTTTTGGTGTGGATCTGCCATGTATGTTTTCCAGCTGTGCTCCATCAAGTGATATAATTACAGTAAGAAGCTATATAACAATTCTGTGGACCATACAATGCTATATGGTAGATATATGCGCGTGTGCGTACACGCGCACACCGCCCCCCCACTTGTTTTCTGACATACAGTATAGTTTGGTTCCCCCCAAAATCAGACCCTCAAAATTGGTGTGTTTGTTTTAAGTGGCGAACCTGTTTTTTTCACTTGAAAAGGAGCACTCCTGGATATGCTGTGAAAGCTATACAAATGCCAAGATGGCTCCTGCTTGTCTGCTCAGTGAACTGACGGGGAGGAGTCCTGTGTTAACCCTCTAACAGTCCTGGCTATTAGTTGGGCACTAAGCAGAAGTAGCTTGTGCCCTAAGCAGAAAGTGAGCTCACCAAAATCTTGATGAGGCTTGTGATGTGAAAACAAATGTTTATTTACAGGCACTTGTACAAGGAACTACTTGCACTAAAGAAGTGAGGGTCTTGTTACTGGCCTTAGCAAAGGTCTGGGGCCAAACCATGCATCACAGAGTAAGTCCTCGTGGTAACTGTGTGTCCAGGAAGGGTAGCATCACAGAATACAGTCTAATACAGTTTGGCACATTTACTAGACACTAATGTCTCACAGTTGGCCATGACTGGAACAAATCCTTTTTTCCCTGCATTTTGCCTTCGCAAAACAAAGTGCACGTTTTATTTGAGTGTGTGCTTCTGTATGCAAGAAAATGTGGTATAATACTACACATTTGAATATAATAGATGTATAGATGTTTATACATCTATATGTTCAGCATCTGTAAATCCTCACTGGAGAACAGAAACAAATATCTTGCTTTCCATCGTATACCTTGCAATTTCAGATTTCAACTCTGAGTATATTATAGTGTGATGTATAATTGTGGCTTAGAATGATGAAATGTCCAAGGTCACAGAAGTAGTAAGTGGCACAGCTAGAAATGGATCCCATATATCCTGTATCTCAACCTAGTACCATAACAATAAATAAATACAGTGAATAAGTAAATAAATAAATAAAACCCCTCTTTTCTGCTGCTGTTCATGTAGCATAATTAAATATCTGAGCAGCACCAACTATCACAATACCTGAGAACAGAACCGGTTCATTTAGATTTGGTTCAAAACAAGATCCTGTCCACACAGGAAAAAAAAACAAACAAACAAACAAAAAAAAACTTACAGGCAGAATATTCTCAGGAAATGGCTTGAGATTATTTCACAAACAACTAGAAGACAAAAATTTCTTCTTTGCTATGACCCGATTACTTTGTCTCTTTCAGTCTCTCCTCTCAAAGGAAAGCATATGAAGGCACAACATAGTATTGGCATGTTTTACAAAAGAAGCAACAACTACTGAAAGAGTTTATGAATCTGAAATCTTGGAGACTGAGAGCCTTATAAACTGAACGTGTAATAACTATTCTGAAGAAACAGGACCGGTTTACATTCACGTGGGATGAAAATATAGTCGATAGCTGCTAAACAACTGCAAAAAATATGAATTTTCAAGCCCAGATAAGAAACATTTACATAAGTGTTTAACCCGAGTAATTTAAATACTCCTTCCCCCTGCAAAAACAGAAGTATTTTCTCCCAAACACAAATTAACCAAACACATTTCTAGTAAGCTTTCTAAAGTGAATCACTTCAGACAGCCTTCAGTTTTCTATTTATATTGTAAATAAAGTTATGGGCTAATTAACATCCTGTACTTTCAATTGGTCAGAACTCATAATACAAAGCCAAATGTCATCTTGAAACTCTTCCTAGGCAATGAATTCCTACACTATACAAACCAGAAGAAGTAATGTTACCTACAATAGCTTAATGCTTCTCAAAGTTTATGAAGGAATAAAAGTTTCAAGTAAACCAGTTCTGGAAAAATAGTATAAAGGAACAGTTAGAAAAGGAACAATACCAGCTGTAATTGAGAAGAAAGGTATTATGCATTGCATCTAAAAGCTTATCTAACTTTACCCCAACCATGTGGTTGGTTCAATAAAAGATACTGTGCCCACAGAAAATTCTTGTTGCTCACATAATTCCTGAATCATCACGGCTAAATCACTCCCACACTACCACTGTAATTTACTTCACTTAGCCTTATGGGACTTGTGATTTTTTTCTTTCAGTGATGAACCATTCATGAATAAAGTAGCCCACGTAACTATTTATGCATAAGTATTTAAAAGTTCATCAATCCACTTATTTTTCTATACATTAAAATAATGATGAACTGTTGTAGCTAACATTATTTAAGGCTGGCTCTGAATATTCCATGCGTTTCTCAATTTAGTTGTATTCAAACCAACTGAAACTTTAAAAGAATAATCTTAATCACCACAGAGGGAAGGAGGTATTTTCTCAGTATCTGCAAGTCATAAGCTATATAGATCACTTATACATGGGTACCTGAATAAACACATTGCTTGATAATCTATAATACTGGATGTGATTTACTCCTAAAAATAAGTTATGGGTTCCCTCTAATAATGGAGATAAAATACTACTTTGAAATCCTTGTAGTTCATATTACACTTGTCCATTGATTGTGGCGTTACAGTCTCAATGGAGTTACACCAGGGTAAATTTGGCCAAATAACATCAATGCTTACAGCCTCCATTTCACTGAATCTTTTCTGCCGTGTACCAGGTACTGGATAGAATAGAATCCTAACAGCATGTAGCAAAGTGAATTTTAAGCATGGAGATAGCCTATTCTTTTTTGACTATGTTCATTTACAAAACACAGCAACATTAACATTATATTCTGACACAGAAGAACTGTTACGATTGGAGAAATAAGGTCTAATGCATATTAATTATAATTCTGTCTCTATGGACACTTGAGAACACCTGGCACAGTATAAGCCAATGTAAACCTACTCAGTGACTTTCCAGTAAATTTACCTCCTGGGATAAATTCTTAAATGTCTTCATACCATTTAAATTCTGCTTGCAGTAGTATTCTTGAGAAACAGCATACTGTTTTTAGAGAAAAAGGAGATGTACATCCTTAATGTTAAAGGACAAAAACCTCTGAGTCAAATACTGAATAATGTTCTTTTGCATTTCTTCCATTCACCCTGTAAAGATGTCACCCCAGTAAAGGTAGCAAGGTCAGTGAAACCAACAGCATGCTGAGCTGCCAGGTGAGTACTGGATGTGAAACTTAAACCTGCCTTTATGCAGCTTATAACTTATGCACTTTTTTTTGTAAGTAGTAAAAAATAATCTAGGTACATAAATTAATAAATGTATACAAGCATAATAGTGGATCCATATGCACACATGTGCATGTATACATATGGCTCTACATGTGCTCTATTTCTTATATTTAACCTATATACATACGTACGTGTGTGCGCGCACACGCGCGCACACACACACACACACACACACACACACACACACACACACACACACACTGGATACCTGACAAATAGCAGGAGGAAAAAATGTCTTGAAGACATGAAAAAAAAAATCAACACACTGCAATGATGATCTTTTTAATTTTTTTTTGTTTTTTGGGGTTGTTTTTTTTTTTTTTTTTACTTTTAGATGATTCCCTGGACTTTAATGGACTGGCTAATTATTTACTTGGTGTAAGTGGACCTCTTTTATGCTCATGTAGACAGAAGCCTCAGTTGCAAGGGACTGTTGAAGGGGAGAGATAATATGGAATTGGCTATTCTGGAGAACCTAAGTGATTTTTAAAAGTCATTTTAAAACCATTTAAGACAGCTCTGTCTTTATGTGGAAGTCTGACAGCAACACAGTGGAAGAGAAAGAAAATTCTCAGTGGTTGTTGTCTTTGAAGCTTAACATTTACATGAAAGCATTGTTAAACATTTTCAGTGCTGCCCAATGTGCCCATAGTTACCTGAAACATATATTTAGTACAAATACATGTACTTGGTATGTCTTGATATCACATTTGTTTAAAATCTCATGATCCAGGGAACAAGTTAAACCTTTAAATGTGCAAATCACTATTTTTCTTGATCCTCACTGAAGGAGTCTCCTCCTCTGCTTCCAATTAACAGACTTCTTCATTCTTTCCTCCTCCTACTTTAGAAGACTGGATTGAACTGTCATTGGAGAAAAATCAATGCCAGTCCTCTTAAAGTTGGAGTCAATATGAAGTGCTTCCTCTTTAGAAAAACCTTAGCATGCTTAATATAGCACTCCCAAACCTGGCTGGCCGGGGGGAGTAAGTACTAGAGTCTGGGACTTAAACATGGGTCTTACACACTCTATGACTATATAAATGTCACATAACAGACCTAATATAGACTATTTAAGACTGAAATGGAATGAAGAAATAGGTATCCAGATGACAGAAAACTGGTGAAAATAACTTACTTTTTAATCTGCAATATTTGTGCACTTGTCTCCCTCCAAGCTTAAAATATTTAAATATACTGCCAGTAGATACATATTGGCAGTATACTACATTGCAGGCAATGCTTGGTCATATTTTGGTCATGCCCTATGATCAATGCTTTTTGGAAAGAAATTATAACTAGAATTAACAGGGTTTTGAACACAGTACTAAATACCTTTGACAAACATGTGTGCTCTTGGGTATGTACCAAAGGAATTCAAACTGAAACCTTGCTAGATTTCACTCTTACAATGGGCTTTATTAGTGACACAGGATTATATAACTACATTTGGAAAAGGATAACTTCTCTAAATATCAAAATCTGGTACAATGAGATGGTGCAGCTGGTGTTTATGGAGTCATGTTTAGCAGGCTCAACAGCTTCAGAAAGTTGGGTGCAATTTGGAAAGACTTCTCAGAATATTTTGGTAACTAAATTATTACTCCTTGTATACTTCTCTTTTCTTCTATCCCCCCTTTTCCCGTGTCCTTTTTTTCCTTTCACCGTAACTATTTTTAATGACTTATGTAAATAGTTTGGGTTGACATGTACAGTTGATGTATGTATGTAAGTATGTATACTATTTTTGATTTGTTTTGCATTTAAAAAAAAAAAATCAGTCAAAAAAAAAAATGGTTCTCATACAGTAATTTAATTCACCAACTACAAGGTGATGTGCTTAGCTATTAAACAGTCTTTATACTCTTTACAAATTGCCTACTGACCTGAACTATGAAGAGTGGAAAAGTAACTTATAATGTTGTCATTTAATATAGTGCATAACTCCTATGGAGCACTTTCAGGATTTTGAGGGCTTATATATAACTTCTCCAAAAAAAAAAAAAAAATAAATAATTAACACTTCAATGTTACAGATTAATTAAGTATTTTTGAATGATTCCATTTACATTTTATAATGATATTTACCATACAAAATATTAGAGGAGGACAAGCAGAACTAAAAGGAAGTCCAGCAAAAATTTTTAAGTGGGTGAGAGAAAAATCCATCATTGCATTTTTCACTAAATACCTGGACAGATTTATATGACTTCCACTGCTATGGTGTATGAATTATAGAAGAAAAATCTGTATGCCAGGGACCTTTAAAAGTACTCAGCATCATTTAAAATTTAAATTTAGACGAACATGTGTGAAATATTAGTTGTATTATCACATCAGTGTTATATTTGTTTTCCCCCAAGGGGAAGTGTTACAGCATGCTTCTTTGTTCCACATGATACTTTTTAAGTTGGGATAAGGGAGTATTATAATGATGAAAAAATATTTCATTTTAATTTCAACCATATAAACATTTTTTTAAAACCACAGTATTTAAAAGTGTAAACAAAAATAGCGAGATCCTTTTGGGCATGAAACATTCTCTAGTTAACAAATATAGTCATTTACATAAAATAAGACGCACGAGTTTGTAGCATTTACTACAGAACATTTTAAATAACATGTCTACCCTTCTTGAGGCTCTGAGAAGTGAGATATCAATACGGTCCTTATATAGCAGCTAGAACACAGACAGGAATATTAACATTTATTTTATGGCAAAATAGAATATTAACCTGAACCTCTAAACATATTCTTTTCTGAAAAAGATCACATGATCATTTACATTTATTAAGAGAGCCCCAAAAATGAACAGACGATACCTCAGTTAAAAACCTTTCATTTGAAGGACAGTCACTGTAACAGCATAGGACTAACTTTATCTACAAAACACGATAAAACCTGCTAGCATGAACTAGAACCCACCTGCAAATCCTTATGCTTCAACTGAACTCACATCATATTATCCATTATGGAAAACCTGATGTAGATAGTTAAGTCACAATTCATTTTGCAATAAATGTTGAAATAGTGAAGTAAAAATTTGGTAGTAAATCTCAAACAACTGACATTTCACATTCAAACTGATTTGTAACAAAAACATTTCAGGGTATCTAACAGTCAGCATAAGGGTTAAGATCCTGGCTTTCTGCTGCATAGTAGGTGCTATTCTAAGCCGATAGTGTGTTTAAATCCACACCAATGAAATCAATACAGCACTGTTCTATTCAAGGTGAGACCAAATAAACCTGTCTGAAGCTTGAGAAATAGGCTTTGCAGTACACTTTGAGTGCTAAGTGCCTTTCAGTCCAGAGATCTGTCATTAAATAATCATTAGCCATCATTCACTCTTCCTAAAAAGCTTAACATCTAAACTTGTTCAACATCTACTAAAGTATTAGTATAGACTACCATGTGCTCATTAGCACTTAAGGATGTTTATACCATTTTCTTTAACAAGGCACTGCCTTGTTAGAGCACACCTCCAAACATCTTTGTATCACTTAATGCACAATGTATTCCGGGTTCTTGATAATGGTTGCAATGAGCTCATTTCATGGCATCTAGCCAAAATAAGACTGTTTTATATTTAGTCATACATATAGGATTTGTTGAATTTGTTTAATATTTTGTCTCAGAAAAGGTAGTCACTCTTAGCACTGGCTATTCAGAGTTTACTTCTGTCTTTAGATTTAAGATAGATGCGATTGTAATAAGTACATTAATCTATATACATGGATTTCTAGTGAGACTCACTCTGCTACCTGCTTTGCTATAGGGAACACTGCCTTGAATTTTTATTGTTGTATTAGAATGTGAAAATATGATGTGAATCATAAACTAATTTCTTCTATGTTACTGCACAATTCTGATGTTACAGTCAGGTATTTTCTCTATATGCTGTGGAAATTCCCTATTCAGTTTTAAAAATCAAGACCACAAATTAAATGCTGTGCCTTGAAATGTATGTCTGATCTCAAAAGTTAACCAAGTGCTAATTAAAATTATTTTAACAAAGTTTTATTAAAAGACAAGTACCTTAGAAGTTTGTATGAACAAATTAATAGGTGAACAAATTAATTTCATTATGCTGATAGTAGTTTGTTTCACAATGCATTTTTAAATTATACAAATTCAAAAATTACCCACATATTTACAGTATTCTTGATCTTATAATTTCAGCTGCTAGTTAAGATTTTGTACTTTTGTGCAGAATTGAATATTTTATATATTTCACAATATGTTTCAATAATTTGTTAGACATCTATACTTTTTCATTAATATCAGTTACATAACAGTCATATACAAACAAAACGCATATGCCAAGTATTATCCTTCAATAGAATTTGGTTAGAATAAAACTAATTTCTAACTCATGAGTATTATAAAGAACATTCAGATATTCTGAATACATGTTAATTATCCTAAGTATGATCATATTCTATTTCAGTTTTTAAAAAATGGCCTATATTCCCCATCTACACTGTAGAGAATCCATTTTGTCCTGGACTATTTTTTCACTGCTCTATGCTCTGTATCAGAAAGAGAATCTTCTTCATTCATTTTATGCTCCCTCAGATGCAATAAATTGAAATATTTAGTCATAAAAATAATGCTACAGGAGAGATGAAAATTCTGACAAATAGCAATATTGCAGAAAAACAGCTATTTACGAAAAATATATACCTAGATAATGTGAACATATTTCACATATATGTTGTAAAAAATGTTAAAATGTGCAAATTGCACAAACAGTATCTTGTATACTTCTAGCAGATTTTTTTTTTTTTTTTTTTACTGTGCTAGACATTATAAATGAATGACAATGCAGACAATCTGAATACAAATCCATTAAATTAAAGGATAAAATATCAATCCCTGAAACGTTAAAAGATAAAGTATTACAAAACAGTTTGTCACATTGTCCACAATTTTTGTGTCTGAAATGCAAGCCATTAGTTTGCATGTAAATAATAACTATACAATCAAAAATAAAAATGAAGATGTTTCTCCAAATGTTTTTAAAGATATCTTAGATTAACTGTTAATAAAAAAGACTGATCAATAAAAGCAATTCATTCTTGAGTATCAAATCTCTGTGGGCATAGGTAAAACCTCAATAAAACTAGTACGAATCTAGATTTTACATTTTGAAGCATGATTCCTATTTTATTGAAAAGAAATGTAAGAGTAACAAACTATTTTAAATTACAGTCATTTTGAAACGGAGTTGCAACTTAGTCTGATACTTTATGAATAGACTGTGTTCCTATCGGAAATCAATAGGAAGGCAGGTAAAATTAGATGGCCACGATTTGCAAGGAAATCAATAAGAGATATAGTAATATCAAAATCTAAGCCCTATGCCTTTTAGAAACTAAAATTCACTTTTAAAGTGAACAAAAATGTAAAAAATTTACACCAGAATGAATGCTTTCAAGAGTCTTTATATAATCCAGATATATGAAGCACCACAAAGAATGCCTTATTGTCATGTATTACTGTTAAAATCTTCCTTTAAAAAGTATCTGCATTCGCATAATAAAAATTCATCCTCACAGACTATTTTGTTCTAATTCTGTTCATTAGACACACATTTTAAAATCCTTTGGACAGTGAAATCCTGAGAAAGAATGATCTAACTAATATTTATTTGTGTGCATTGCTATATTGCTTATAAGAGGCTCTGTGAAGAGAGAGTTAGTTAATTAACACAAATCAAAAACTGAAAGAATAAAGTTGGCACCTAGTCTTTACTTTATAAAATGTGACAGAAAAAGAAAAGGTAGCAGTGAATACCATCACTAGAAAATATAGCGCTAATATCTTCAGATGATTCTCAGGATTAGCAAATTAACAAAAAGAAGGATATCTGAGATAAGTGCGTAGCTTCAGTGGAAAGTAACTGGTTTCCTAAGGTAACGTATAAAGGTGCAAACTTACTAGTATAATTCTAAGCGTCTCCCAGAGGCTGTGCACCTACAATTTCCAGTCAGAGCTACAGGAGTATGAATGTGTAATTTCAAATTCCAATAATTAATGGATACTATACATGTAATTTGTGGCATACTACACACCTGGTTTTAGTGCACAAATATGGAAATATTAAAATAATGTACCCTTGCTTATCAGAACCTAACTTGCTATATTAAAGCATGAAAACTTTTTTACAACAATGGTTGGGCCAAAAAAACAGCTTTGTAAGAGATGTATGTAATGCTAATTTTAATTATAGATGCTAGTATAACATCATAAATATTCTAATATTCAAATATTAGAATTAATTTGAAGTAACTTCTTGATTCCCAAGCTGAATAGTCTTTCGCATGCACACACATTTGATTCAAAATAATGTATAATCAACCTTCAGTTTAATCTCTTACATCAACAGTCCGATCAATATAGATGCTTCTCATTTTCTGGTTTAAGAGTATTTTCACCTTCATTAGAACTAGGTTTAATGAAAAAATACTAAAAAAAAAAAATTCTTTAAATGTTACCAATATATTTGTTTAGGAGCAACAGCAATAGACAACTACCACCAAGGAAATAACAAATCAGTATCAAAATTATAGCAGGCCCTACAGTAACGCAGAAGCTCAATACTAGACTGCCGATGCTGAAGGAACTCCTGAGAGGCTTAACCTGGTGTGATAAAAGACTTGACAAAGCAACCCTGACTGTGCAGCAATGCCAAGTTGTGGGCTAATACGAGAACAGGAGGCCCAATCACTGTCTTTCAACATGCGCAATTTACACATGGCTTTATCAATAGCCCTAGTGCTGAATACAGAACACACTCTATTTGGCTTTCAGTCAATTAAGCTTTAAGCTGTCAGCAAACAAGACTTTTAAGTTAATTTTGAATCACCACGAATCAAGTTGAAGGTTGTGAAAGGGCGCGCTCACATGCTGGCATGAAAAAAGGCAGTTTAATTGCCTCTGAATAGCTATTATATGCTGCAATTGGCCTATTGAATCTTAGATGATCTATTTATTTATCAAAGTGAAACCAAAAACTGGTAAAAACTTAAATTTATGAACTAAGCTTTTAATATTTTAATATTTTGTACAAATTGGATTTTTTTTCTTTAGAGGCTTAAGATTTTTATTTCTATTTATATGAAGAAATTGGTTTATTCAAAAGAAGAATAAAGGAAGTATTGTAAATGAAACCACTGATATCTGAAACAATGAAACAAATAATTTTCAGTACAAGAATTTATATTACAGATCATTTTAAAAATGTGTCAGATTGCAAATAACATAAATGACAGTTGCTTCAAACTACCACTTTTATTACTTTTATAATATAAGAGTAAAGCAAAAAGTACAGGTATGAAGACCCGCAATCTTCAGGTTTTTTTTCTTCTCCTTTTTAATTTGCTGCTATAATTTTAGAAGAAAATATATCAGAGATTTCCCTTAGGAATTAATTTTAATATATTTTTTAAAAAAAGCTTTCCATGCTCTAGTTATACCAGTTTCTTAAAAGTTTCATTCCATTAGATTAGTATAGAGCTGGATTTTAATATCAATGCACTTCAGATTGCACTTTAAGCACCAGAGTACTTAAAAGTATACACTTGCCTGCTCTGTGCGAAGTGTCCACATTTAAATTGAACATACATAATATTTTAGCTGATGGTTATATGAATACTAGGCTGCCCATGTAGATTTCTTTTAATGGAAAAAAAAATCTTTAAAACACTTGGTATGGAAAACTGAAGCACAGGAAACCACTAAAAAACCCCAGAAAAGTTAGTTTTTGATCTATAAACACCCAAACTGTCTTTCTAATAAGAACCAATACAACATATTATGATTCATCAATTGCAAGTTTGTCCTAGGTGTTTGCTAGCAATAGCATTATTGATTTCTTGGTACACACTACATCGCTATACATATCGCATTTCAAAGAGAATGCTGATTTGAGAGTATGAAAAGCCAGTAGGAGACACTTCTACCAAGTACAATCTATAGTTCAGGCTTCAGAGACCTCCTTTTATACAGTCCTTTTTATATAGTCATGAGAAGATTTACACTACGCCCAGGAGTGCTCCTGGGAGGAAAGGCCCATATACCTGCATCTACTCTATGTATACACAAGACAGCTTGGGCCCACATGTAAGGACCCATAAGCATGCTCCACGGTACCCTGGTCAGTCTCTCCATACACAGAGAACAATGGGGCATGCATGGAAGGCACAAGTGAAGGGTGCTTAGGCCCACGCTGGACATCACAACAACCAGCCTTAGTGTTCTCTCTCTGTGACCATTGTAGATTTAGTGTCGGACTGAAAACTTTTGAAGCATTTTTTCCACTGTTACGCATAGTTCTCTTCTTTTTAAAGAAAGAAAGGGGAAAAAGGGAAAAGAAAAGGAAAAAAAGAAAAAAAATATATTTTTTTAATTGTTATAAAGCCAGAGTTCTGTATTTACTCATTACAGGTTTTAACCATAGCCCAATGATGTCAAGAAGATTCTTTCTACTGACTTTACTGAGTTTTGAATCAAAGCCTAAAGGGCATATGGGAAGAAAGTGATAGTTTAGGACTAAAAGTGAAAATCTAGGAACGTTTGTTCTAGAAAAAACGTTAGAGAAGTAGAGGTGCAGATTAGGGGTGTGCAAAACAGGCCCTATTCAGCTCAAATCAGGGACAGCGATTCAATTAATTGATTTAGATCACTGTACCCGATTCAATTCGGATGAATCTGAAGATTCAATGCTGATTCAGAAAAATCAGTGATTCGGGCATAGACACAGGTTTAAATGTTTTTTCTACATACCTCGAGATACCAGGCATGGCTTGTGAATGCTGTGATGGTGGAGTGGATGGCGCGTTCCACAGGAGCACGGGGGGGGGGGCCCCCCGGTGTGCTTGGCGGCGAACCCAGAAGTGGACTGGAATTACTTCCAGTCCACTTACGGGTCTGCTGGGGAGCGTGCTGGGGGGTTCCCCATTCCCCCCTGACTTGGCGATTGGCTGAGGAGGGATCCTGGGTGCATATAAGTTTAAGTTTGTACATTAAAAAGCTATTTTCATTGTATTCCACTGGGGTTTATTTGGAACCCCATACTTGTCCAGTCAAGACTAAATGTTGTAATCTGCAGCTAGAGTCATAGCAAGCTTTCAGCCCACCCATGGTTGCTGAGGTTCCTTACCTGGCATAACAGACTATGAAATAATGTGATCAAGACCTTAAGACCACACTTTAAATTGAGCAGAGTTCCACCAGAATATCAGTGCAGTAATTAAGACAAGATACTTATAGAATGAAGACCCTAACATTGGATTTCTTGCCCTGTGGAGTTTATAATCTGTGTTATGCATTCCCTTGCCAATTTTGTAGATATATAAATAAAGTAACACTGAAAATGATTTCAGAATCTTTGCTATTGGTGATGTGTAAGCAGGAAGGAACCCAACTTAAGGTCATATCCTCAAGTACAACTTAAATCATATCCTTAAGTAAGCATACAGGTTGGAATTAGGAGGAAAAAAATCTTGTAAGAATGCATAGTTGCATTGGGGAATTTCAGACCTCAAATACAGAACTTTGAATGAATGAATGAATGAATGAATAAATAAATAAATAAATAAATAAATAAAGCCCACCCGCTCTGGCCCATACTCTTCCTTGTCTGGTTCATGATCAAGGGTCATGGTTGAAATGACAGTCACTACTGAACATTTGTGAAACTGCATTTTATTCTACATAATGGTATATTATATACTGTGTTAGTTAACTACACCCATGTAAATGGTTTGTCAGATGATGAAATAATTAATGATCCAAAGGTTCTGTAGAACTTTCAGAAGCACTCAGAACATAAGCCATTTGCAAATCACATATCCTAGATGGCAGTCTGCCTCAGACCAGTAACTGCATTCATAATACAATTTTTCTACTGAAAAATGGGTAATTTATGTAAAGTATATGCCCTTAAGATAAATGCGTACACTGATAGAAAACAGTTTCTCAGAATCTTTGGCCCACAACTATATTTACTTTTCTCAAGGGATGCGGACCTATTTTTCTCTAATTCTAGCCAGTGGGTGACTGGACACACCGTTTTAAATTATGATATCCAGCTAATACAATCAAGTTTAAATTTGGCACTGTAGTGGGCAAAACTATGAATAATTATGCCCAACTCTTGTTGCTGAATTTTTGAAAATTGACTGAAAGTCATACTTACTGCTTTGCCTGTAGCTCACTGACAGCAGGGTAAGACTGTCAAATATCAGTGTGAGGATCTCATAGTAGGTGTGGCATTTAGTTTTAACCTCATATTTCAAACAAAGCTCCCTGGAATTCTTCTGCATTTCATTGAGCATATGTATGTAACATAGTTGCAGTACTGCTATAGCAGGTACCTAGTGAAAGTACCCACTCTCCTCCACCCCCTCCCCTAAGCTAAAACTCTCATAACTAATAATGAAAGATTTTTCTAATAATGAAAGAAAAAACTTTCATAACTGATAATGAAAGATAATTAATTATGAAAGAAAAATGAAAAAATAATAAAAATTATAACAGAGGGTTATATTGCATATCTTTGACATCACAGCTATGAAATATGACTTTTCTTTAAAAGTGAGGTCCACCTAAACAATCTCTATATTATTCTAACAGATGGTCTGGCAGTATTAAAGTTAGCCAAATTATTATGATGATTTTGATGCATAATAGCCAGGGCCTGTGCTCTGGGCAGCAGCAGCAGGGCTGGCAATGGCCACAGAAGTCATTCATGCACCCACTTGAAGTGGGTGCCCTTTGAGGTCTTCACAATTAATCCTTTGTCTACTAAATAGATTTTTCTATATACATGTACAAAGTGCTCTGGGTCACCCACCATGTGTTACACTGCAGTTAAGTTTGACTATTTCCACATATCACATTCCCATCTCCAAAATAATGATTTGCTCATCATGATCTTGAAATCAAACTCACTTTTAAAACTGCTTTTTACAAAAAGGGTGTGTGTGGGTGGGGGGGGGGAAAGAGGGATAAGAATACTGCCTCTTCCCATTTCTTCCTCTGTTATAAAAGAAGTTGTTAGCCATGTACGTTTGAAGTCAGGCAGAACAGCAAGGTGGCACCATGGAATGCCATTCGGACAGTAGTTGCCGACAAAAGCTTCTGTCCTCTGGACCAGTTAGTCTCTACTATTACTTGCCCTTTCTTCTACCTGTTTAAAAATGCAGAACTTGGGGCTTGCTTACTGCTCTTATTAAAGTGAGATGGTAGTCCAGGGGTAAGCAACCCCCAACACGAGTGCCAGAGTGTGGCACTTGAAGGAATTTTGCTTGGCACGTGTGCCTTTGGGTGGGTGGTGGGGAAGGGGCCGGGGCTACATGGCCACAAGGACTGGGCCCCTCGAGTCTCCCCTACCATCTGCCCGACATGCCAACATCTTACAAGCTGAAGTTGCAGGTGCTTTTGGCATTCTGCCCAAAAACGCTGCCAACCCCTGTGGTAGTCCAACTTTTGTTCTTATGGACAGGAGTCCCTTCCACAAAAAGCAATCAATCAATATTTGCTTTGGCAAAAGACCATGAGGAAATTAGTAGAGACGCTTATCTATCCTATCATCTCTTGAAAGCAGTTCACTGCAATCAGTCTTGAAATATATTTTGGTGGCATCTAAGAGAGAATTATACTGTTCCTGTACCATAGAGATGCTTCAGATTTCAAGGCTGTCAATGTCCTCTTTCATAAACACAAAATTAACCAAGAAGGTCAGCGCATGCGCAGTTGGCCAGAAGCATTACAGATAGTCTGTCTGTCTGTGTGACTGTCTATTATATTAGAAAAACCAATCAACAATGATATAATACATCAGGATATGACTGTGTTCTAGTAACACTGGAAATATTTTATGTGCTTTGCTTTTGAAGGTACTATGTATTTGGGACATCCTGCTGTGTGCTTGGTCTTGGATTTCATTAACTATTTGTGCATGTATATAAAGAAACCTAGTTGGTAGACAAAGGCTAATTGTGTAGACATCAAATGCAAAGAGAAAAACTTTTTAGTTCCTCATATCACTGCACCTATGAAAGACCTTTAAAATCACCATTTGGGGAGATGGTCATTTTAACTCCACCTCCTCCCATCACACGCACTCCATTTTTGCTGAGCTGACATCCATTACCATGGAAACAGCAGTTAAAAAAAAAAAAAAACAAACCCAAAACCCAGCAGCCTTCAGCTGAGGAGTTTGAACTTCTGCAGGATTCAGCTGTAGCTGCAGACAGAGGGATACAGCTGCCTTTACTTTTAAAAGGTATAATTGTATGATTAAGAAATTAAAAACTTATTTTTATGTTAGACATGCAAAGAACATAATCCTTTAACTTCTTCCTCCTCATCCCTCTGCCCTTCCCTGTGCTTACAGTTTGCCTTTTATATTCATTACCATTTACTAGCAGAAATAAACCACAATTTCCAATATGGACATGAGAAAGGATCAGGTAAGGAAACAACGTAGATGCAGAGAGAAGAAAGCCAGCTGTGCAATGCTGTTAGTTCTTAAACTTCCTCTGGGGCTAGCCTTAATTCCCATATGGGTTGCTGCAGTAAAGGATAAGATCTCTCCTATCTAACTTAATCAATCACTACAGAGACTAGGTGCTAACAGAGCTATAAATGTGCTCATATAAAAGTTACAGCATGCTTTTGGTAACAAGATTTGCTATGAATCTTTATGAAAATTATGTAATAAGGTTCCACATTTGGACTTCAGATTTTAAAGGAAAATCAACCCAGTACTTATGTTCCATCTATCCACAAAATGGATTTTAGAATTGGTTAGGCCAGGACTGCCTATAAACCAATTATATTGAATGCTAATCTATGTAAAAATAACAGTTTCCTGCACTGAAATGAAAAGGCATTTCTCATTTTGTTTCAATAAAATGAAAAATTTCATTTTTTACCAGGTTAATGTGCAAACGAAAATAGACTTGGTTAATGCTATGTTTAGTAATATAATTTAACCACAGCTACTTCAAATACAAATTTCTGTTTCACAGTACAAAATACATAGGAATGCTACATACACCGATTAATCATTGTGACAAAAAATTGTGTTGAAAGGACATAATTAAGAAATTAAATGTTTGAATCCAATATTATACTTCGGTTATTGCATCTGATAGAATATACTGGGCACGTTTACACCTGCACTTTAAGAAGCAGTAAACTGTGGGCATAGTTACATGTGGATCTGATGTGGCGCCGGGCAGTTTTAATTAGCAAGCCACACTAATTAAAAGAACTTGACATCGTGTTGGGAGCACGTGTATCAACAGCACAGGATGCCTCCACACTTAGAAAATGGTGACAGAGCAATCCGAACTAAAGCACACCAAATGTGTTTTAGTTCAAAGCGCACTGCTGCCATTTTCTCAGCGCAGAGACATGCTGTGCCGCTGATACATGTGACGCTTGAGGCCGCCAGAGCACATCAATTTATGTGCTACAGCAGACTTGATAATAGAGTCTGCTCTGACACGCTGGGTTTTTAGTGTGTCATAGCAGGCTCCCCACGTGTGTGAATGTGCCCTATATTACTGCACATTAAAGCATCACATAAAAAAAAGTGTGACTTTACACTAATACACAGTAAAATAGTCTACTGTGCATTAAGGCTCACTAAAAAAGCGTGCAAATGCACTACTGCACATTAGCACAGCTCAATGCACATTTAGTACCTGACATTGGAGGTATTAAATTTAATGTGCTTTAGAAAAGGCACCTTAATGCATGTGTATACAGACCCACTGTACACTTTTAAGAGATTAAAAAATAGTTCCATGAAGAGCAATTTGTGCACTTCTGGATTACCAAAAAGCCAAACCTCCAGAGCAACTAATTGTGTACTCTCTCAAGATTGACAAAGTCCAATTACTTAAAGTGTCTGTCTGTCTCATATACACACTCTGTTACTCCAGATTTTAGTTAGGTTAGGTTAATATTAATACCTATACATTCACCATTAGAGTGGTAACTAACAAGATACCTAAATTCATTCTATTTCGACCAGAAAAGTCAATAAAAAGCTCCTTATTCATTATTTAAAATCCAGTATATAAGTGAAGAGCTTTTACCTCATACCATCTGTTTTTCCCCTCCATCTGCAACCATTTGCCTGAAAGTCACACACACACACACACACACACACACACACACACACACACACACACACACACACACGCACGTTTGGAATTCTCACATCAAGTGAGATATTAAGTATAAAATAAACAATATTAGGGTCTTGCAAAGCTGCTCCTAAGGAGCTACTTTAGTAACCTTAGATCAATCCTCCTGCTTTAAAAATCTGGTTGGAAAAAACCCTGTTATTACCAATATTATAATAAATATAAGCTTTGATTCTAGCTCTTTCTACTCACAGAACTATTTTTTTCTCAGCCCTACAACAACTGCTGAGACAGGAACTAACAAGGACAGGCAAGCAGTTATTTAGAAAGTGGACAAAAGGCCAAAGCGTTATTGAATCAAAACTTAACAAGATAACCCTAATTGCAATAAGGTCCTAGTAGTGGCTGGAAAAGGTGCCCTCTCCACCCTGCTCCTTCAATTCAGATATTGAGTTCTCAATGTCCTGACTAATCAAGGATTAAGCAAATGCACCTGAAAACAAAGCCTAAACTAGTCAACAGTCCCTTATACATAACTGTAGATAGACAGGCTTAAATGTTTCAAGAGCTAGGGCACCTCATAGGTATAAAACAATCCCAAACACACTGTTCTGTTGGTGTGTGGCATATCAACTGCACAAAGGATGCACGCTACGAATGAGACATACCAGTTAAATGTGTTCCAATGAGTGAAAGAAAAAGGCATCAAAACTGCAACCTGTCCTCCAGTTCATAATGCCTGCCCCCTACACAATGCACTTTAAGTAGCTGCTCAGAAAAGTCACCTATGAAAATCAAACATGTAAAATACCCATTACATACTACCACAAGTATACTCAGATATGGACTTGCATACACAATTATAGAAGGGAAGATGGGTACAGCTTCCTGTAGGGAGATGGGGGGCAACGTGTACAGAAGACCTTCACCATTTGCGGGGGATATGTTCTCATATCCCCCGCGAATGGCAAAATCTGCGAATAAGGCACTGTGTTCATGAACACTGTCTACGTTCATGAACGCAGTGCCAGCGGCAGCTGGTGGGGGCCACGGCTGCGCTGGCGACGGTGGGAGTGTGGTGGTGGGAGCACAGCAGCAGCAGTGGAAGCCTGGTGGCAGCAAGTGTAGAGCTCTCAAGGAGCTCCTTTAAGTGTATTTAAGATGCAGGTTTAGCATGCACGAATACTTGAAACTGCGAATGCCCAACTCGTGAATAGCGAGGGTTGCCTGTATATGCAGAATGACACAGATGGTAAAACTCTCGAGAGAGGCAGTTAGCCATGGTTCAGAGAGGCATAAGCTTTTGTAAGCAAGAACCTATTTAGCATCTGACAAACTAAGTTATGCCTCTCTAAACCAGTTGGCCTCCAAGGTGATAAGACAACTTATTCTTTTCATGCAAATTAGCAGGTTAACGTAAAGACAGAGCTTGACATGCTAAATTGTGTGAAAACTTCAGACTGCCTTGTCTTCACCAGGATGTCCCCTCATGTTAGTTAGCACTAAATAATACAAGTGGTAAGAACTTAACCCCGCCCCCTAATTTGCCCACAGGATTTCAAAAAAGCCCGTCTCATTTGATTGCTGGCACCTAATAACAAAATAGGTCTTCTCAAACATCATGTGGGTACACAGCTTTAGCAGCAAATCAGAAATACTGTCAACACTGGAAAAATTGCACCTATTTTCTAGAGCCACAGAAATAGCAATAGCATACTGGAGAACATGGAAAAAGGCTCAGGTTTCACCAGTGTGTCATGAAAACCTACTGCTAGTACAGCGCAGCAGACATGGGATAGCCGACAGTGCCGAAATAGCTCCAGCTGTCCCCAATAGCTTGCTTGTTAAGCAACAGATTCCCTTCTCAGGTCACCCCAGTACTCCAAACACTACACTAGCTTTCAGTAAACAATAGGATTAAATTCTAAAATTTGTTCCCAATTTCTAAAACCCTAAGCAAGCTGGGGACTGAGCTACCTCAAAAACGACTCTTTTTGCTATTTTGACTTCCATGGCAGATGCATTCTTCAGACCAAATAGAATGTGTACTGCAATAATGAGACTTGCAAGAGGAGGCAGGTTCTCGGGTACCTAGCATTGGAACTCCCTTCCATGGTAGATTAATATGGCCATGGATTGCTACCCTCAGGGAAACTTCCCCAGCCCCCCACCTCCCTCCATCTGCTTCACAAGAGTCATCTCTTCACCACAGTCTTTTTCCAATAAATATAAAATGTTTAAAAAAAAAAATTGTTATACAACCATACCCCAAAATGGGAGGAAAACTGAAGATTCTATGAAGACAGACTGAGGGACCTGAATCTCTTCACCCGCCACAAGAGAAGGTTGAGAAGTGATCTTGTGGCTGTCTATATGCTCATCGGAGGGGGTCAGCAGGGAACAGGGGATACTCTGTTTACCAGGGCGCCTCTCAGGGTTACTAGAAACAACGGCCACAAACTGAAGGGGAGTAGATTTAGGTTAGACATCAGGAAGAAATTCTTTACAGTGAGGGTTGCCAAAATATGGAATGGGCTTTCAAGGGAGGTAGTGGTCTCCCCTACCCTGGAGGTGTTCAAAAAGAGATTGGACAAGCACCTGGCCAGGGTTACATAAGCCCAGCGCTCTTTTATGCCCCAGGCAACGGGTAAGACTCCATGATACACTACGTCCCTTCCAACCCTAGAAATCTATGAATTGATCAGGATTGATATTTAGTATTTCAGCTATGCAGTGATTTATTATTAAAATGTGAGAACGTCAGATGGGAAGATTGGGAGAGAGTTTTTCTATTAGGAAGGATACTAATCCTTGCCTCTTGGGCAAATTCCAGATTAGGTGATTAACTTTACAGTCAGTCCTTGATTTACGACTGTTTGAGTTACAACAAATGTCACTTACGGTCTTTGTAAATTATGACAATGTTTCAAGGTTTCGACAGGGTTTCAACTGTACAACGCTGAACACAGCTGCCTCCAGCTGGTAAGTTTGTTGCGGTGGGGGGCAGATCAACTCCCCCACAGCAAGGAAGGGATTGGGGCTGGGACAGGGGCTGCCCAGTCAAGGCAGGAGGGGGTGGGGCAGCTCCTGCTGCAGGCTGCCGGTCCAGGAGCTGCTCATCCAGTGGCTCCCGCCCCGGGAGGGCATGGGGTGGGGGAGGCATGTTTCCCCCCATGTGCACGGGTCAGGGGGGCCAGGGCTGTGCTGGGCTGCATTCCAGGAGGGCAGTGGAAGGTGCTGGGAGAGAGGGTTATGCCCTCCTGCCACTCACTCAGCTGGGGCGGGGCAGAACCGCTGCGCTGCCTCCAGACAAGTGGCAAGCAGCAGCCGGAGCTGCCCCACCCTCCCTGTGCCTCCTGGCCCTGCCCCACCCCGCCCCACCCCAGCTGGGCAAGCGGCAGCAGGGCATGGGGGGACATGTGCCTCCAGATCTCCATGGGGCAGGCAGGGCCAGGGCTGCACCGGGCTGTGCTCCAGGTGGGCGGTGAGGGCTATAGGGAATTTTAGGGTAGCTGCAGCCTCCTCATAGCCTCCGCTCTGCCATCCGCCCTTCCCTGATCCAGGGGCACACCCTGCACCCCATGCCCTGCCACTGCTTACCCAGCGAAAGCCGCCGGACAAGCCACCAGACAAGCAGCTCCTGGACTGGTGGCCCACAGTGGCAGAAGCCCCCCCCCAAGCCCAGCTGGGCAGCCCTTGCCCCAGCCACAGTCCCTCCCTCACTGCAGGGGCGTTCATCTGCTCCCCCCCCACCCCCAACAGACTTACCAACTGGAGGCAGCTGCATTGAGCATGGTAAAGCAATCAATCCCCCATTTATAACATTTTTCCTATGGGAAAATTGGTTCCGAGTTACAACGTTTCAACTTAAGACCCGGTTTTCAGGAACCAGTTGTGTTGTAAGTCTGAGGAGTGCCTGTATTTCCCATAAAAATTTCTGACAAAGTTACAACAGAACACCAAACTTCTCTATGTGCTCTTAAGGGGCATCTAAGCACCACTCCAATGAAAGTAGATATACCCACTTTTTAATTTCTGAAAATGTTTTTGAAATTATTCAACATTTTATTATGTGAAAGGAGAGTGAAAAGCAAAAGACACATTCTTTATACTATGCAAAAACACTGGTTCAAACAACCAATACACCACTTTACTTTCTAAAATGAGAGAGCAGTCATTTCACATAATGCAGGCCATAGCTTTTGAGAGCCCTTGGATAGGCTAACCAGCCATCAGTGTCACACATCATGTCATGACACAGTGAACAAGTCATTAGAACTACAGACAAACACTGTATACAAGCAAAATTTTTCAAATAAGAAAGGGCATGAAATTTGACTAAAGATGAGAACATCACCTTAAATGAGCCTAGAGATATACTCAAACATTAATGTAAAAGCACTTTTTGGGAATAAACAATAAAAAACAAAATATGCTTCCTGCTGTAGACAAGGACATTTTTCAATAAAACTGCACTGGGAAACTATTTTCCAGATCAAGTTTTCTAATAAGGTTTTAAAATAGTTTTGTCAGTTGCATTAGGCAAAATGAATTTAACCCTTAACAGGAACAACTTTTCAACCTCAGTATAATTATAACAACAATACAATTACATCAGATAAGAACCAACAATGCTGCTGTTATTATGATTGCCTAGGTCAATTTCTGTTTAAACTATTGCAATACGGAACACTCAACCATGTCGCTATCAAGCCTCAAGAAGCTGCCTAGCATAAGGCATATCATTTTCAGAATACAAACTACTGAATCTAGTGCCATACACTACTGTATGGGATCAAACTCAAGTCCCTAATTAGGGTTACCATACTTGCAGTTCCAAAAAACAGGACACCTGTTGTGGGACACCTCACTCCTAACCCACAGCCCCCTGGCCCTGCCAGTGCCCTCACTTCCAACCTGCAGCCCTCCATCATTGCTGTTGCCCCTCACTCCTGACCTGCAGCATCCTGGTACTGCTTGTGCTCCTCACTCCCTACTCACAGTCCCCCACCCCCTGGGCCAAGCTAGTGCCCCTCACTGGCTACTTGCAGCCCTCTGGCACTGCCAGTGCCCTGCACTCCTGGCCCACAGCCCCCCTCCCCCTTGGTACCTCTCACTCCCCACCCCCCCCACCTATTTCCCACCCCTTTGGTGCCCCTCAATCCTGACCTGCAGCCCCCCTGCTGCTCTCAGCCTTGGCAGAGGGGACCTCCAGCTGTCCCGTCCTGACTGGGCTGGAACGTGGCAGCTGCAGCTTGTGCGGGTGGTGGCAGAGCAAGTTCAGCCCCAGCGCAGGCTGGAGGAAGGAGGAGGGGATGCTGTAGCATCTCTTGCCCCATGTTGGGGCTCCTGTGTCGCGCTAGGCAGCCTGACCATGCCCTTCACCTGGGGGGCCATCTCCCACACCCCTGAAAGGACAGGCACTGGCTCCTGGTACCACCAGCTCAGCTGCACAGCTCCCTGCTGCCCCCGAACGCCCGCCTCCACACAAGTCCCCTGCTGGAGGGACAGGCACCTCCTCCCTGCCCTGCCGCAGCCCTCGTGCCTAGACACCATTCTGCACTACTGGCAGGCACCTGCCCATCCTCACACACCCATTACCTCCCCAACAACAGTCCCCAAGTGCTGGCCCTCCAATCCGTGCCTCTCCAAAGGCTTACCTGCACCCACCTGGCCTGACTGCATGCTGGTGGTGTGTGTGTGTGTGTGTGTGTGTGTGTGTGTGTGTGTGTGTGTGTGTGTGTGTGTACGCGCGCATGCATGCACGGTGCCCCTGCCTCCAGTTGCCCTCCCCTGCTCACACCAGCAGAGCAGAGGAAAATCCTAGACATTTGTTCGGATTTCAAAAAATTGCTTGGATGAAGATCGGAGGATTTGAAAATACAATGCATCTGGGAAAACCCAGATGTATGGTAACCCTAGTCTCTATCCTTATCTTCAAGATGTTCAAACAGCTTAGATCCAACATTCAAGAAGACTGCCTACAGTTGTGGGACGAAGACGGTCTTTAAATACTGAGTATAGGAAGCATAGTTATTAGCAGAAAGGTAAAACCTTATTTGAAAGGAGATAAGAGTTCTCTCAAGGGCCAAAATGAAGCTGTGAAATTAACTCCCATAAGAACTCAACGATAACACAAACCTCACCAACTTTCATCCCAAATGCAAAGTGAATTTCTTGGACTTTGCCTTCTTCAATACAAAAAAACCAAACAAACTTGTAGCCATTTTTACTTTGACAAATAAAAGCAAAACAATACCACATCTGAATGCCACATAATTCCCCCTTCAGGGAGAACATGCAAGATGACAGATATTAGTTATGTCAATTCACTGGTAGATACTTGGGTATCAGCATGACGTGAACAGCCCAACACTCAACCTAGAACAGAGCACAACTTCCCACTGCAGTAATCGACGTTGTAAGTAAAACACTACAGGTTAAAGCTTTCCAATCACAGGTTATTAAACTGACTAAAATATATTCAACATTTTATCACTCAGGAACCATAAGCAGTAACTGTCATATTCATATATAGGGGTGTGTCTTGGTTTCACCCAGTGTTAATATTGCCTTACCACAAGCCCATTTTGTGCCCTACTTTTAGACTAATGCTGGTAAATCCTAGGAGATGGTAAAAGATTTATAGCTATAGGCTTCTTGATATCATAAACTACCTTTTTTTATTCTTCTATCTGAAATAAAAAAGTAATCTGGATAATTAAAAAAATTAATGTCTATTTACTAAGCTTTATAATCCTGATTCTGTACCCTGTGAGTCTGATTCAAAAGCACAGTGAAGTCAATGAGCCTTTTCCCTGAATTCAGGCACTAAACTGTCATCAAAATAGCTTTGCTTTTCTAACTGAGGAGTTGGAGTGAGGGTTTGAGATTAAAGAAACATATATTACAATATTTGTGCCCTTCAAGTAATATGCTATTACTTACTAAACAGCAAGAAGTGGAAGGGGGAGGGGAAGGGGAGTCAGTGCTCTTGCCTGAGTCTGACTTTGAAACGTGTTCATGATAAAAATTCAGGTAATTGAAATACATTAACATTTTCATGTTTTTTCCCCCTGTACACTCGAGGAAAAGAAATTAGTACAAGTTTAAACATTTCTCACCCACCAGTACAACTAAAACAGTACATCATCGTACTGCAGAGAGAATCAAAAGTAAAAATACAAAAAGCAAATTAGAATAATAATAGTTTCATTTTTCTCATGAAGCACAATACAAGAAATATAAACTGCATTAATGAAAAAAAATTAAAATGAACTGTTCAACAGATAAGAAGAGTCTGATTTTTTAAATTAACATTTTTAATTTGGTAATTTTTCTTTTAAAATATTTTTTAAAATCAGACTTCACTTGACAATGCTATTCTACGTGTTAGTTTAAAAAGATAGAATTAAAGGAAAACTTAAATGAATTTAAAAAAAGAAAATCTCTGAAAATCTTCTGCCTGATGCCACTGAGAAAAAGATGGGAAACCATCAGAAAAGCCATAAATGCTTTTTTAAAAGGAAAAGGACAACCTTTTCCCAAGTTAATAAAATTATTCAGAGTAACTATGGAACAATAGAAGATTGCACAAAGTTGGAACAATGCACCTGTCACAAAAGACAAAGAATTACAGACCACGAATTATAGACCAGTCAGCTTGCTAATTCTAAAAGTACTGACATTTTCACAAAAGTACTGACATACTTGCAATAACCTACAGAATAAGGACTGACATTCTATTTTAACACACAAAATATGTGTAAGTACAGGCACTGTGCAATTCCATATCTTATGCATGGATACTACACAGCTTTCTCATCCATTAAATACAGATGAGAATAAAAGTAACAGAAAATGTACAACTGATAAATAATAACTGTAACAAAGTGTGTGATTGATAAATAATATATAGTTACCTAATAAATAATTGCAAACTTTAATAAAGTCACAATTACAATAATATTTCCTATGTTATAGATGTGCCAGTTGCATATAAAATTGATTTTATTCTTTGTATTTCACTGCATCACTTACAAGTTTGGAGAGCTAACATGATTTCCCTTGTCTCTCTGTCTCATACAAGGCCTCAAAGGGGTCCAATATAGACTCTCCAATCTTGCAAAACTCTAAGCATGTGATTACCTTCAGTAAAATGAGGGAAGTTATGTACATGTTTAAGAGTTTGCAGCTTCAGCACCATGGGAACAAGTTCTGCTCTCAAACACACAGCAGCTGTTGAATCCAGTAAGATTGGCATAAATTCATGTCTGAGGGCAGAGAGCTAGATTCATCTCCTCTCAAGCTTTATAGTTCACATCACCGGCAATGCTTTCCACTGATAGTACAAGAGCAGACATTTCAAAATATACCACTCACAAAGACAGCTTTCAAAAGAAGTACATGAAAAAGTCTACATTGGCAATTGTTAAAGAGATTTGGTTTTGACATTTTTACCTAAATTTACTAGTGACAAAGACATATAAAATAAATCTTTTTTTTTTCTGCACAGCCATTTGGAAAAATGTCAGCCATTGCTAATCAATATGAATGTTGTGACTAGACACAATGGCTAACAATCTGGTCACAGAGGCTGTTTTGAAGTCCGGTTACAATTCATTCTTCAACTTCAAAGATTGCAAAAAACTGTTTCATTATTTGCCTAATTTATTACAAGGGTCAGCAAAACCCTTAAAACTTTGAATTCCTCCTCATACTGCTCTGTTGCGACTCTTAAACAATTAATTTTGGGGAGGGAAGCAAATAAAAAACAACAACAAACCCCAAACCCAAATGTTCTTCTATTAATACTATATTAACGAATAGACATAGCAACATCCCTGCCCTCACATCTGTCACTCAAACAGATGTCAGCCCATAAACCTCTTACAATGAACAGAGCTGTTTATGCAAGTTTATTGGGCAACCTCTGCTTGAGTGACAGATGTCCATATCTTTATAAACATATTATATTTTAACAACCCGCTGACCCTATAAGTCTCTCTGGGATAATTCTCTTTTTAAAAAAAGCTCAGTAACATTTCTTATCCCTAGAACGACATGTTTCTTAGTTGACAAACTACTGCAAAGTCTGATATATAGTTTAGTAAAAACATCTGTCAAAATGTCTTAAAACCCCAGCTAATGCAAATGAAATCCTCATGAAAAAAATAAAATGCTTAATTTCAAAATATTCCCAAACTCTAAATAAGCATTCTAGTCTTAATTGTGATACAGAAGAGAAAAAAGCAGCATACAGGAAGAAATATACATTTTCTTTATTTTCTTACTTAGCATCTGAAAGAGGTGAATTTTGCTTCAGATGATAAAACCTCACTTATCTGGTGTTCTACACAATAGCCAGTGCAGGATATGGTGGATGGTTTTTTAAGGAGTGATTAAACACAAATTGAAAGGTTCTTTGATCTCTGTATGACAGGCTTGGGAGAGACCACATACCAAAATGTATGTTGACAGGGTCTGTAGAAGGTTCTCAGGTTTGGTCTAACCTACTTAAATGAAACCCAGCAGGAACTTTGTCCAGAGGCTGACTCTTTTGGCACCCTCATTGTCCCGAACAGTGGGTCATTGGCTTGTTTGTTGGGGATGGCAGATGGTTTCATTTGTTGTGTACTTCCACTCCTCACCAAATTTTAGGGAGTAGCCTGGACAGTAATGGGAGGGAAGTAAAGCATGGTTGCACCTGTCGCTTTCATTTCAAAAAGAATCCGGCTCCAATAGTAAAAAAACACCAAAAAGAGAGCAGGGCAAAACTATTAAGATTGGCTTCATAAGCTCAGTTAACTGAACAAGTAGGTGGCCTTAGCATATGACTATCCATGGAAGTCTTTCAATTAGTAGTTTTGTCTTTTTTTAATGTTTCTTTTTCTTATAATGACATTTGAATCTTGTAAATCAAATGTTTGTCATCCTCTTGAGGGGGATGAGAAGTAGGGAGAGAGAAGGACATATCTTAAATATGAGAACTACTAGAAATAGTTACGTTGACAAAAATGAGGAAATTTGGAAAACATGTCAGGAAAGATAAAATTATATAAAGAAATAACTGCAAAACCACCAGGAACCAGAACTACATTCGTGTCAGATTCCTTTTACATCAGATACTATATTTTCTATTATTAGTTAATATAATTTGTGTATAGCCTAGACTAGTCCATCAGGATTTCAGCTCCATTATATAAAGTAGATTCAGAACATACAAGACAGCTCCTGAAGAGAACGTGGGCCAGACTACCTTGGTTTGTGTGGCTACACAAGAAATATGCAGAGCCCCCTTAGGTAGCTACTCACATGAGAACAGGGATGGGAAGAAACATGAGCTCTAACCCTCTATCTGCAAGTTTGAGTGTAGTGTCACTGACATGCTGGCATAATATGCTGTAGGAGGTATAAACCAGGTACAAGGGGGAACACTTGACGGGGTATTCATAACCTTCCTTCTCATCTGCACTTGGGGAAGAACAACAAAATAAAGTTGAGGTTGAAACACTCAATTGGAGATCCAAAGCAGGTCAGATTTAAAGCATATTGACAGAGCTATTCAAAAATATTACCCAGTGCATGTGCCCTTATGCTTGCTTTTAGTATTATTTTATGGAGACCCAATTCACATGGTGACTCACCAATAAATAGTCACCACAAGTATCACATGAGGATATTTGCCCATCACATTTATAAAGCATTATTCTGGAGATCAGTACTTTGGCTTATTCAGGTAATCACATCTAATGCCAAAGTCTCTAACCTAAGTCTACCCTACCCAATTTTATGATTTTTAATATGAGTTTAGGTTGCCAACTTTTACAGAAGTCTTTCAATACATAAAACCAAGTTGGCCATACCTATGGTATAATCCATTGTGCAGTTGATATGTTCATGCCTCTTGCCATCAGCAGTCACTTGATTTGAGGATGATCTCTACAACGGCCCAGTGATGGATCTTGAGGTGACTTAAGAGTTCAATCCTTGAGCCTCAGATCCATCTGCGAAAGCTGCAGGTCCTTCCACAGGGGAAAGCAGGCTGTAGGCTGGGATTCCTCTCTTTTTCCTTCCTCTGCTCTCACTCTTCTGCTTCAAGGGCAAGACACTTTACCTTGAAACAAGGTGCCTCTTGGTTGAAGTTGTGGCACCATTGGGGTTGGTTGCCAGCCAGCTCTTGATGTGGGCATCTGGTTTCTTGAGGTACGTCTTCAATGTGTCCTTGCAGCATTTCAGTCGGCCACCATATAATCTCTGCCCACTACTAATCTGGGAGTAGAGCACTTGTTTTGGGAGTTGAGTCAGGCACCTACACGCAATTTCTGATCCAGTAAAGTTGATGCTTGAGAATCAATGACTCAATGCTGATCAAACTGGCTTCAGCAAAGATGAATCTTCCCATTTGATGTGGAGGATTTTTGGAAGGCATTATTGGTGATCCCTCTCCAGGCTCTTGAAATGACAAAAGGTATGTCACCCACATTTCATGTCTGTAGAGGAGAGTGGGGATGCGGACTGCATCATAGCCCTCATACCTTGATGCCTTCACAGAGATCATGATGACTAAAGACACGCAAAAGCAATTTCCCAGAGAAGACTCTTGCATACTGGATCTAGGGTATTCTCTTAATGGTAATTTGGGGGGTGGGGGTGGGGGTGAGGGGAGATCACATTCATGGCCCGGGGCAAGCTAATACAGCACTTTAGTCTTCTTGAGGCTGAGGGAGAGGCCTAAAGTTTGGTAAGCTTCTCTGAAGAGATCGAATGTGGTCTGTAGGTTTTCCTCAGTGTGCACAATAGCACAGTTGTCAGAATATTGAAAGTCAAAGATAGTTGTTTTGAGTTGTTGGGTCTTTGAGTGAAGACGTTCCAAATGGATGGAGGGCTCTTCAATTTGGTGTTCAGTGTCAATTCCAGAAGGAAGGCATTCTTTAAAAGAACCAGGATGATGGTCAAAAAATGGAAAACAGTTGTGACAATGATGCATCCTTGCTCGACTCCAGTTCAGGCAACAAATGGATTGGTCTCTGATCCACTACAAAGTATGGTCGCACTTACCTGGTCATGGAGAAGCCTCAGGACCTTGATGTACTTTTCAGAACTTCCAAATTTAGCCAGTACTTCGCACAAGGTTACACGATTGCTGGAATCAAAGTCATTAGTAAGGTCAATGAAGGCCATTGACAGGTCCTGATGTTGTTCCTGACACCTTTCTTGGATCTGGCAGGCAACAAAGATCATGTCAATTACCCCATAGGATGGTCTGAAACCATACTGAGATTCTGGCAGGACTTCCTCAGCTAGAGGTAGAAGATGGTTTATGAGGATGCAGGAGAGGATTTTCCCTGCTGTGGAAAGGAAAGCCATACATCAATAGTTCCCAAGGAGGAAAGGAGAACAATACCTCAAACAGTTCTAGCCTCTAACAGTAGCTAATACCAGCTGCTCAAAAGGAAGGTAGGAGAAACACTACAGAAGGCAATAGGCAGACTGCAAGGAATGTTTCTTCTTGACCTGTGTGCTAGTTAGGGGATGGCAGATACTCTGAAGAAATGTTCCATCATTTTTAAAATTCTTCCCTACTTTTATTTTTACTACTATTACACTGAATGTTCTTCTCACTTACGAAAATATTCAGATTTTTAAGAATACACTTTCTAACCTCTTGGCCTAAAATGATATTTTTCTGATAACTGATTCTACAGACTAATTGGACACTGTGCATAAAAATATTGTTAATAGTTTTGAACTCATTGAAATTCCTTGACTTAGAATAAGGGTGATTAAGAACTTAATATTCTCTCTCTGTTCTGTAGACTGTCTATCATTTTTCTAAAGGCAAAAAATACCAGTCTTTTCAATTTCCCTTCACATGTCAGGTTTTTCCCCCCATACTCTATTCCTTCTCTCTGCCAATTTCTCAATCCAGACCCCCCTGCTTGTCATATCATTTTTGCAATGGATTATTATATTTTAGTGGAAGTACAAATGACTTTGGGGTTTTTTAAGTCAAACTGACTAAAATGTCAGATGTAGGAACTGCTGCCAGAACTGATAATACCCAAGATGTCCATCTCTATAATATAGGTACAATATTTGTAACTTGACAATCTTGTAGTATTGTAGCTGATTATGGTACAAAATTGCATATTAGCAGGTACTTCTTTAAGTTCCTTAAAACCCTAGTGTTTATCAGATGATACTAGTGACTTTTGCACTTTGTTCCAGTACCAATGCTGTCACTTCACTTCAAGAATTCCTCCTCTAGATTACGAGAGAGAGA
Source organism: Alligator sinensis (assembly GCF_000455745.1). NCBI lineage: Eukaryota > Metazoa > Chordata > Crocodylia > Alligatoridae > Alligator > Alligator sinensis. The sequence goes on along the minus strand of NW_005841915.1, from coordinate 3,700,317 downwards.
GAGACATATATCTGCTCAACTTCCTCAACCGAGGCAAATGCTGACTTTTAACTCTTCAGCCATGTCTTGCTTTTCTTAATTGCTGCCTTTTATGCCTTGGTTATCTAGCAAAAACAACAATTTCCTGGAGCTTCTTGCTTTTGAAATACTTGATCATTTCTTGCTTGTTTTTCTATCCCTAGACATTTGCTCTTCAAATTCTAACTCCATTCTCCTAATTTCCTTTTTATATATTGTTAGCTGTGCTTTATGCTCTTTTTTATTGTTTCAGTCCATTTGGATTTCCATTTTGTGGAGGATATCAGTGCAGCTCAAATAACCTCTTGAACCTTGCCATTTACTGATAGAATTTTACCTCTTGTATCCCTGCTTCCATTTTTCCTTTAAAGATAGATACAGAACTACAAGACACTGGTTTCATATCCCAAATTACCTTTTCTTCCATATCTAAGGATTACTGTTTCTTTTATTTTAAGACCTTTTGGACTCTGTTATCTAAAATCTTTTTCTAAGGTTTAATGCTACCAATGTTAGTTTCTGGTACTATTTTTTTTTTTTTTTTAAAACAAAAATGCATACGGTATTTTCCATATTTACTTGAATACAGGACAAGGCTTTTCCCCCCCAGTAAGCATGGGGGCAAAAGCCCGTCATCTTATAATCACATACAAGGAAACCATATTAAATACCCAGAACTAAAGTGCTGCCAAAAGCAGTACTGTGCTCAGTAATAGAAACCAGCTCTGAAGCTGATGAAATGGAACCAGAACTGAGCATGAGTATAAAACACACGATCCAAATTGAGCAACGCACTTATGCAAGGCTGCACTAGCCTTGCAGTAAGTTATCTGAATAAGATATGTGGTAATATACATTGTGTTCCGTCTCCAACAGCATGGACTCTTTTTTTAAGTCATGGTGAGTCCTAAATGCATCAATTCTGGGTGAACTAAATGACTATAGGTGTGTTTATTTCAAAGTAATTGTTTTCAAATTTGCCCCTAACTTCTATGTGCTCAAGGAGAGGCAGGTTTGATAGTAAGGTGGGAAAGGGGAAGGGGGGAGGGAAAAGGGTTGCCCTTGGGGGGGCAAAGGTCAAGGAGGCCACCTGACCCACCCCAGATTTCTTTTCCTTGCTATAGCAGTGGGAGGGGACAAAATAAGGAAAACCTCCAATAATTAGATTCTATATCTGGAAAATTATAACAAATTTATAAATTGTCCAGATATAGAATCTAATTATTGGGGGACTGTCTAAAGTTCAGGGTCATGTTACATGAAAGTAAATAAGGTTATTATAAAAAGGGCATGTTTTATGCTTCTGTTAACTCAGTATGCTCTTCTGCTCCTTTCAACATATTTTCATAGACATTAGGGCTGGAAGGGACCTCAGAAGATCATCGAGTCCAGCCCCCTGCCCAAAGGGGATTGTATTAGAATATCCTAGGATCGTGCACAACTGCCACAAACCAGACACCTTTTATTTCAATTAACCTTCCCAAAAGTCTAAACTTTCCTTTTCCAGCTCCTCATCTTTTTGCTACCTAAAAATGTTCTTAGCTATGCAGTCTAGAAGTACATGCTATCCTTGAACATGTATACGCAACAGCCAAGATTCAAACTGGCATGTAGTCAGCCCTGAAAAAACTGCACACACAACCTGAATTTTGCATACACAAATCAGATAGTTTGGTGCCAGACATTTGATTTCTCAAGATCAAATGTTTATTTGCTTTTGCCAGCTCTGGGTTTACCCTTGAATTTATGCAGACATCTTAGAAGCACTCTCTGAAACTGGGTGTTAATAAACATTACTGCTGTTATTGTTCCCTGACCTTCTTATTTTTAAACTAAAACAGAACAGAAGGCACAGAAAGAGTGGAAGGCCTTACTGAGAGTGAAGGAACACACGATCCCAATGTGCAGGCAGACTAGCAAGCATGGCAGAAGACCAGCTTGGTTTAGCAGCAGACTCTTCAGTAAACTAAATCATAAAAAGGAAGCTTATAAGAAGCGGAAACTTGGACAAACAACTTGGGAGGAGTATAAAAGTATTGCTCAGGCATGCAGGGATGAAGTCACAAAGGCCAACGCGCAATTGGAGTTGTAGCTAGCAGGGAATGTGAAGGGGAACAAGAAGGGTTTCTACAGGTATGTCAGTAGCAAGAGGAAGATCAGGGAAAGTGCAGGTCCCGTACGGAATGGGGGGAGCAACCTAGTGACAGAGGATGCAGAAAAGGCTGAAGTGCTCAATGCCCTTTTCACCTCAGTCTTCACAGACAAGGTCAGCTCCCAGACTACTGCACCAGTTTGGGGAGGAGGTGAACAGCCAACACTGGTGAAAGAAAAGGTTAGGTACTATTTAGAAAAGCTGGACATATACAAGTCCATGGGGCCTGATACGATACACCCAACAATGTTGAGGGAGTTGGCTGATGTGATTGCAGAGCCACTGGCCACCACTGAAAACTCATGGTGATCAGGAGAGGTCCCAGCTGATTGGAAAAGGGCAAACATAGTGCCCATATTTAAGAAAGGAAAGGAGGGTCCAGGAAACTACAGACCAGTAAGCTTCATCTCAGTCCTTGGAAAAATCATGGAGCAGATCTTCAAGGAATCCATTTCTAAGCACTTGGAAGAGAAGGTGATTAGCAAGTCAGCATGGATTCACCAGGGCCATGTCACGACCAACAATCCTGGTCAACCCGACTGCCTTCTACAATGAGATGACTGGTTCTGTGGATGCAGGGAGCCTGGTGGATGGGGTATACCTTGATTTTAGCAAGGCTTTTGATATGGTCACACACAACATTCTCCCAGGCAAGCTAAGGAAGTATGGGCTTGGTGAACGGATTGTAAGGCGGATAGAAAACTGGCTGGAGCATCGGGCTCAGAGAGCCGTAATCAATGGCTTGACATCTAGTTCGCAGCCGGTATCAAGTGGAGTGCCCCAGGGGACAGTCCTGAGCCTGATTTTGTCCAATATCTTCATCAGTGACCTGGAAGGTGGCACAGGGGTTACAGTGGACAATAAGCTGAATATGAGCTAACAGTGTGCTCTCGTTGCCAAGGCTAATGGCATACTGGGTTGTATTCGTAGGAGTGCTGCCAGCAGGTCAAGGGAAGTGATTCTTCCCCTCTATTCAGCACTGGTGAGGCCACCTCTGGAGTACTGTGTCCAGTTTTGGGCCCCCCACTACAGAAAGGATGTGGACAAACAGGAGAAAGTTCAGTGGAGGGCAATAAAAATGGTGAGGGGGTTGAGGGGGTCATGCCTTATGAGGAGAAGCTGAGGGAACTGGGCTTACATAGTCTAGAGAAGATCTGACCGAGAAGGAATTTAATAGCAGCTTTCAACTACTTGAGGAGTGGTTTGAAAGAGGATGGAGGTAGACTGTTCTCAGTGGTGGCAGATAACAGAACGAGGAGCACCTGTCTCATCTTGCAGCAAGGGAAGCTGAGGTTAGTTATTAGGAAGAATTTTCTCATGAGGAGGGTAGTACAAACACTGGAACAGGCTACCCAGAGAGGTTGTAGAATCTCCATCCTTGGCGGTTTTTAAGACCTGGGTAGACAAAGCCTTGGCTGGAAAGATCTAGTTGAGGATGGTCCTGCTTTGAGCAGGGGGTTAAACTACTCGATGGCCTCTTGAGGTCCCTTCCAACCTTATTTTTCTATGATTCTAAAGGATCACATATAATAATAAAATTTGAGGAAAGAAAACTCTTTTCCTAAAGATACGCTCTTTCCTCTTACCCCTTGTCTCCCCCAGACTGGAATCACTTTGGTCTGGAGAAGGCACAGGGAGCCACTCCAGCTGACCTCTTACTGCTCCTTAGGAGGAGTGGAGTGGCAGAAAAAGGAAGAGGAAAGGTAGAGGAGGAGTGGAGTGGCAGAAAAAGGAAGAAGAAAGGTAACAGGAAGATCTTTCTCTTGGATCTGGCATGTTTCCTGTGACAGAAACTGCACGAATACCTGTGCACTCCCAATTTTAAGCAGGAGAGGAGCATTTCTCTTGCTGGAAATATAACACGATACAGGCAGAGCTTCTTCAGACCTGATGCCAAAAACATTTTCAAATAGCTTTCCCAACTATGTAGTTGGTCCAGTAAGTGTTTCACAAGAAAGCCTTGCCTCTCAGACATTTCCTGGAGCATCACAGCTACAACACTCCAATCTACTTGAAATAGGTTGTAATTTGAAGCTAAAAATTATTTCCCCCCCCATAAGCTGCAAAATAAGAGGGCTTAATGGGGTAGAAACTATGTGAATGGACCAGTCTATTTCTCAAGTCACTGGTTCTACTTTGTACTACATCGCAAGCAAATACGTTTTTTGTGGATCTTACCATAATTATTTGCAGAACTAGTTATACTATTACTCAACTTAGTCTGATCAAGAAAAGCTCATGATGGACTTCTGGCTGTTCTTTCCCTTCAAGAACTTGGCAACTTGGCAGATTTTACAAATAATCATGGTTCTAAAAAGTCTACCACAGTTAATACCTGCTCCATGATTAGTGCCACACCAAGTATAAAAAACCTGACTAGAAAAGTCATGACTTCTGAAATTCTAAAGTTCAGATTATTTTTTGGCCCTGTGTTATACTAATTTGTGAATTCAAAGTCTAAACAACTTCTGTATCTCTGAAACAATACATGAGCTCAGCTTTAGTATTTTTCTCATGGATCTTTCTATTGCTGTTTTCACCCTGCAGGATCTAACAAAGCATAAAAATGTACTTGGCTTGATACCAGTTTTTTCAAGTTGGATGTGTTCAGGGCTGTGGTATTTGTGTGGTAGTATTTCACTGATTTTACAAGCAGATGCAAACTTAAGAGGACTATCAACTGGTATCTCTCTTTTCAAGCTTATGCAGTCAGCTCTGAGGAAGAACTGCATAGCTTGCAGACACTTAGAATCATGATTATCTGGTGACCAATTTGCAGCTTGGAACCAATTTCCAGGAATCTAGATTTTCCTCTTCATATAGATTTTTGAAAACAAACAGTTGAATACCTTTTCTGAGAAACCAGTACTTTTCTACTTATGGTTTGACTGCAGAGAGGTGCCCTATAAAGGTCTAAGTTTGTCCAATTAGAAGGCACAGAAAATCACATTCTGAAATGTTCAAGTTCTTCCCCTCACCCCCTCTGGAAAAAAAGTCAAAACAGCCAAAGGTGTAAATCAGTCAGTAAACTGTCTGATTAAGAATTCTGGCAAATTAGGACATTTTACATCTTAGTGTTGCTGAAAATCCTTCCCTACTAAAGCCTGTTTGACACATGCTTTTACCAGTATATACAAGTGAACAGAACTTCAAGATCTGCTTTTTTATTTTATAGGTGTGTGTGTATGCATGTGCATGCACGCACTGACTCACCCACCCACCCATGCATACACAAGATCTCTGACTGCACTGGCATTCAAAATGGACAGTTAGGCAGAGGGCTAATGAAATCCACAGCTTGCTAATACCCAGGATTTAAAAAAAATAAATTCTCTTTTCCCCCTTTAAACAGGATTTGCACACTAAAAGCCATAATTCATAGGTGTGATGTAAAACCTCTGAAATACGAGACATTGCTGTCATTACTCTTGTGAATTACAACTTTTTTTCATAAGGGTTTGTGATCAATTATAAGAGTAATCCATGTAATATACAGAATATATATAATAGTGTGCCACAGTATAATATAATTTATTTCCATCACTGAGGTAATATCACACAGCTCACCAGAGCCCAAACTTTAAAGTTCATTGTGAAGGTTATTTCCTCAGGTATTAATACTTTGTACCAGTGCTCAACTTCCCTTTTTACCAACTTCATCAACTCATTTGCTAAATAACAGTAATTCATTTTCACATCGTGTGCAACTGAATCTGAGCAAAAATCATCTTCAAGGAGGAAACCTAAGTAATCAGTATATACTCAATATAGAATCTAAGATTCAAAAGTCAAAGGCAATTGGGGGGGGGTGGAACAACTATTCAACTATTTGAATCCATAGGTGAGCTTTTAGCTACTACAGTCTGCATTTACTCTTAAAAGAATGATTTTTTTTCCTTTGGGGTTTTGATATTGACTTTACATTAATTTTTCCCCTCTCTCTCACCAAAACATATCCATCTGGTACCATGTGTCATGTATAAAATCTGAACATCTTCAGATCTTAGTCTTCAAAAAAAACCTAAACATACTTTAGTTGCCAACTGATCACCTACATCAGTGGTGCTCAACCTCTCTTCCCTGTGGGCCAAGTGAGTAGCACAAGACATGGTTCGTGGGCCAGATCCCTCATGTTACCCTGGCCTAGTGCCATGTGCCTGGATTGGGCCACACACCATAAGCCCAATCTAGCACAAAGAGCCCTCCATGCTCCCCACAGGTCTGGAAATATAGTAGCAGAGGAACAGCAATTAACATTGTTTGTCCATAGCCCTGGTCATAAGCTATAAAAATAATAAAAATCTCTACATACGCAACAGCTGGTGGCACAGCAGCAAGCTTGATGCTCTGAAGGAGTTTTCAAATCTCATTCAGGCATTGTCAAACTATGGTATTAATTCTGAGAAGTGGCACCAGTCTCCAATTATAGATTTCACAGACATTAGGGCTGGAAGGGACCTCGGAAGATCATCGAGTCCAGCCCTCGCCCAAAGGGCAGGAAGTCAGCTGGGGTCATAGGATCCCAGCAAGATAAGCATCCAGTTTGCTCTTGAAGGTGTTCAATGTAGGCGCTTGAACCACCTCCGGTGGCAGGCTGTTCTACACCTTGGGGGCTCGGACAGTAAAGAAATTCTTCCTTATGTCCAGCCTGAAACGGTCTTGTAGTAGTTTATGACCGTTCAACCTAGTCGTCATCCCTTGGGGCGCTCTGGTGAACAAACGTTCCCCCAGATACTGGTGGTCACCCCACAGGCGGCCATCAGATCACCCCTGAGCCTACGCTTTTCCAGGCTAAAGAGCCCCATGGCTCTCAGCCTGTCTATGTTTGTATGTGCTTTCACGCACACATTTCTGAAGTCTGTTTGCTTCTCACTTCTAGAACTTTCTATGTTATGGTCAAAATCTTAAAAGGAAAATGTATGGTAATTAACACTGTAAGTAAGAAGGTTGGAATATTTGGAATTAATACTTGGAATTGTTTAGATTTTTCCATAAACAAATGGTTCTCGTGTGTGTCAGTTACTAAAAATTTACTACCGTTTCCAGCCACAAAAAAGTCTGTTAACATTTGTCCTGATAATCTAAGTCCTATCTTAATTCAACTAGTCTTGTGAGTTGGGATTGTTTACATGTGTAATGCTCAAAGGTACAGGTACATAATTGTTACTAAGGCTCTCAGTGCACAGGAGAAGATCAGATTTTTACCGTTTTAATACACAAGAGTAAATGTATAGAAAGCATTTAATTAAATTAATCCAAAAACATATTAAGTTAACAATGCTTTAATGTAAAATATATTAGGGAAAAAAGTGTCAAAAATGTACCAAAATTTACCTTTAAACGGATTTTGTTGCCAATGGTAGCTTCTGCTTTCTTTAGCTTTTTTTAATGGCTATTTATAATTAAATATAATACATTAACATGTTTAAAATAAACCAATTTTCCCCCTCTAATTTATAAGATTGTTTAGTTACCATATTCAAAGTATTGCTTAGGTTCCTATGTTGCCATTTCCTTTAAAGGGCCATACAAGCTGTCAGACACAACGGAAATGCTGATGAAAGGAAAAGCTGGTGTTTTCTGACAGCAACAGTGAACTCTGACCCTGAAGGACCATAAAACTGCTAACGTGGGTCCATTTTACATGAATGGAGTAGAGTGATTTACGTGTACTAGTTAAAGTTTAGAAAGATAAATAACATGCTATGAAAACCACTGGAATGATGTGAAAAGCCTCCTAAGAGCAGTGAAAAGTAAAGTTTCATGTACATACATTTTCCGCATTTTAGTCAAAGAAATTAACATGATAGAAGACAGGCAGACTCCTATGAGGGATCAAAAATTCCTTGTGTGCACAGCTGCACATGAAAATGAACTACAAGTATTCAGTGAATGCCACTTCAATTTGAAGAGAGATATTTGAGCCACTTCAATTTGAGGAGAGATATTTGAAGGAGAAGCAGTCATATATTCATGCCAACTACTAATCCATCAAAACAGGCATGGACATTAAGGCTGTGCGAAATTTTGCCCAGTATTTCGTTTTGAAGCTGTTCTGATGCATTTCGAGCTCGAAACAGCAAAATCAAAATGAAACAAAAGCCTTTGAAACAGTTTCAAAATGAAACAAAGGAACTCAAAATGTTTCGAGTTTCAAAGCCAGGCTTACTAACTTCAGAACCGGTCCCAGCTGGCAGCACCTGCCTCCTGTCATCCGGCAGGCAAATCAGGGACCTGCACTCCTGGGAAGACTCCAGCACAGCCTCGGCAGCCCTCCCAGGGGTGTGAATGAGTGACGCCAATCTGCCTGCCTGCTGCATTTTATGTTTCCCCATAACAACCTATGGGCGAAACATCGAAACAGCAAAACAGTTTCACCAAAATGAAATGAAACAATGCTTTCGAAACGAAACGAAACGAAACTCTAAATGAAACACTGGTCCATCGAATCATCAAAACAGAAGTTGAATTGGAACGATGCTCTTTCACACAGCCCTAATGGGTATCAAAAGTGTAATAGGGACTCTTACCTGATAAAGTATTGGTATAGTATACCTATTTCTCTTTCCAAAGATAGTCAGCCAGTAATTCAACACACAAATATCACACCAGAACATGCTAATTCTAATAATACTGAATGAGTGAAGAGGACAGGTAACACTCGTGCATGAATTTTGTTTACCACATATTCACATCTCTCTTACCCAAACTGCCCACCTTCCCCCACTCCATGCCCCTGCTAGCTACCAACCTTATCCACTGGTACTGCAACCTCAACCAAGCAGAAGCCCATTTTGAGGTAAAGCACTCTGCCCTCAAAGCAAAGAGCAGAGGTAGGAAAAGGAGAGAAATCACACCCTACAGCCTACTCTCCTCTGCGGAAAGACCTGTAGCTTCTGCAGATGGATCTGTGGCTCAAGGATTGGTTACCCCAGGTGGGGTAGGGGAGGCTGGAGACAGCACTGTGCCAGCCCCAGCAGCCTTACCTGGGATTTTGGGGGCCTCCCAGAGCTGCAGCAATGGCAATCCTGCTGCTCAGAGCCTGGCTGGCAGCTGTAGCGTGACTCTGGCTGGACACCAGGCTTTGGTTTTGAATGGCGCACGCTACCCCCACATGTGCCGCTCTGCTTTTTTGCATGGGTTTTTTTTTTTTTACCCCTGGATATCTAGGGTCAAGCCCCGCCCCCCCCCCCCCCATGCTGCTCCCTTGCAGCGCAGAGAACAGCTGAATGTGCAGTATGTCATGCCAAAGACGAGTCTGCAACGCCACACACCTCACAGCCATGCTACTCTGGATGCGGCCATGGAGTCACCTTAAGACCCTTCAATGATTTGTGCTAGAGTTCATGACACTTCCCACTTCTAGAAACTAATAGTAAGACAATATGAATTAACGAGTTCTCAATCTCAGATTGTATAAGACTGAATGAAATGCAAACATCAGAATATGCACATTTGAGCCAAATTCTAGTTCAATAAGAACTGGAATCCTCAGTTTATTTTTAGAACTCTCATCTACACCCGCATTAGCCAATCTTAGGCTGTCACAGTTTGGCATCCCCTGCCTCCTCATACTTCTTTCCAAGGTCAAAAAGTACCAAAATGTAGGTAAAACTACACTTCCCATAAAACCACCTGAACCCCTGGCTAAGGAATCCTTGAAAGACCAGCTAAAAGAAAAATTATCTTATTAAACGGATTCTATGAAGGCAATATTGGTTTCTACTGTAAATCCCTAATCTTCTACTGTTCTTTAAACTGAGAAAGCCTTCCAGGCCATGGAAATAAACATGAATTAGATGAATGAAAGTAATCTATGCTGTACAAAAATTAAGCTGTTTCTTAAGGATTTCCCGATAATTGTAAAAGTGTTACATTTCCAAATGCTGATTTTGTTCTAGTAAATAAACTGATACAGAAAAGCACCTTAAACATTGATATAGAAAATAAGAGAAAAGAAAACCCAGTTAAAATTAATGTATTTCAGAAGGAACAGGCTACTTTTAAATTTTATTATTAAAAAAATATTAATTATTAAACTGCTCAAGGTACAGCCCTTACATGCCAGTACTAGAAACTAGATCTTTCTGTAGGTTAACGTAGAACAAGGAAAAAACAAAACCTAAACTGAGTTACCTTGGGAAATCTATAGATTATTATACATGCCCAGAAAGAAAACTAATCTTAAAATAAAATTAAGGTTAAATACCAACAATTTTAGAATGAAAAACAACAGACAAAATTACAGGAATACCGCAAATATCCCCAAACCAAGTTGATAGAAACTCAAGAAATTCTGAAATAAAGTTACACTTAAAAAAATGCAAAATATCATACTGGTGATAAAGGGTAGAAAGATGTGTTAAGTGGCACCTTCAACTATCTCACACACTGCCACTTCAGAACCTGATCTAAAGCCCAGAGAATTCAGTGCAGAGACTCCCCAATGCAGAGATGCAATAACTTGCATCTAGCCTCTAAACATTGTGTCTGACATTGAAACAGAAATTTGGAGTGTTACTTTTGGCAGGAAAACAAACTTGAAAGACACGCTGTCCTCTCTTTTCTCCCTAAATTTGGAATGCCCTTTTCCCTAAACAAGTACACTGGATTATTATCCAAAATGCACAATGTGAACTACTGACAAGCCAAGGGTCAAATATTAGTGACAGATGTTATCTACTAATCCATAGGACAAGAAAGGTAAAATTCACAGCTTGTATAAATTTTGCATGCATGTTAAGTCATACATGAAAATCAGCTTCTATTTCATGTCTTCCCTTTGAGGCCTGTCCATCTAGATTCATAGTAACTAAAGTTTGTATAGATGAAATGGTAACCAGAAAAAAAAAGTTTTTAAAACAGGTAAACGTAAAACGTAACATACCCTATTTACTCTATTCTAAGATGAGGTCCCCCCCATTTAACATGAGGGGAAAAAGGCTCATCAGAATCAAGGAAGAAGGCAGTGCAGGGAGCAGGCAGCTTCAACTGCTTCCTGCCTCCTGTGCCCCTCTATCATCTCTGTACCCCACCATCTCCCCTTGCACACACATATACACACAACCTCTGCTTCCCTGCTTGCCCCTCTCCATCTCCACCTTACCCTCACACTCTGTGCTGGCAAACTGTCTACACTGCAGGCTGGGGCTCCAGGCTGGCCCCATAGCAGCAGTAGGAATCCTGCATGGCTGCTTCAGAAGCTGGCTTGGGGCCATGCTCTATGACTCAGGCTTGAACAGGGATGGAGACTACTGGCATGGAGCAATGATAAGGGTGGGGAGGGGGCCTCGAAGATGTGGTGGGGGGGGGAGGCAGGCAGAGGGGAGGAAGTGGCAGGGAAGCAGGCACAAACTGTTTGAACTCCCCCATACCCCCTTCCTCCCACTGCCTGCCCTCTACAGTAATGGTGAGGAATGAATTTAAGATAATCGTACAATAATTAGATTGAACAAATTTATAAATTTCCCATGTACAGAATGTAATTATTGGGTGTGTCATCTTAAATTCAGTGTGATCTTGATTTGAGTAAATATAGCACGTACAGACTACAGGATGGTGAAGAAAACATGTTTTATATGAACTTACTTGGGATGATCTGGATATCATTAATTCATTTGCACTTTTGGCAATAATGAATACTGTGAATTCATACATAGAGAATTTTGCAACTGAAGCATTTGTAACTTAGTGTTGATAGTAGCAAGCACTCAAAATAACTATATTCTATATGCCGTGCTATACCTGACTTACAACTTTTTTTTCCTTACTCTTCATTGTATTGTGCTATAGACCATTTTATACTGAAGTTATGATTTTTTTTCCTTGGGGCTCATATACACCTGGAAATTTACTAATAGAACTACACTGGTATAATTATATTACTATAGTTGTTCCAGTATACCTTCCCATTTGGACACACTTATTCTGGAAACTGACAGCAACATAAGATGTGTCAGAAAAAGGGCACTGTTACTCTGGAATATGAGTGTCCACATGGGGAGCTATACCAGCACGATTACACCAGTATAGTTCTAGTCAATTTCCCCAAGTAACCCTTAGAATTCACTACATACTCATTTCCCTTCTTTTTTTTTCTTGGTATATGCTTTGATTTATTTTACCTTTGAATTCTAGATGGTAAGATCCTAGGGAGTCTCATGGGATCTAATATAGATAATTCCTATGGTGTCATTTAGGCTTCTGAGTGGTTAGGAGAAAAAAAGATACTCTGTGATGCTGCAAATATGCTGGCAGGGACTTACTTTTATAATGTACTAACAAGCACAAAATGTAAGATGACAACACACTTACTTGTGTCTGTTGCTGCAGGTATCACTGCTACATAGTAGCATTTAAACTGAAGCATTTGTGCTTAAAAACCAAATGTAACAATAGTGTTTCAATTGTTTTATTTGCAATGTATCTTGTAATCAAGGACACTGAATAAAGTATCCTTAGGATATTATTATTATTACTCTACTAGTACAGGAATTTTACCACAGTTCAAAAAGGTGAAGGGAGCAAACCATGTAAAGCAAATTACTCAAGCTCAGAGCAGATGCATGCATAAAGGACTTAAGTTACAGAAATACTTGGATTAATAAACAAATAGAACAGATCAAGGAAGATTAATCTTTTCTTCCAAGTCTCAGAGTGAGAGGAAAAAAGCCAAGAAAATGAAATACTTGGCTCCTTTACTAAACTAAAAGGCTGCTGTCCATGAAAAAGACTGTCCATGAAAGAGACTGGGAAGTTACTGCAGGAAAGTCACTGTGGCTAGCAAATCAATGTGAAGCCTACAACACGCTGGATTATACAGCTGAAGAAATAAACAGAGAGGTGGCATGTTGATATTAACATTATTCAGCTTCATAATAAAAATGGTACATGTATAAGCTATGCAGTTCCTAAGACATTGTTCAGCTCTTGTTCTGTTCTATTTTAGTCTAACATAACATTTTATCAACCTGAATGGGAAGCTAGAGATACCCAGCAATCACTAAAGGAGGAAAACTGTGTGTCTGGTTAAGAGAGGCTACAAGCCAGTGGTTCCCAACCTTAAGGTCGTGACCCCATTTGGGGTCACAATGATAAAAAACAGGGCTGCACACTCCAGGGATAGAGGCATGTAGGGTGCAACATGCCCCCCAGATTTGTGCATGGGGCAGAGGCGGATACAAGCTGCTCAGTGCAAGCTCAGGGCTCCCCACTCTGCTGCCCTCCCCCTGGGGCAGCCACAGCAGAGCAGGGTAGGTACGCTCAGTGCTGCTGCTGGGAGTCCCATGCCAGCTATGTCACTATGACGAGGCTCCCCCTTCCCGCCTGGCAGCAGCAGGGGGCACAACTCTGCACTGTTGTTGCCAGGCAGGCAGAGGGTGCCTTGCCATGGCAGCACAGCCAGCACGGGGCTAAAGCAGTGGCACCAAGCCTCCCTGCCCTCCTGCACCAGGTCTCATGTGCTGGACTGCAGAGGCCTGTGGGGAGAGGCCAGCAGTGTGGGGAGCCCTGAGCCCACATCCTGCCCCCCCCCACCCCTATGGGCTCCGCTCCAGCCACAGCAGCTACCGCCTCCCACGAGCGACAGCCAGGGCTCAGGCATTGCAGTGGGGGCTGTAGGCCCTGGCCCTGGCCCCGTAGTCCTGGCAGCTGGGGGCCCCTGCCAGCAGGGTTGGGGGGCAGGGGTCTGTGGAGGCTGTCAGTGGCGAATGAGGGGCACTGGCAGAGCCAGAGGGCTGGGGGTGGGGAGTGAGGGGAACCTAGGGGGAGTTGGGGGCCATGCTGAGGAAAAGGTTGGGAAGAACTGCTGAAAACTAGCTATCTAAAAATTTGTTTTAACAGAGTAAGGCTGAGTAAATGAATGTATGCAGCTCTACATGCCTGCTGGAACCCTTGGGAATGGAAACATTTATTTAAGCATATTGTAGAAGTCAATAGATTTGAACTATTTCAGACCAAAAAAGGGATCAAGCCCAACTTGGTCCCCTCATGGAAAATACGTGTCAGCAGCTTCCTTTCTATACAGAATGGTCTTTAAGTCGAACTGATGTCTTAGTTAGACTGTTAGATTTTATAGGTCAAAGCCAACAGTTGAATTTCCCCCTACAAAATGATAGGTTGCTAATGCAGAGCATTCAATACTCATAGTATAGGCTCTAATGAGGTGTACTTGTTACCAAGCAGGATCCTGTCTATATTCTGCCCTACCTTCAATTTTGGAATGGTTTTACACCTTAGATGCAATACGCATTGCAGGTATACTATCTTTTTCATATCTACAGTATGGACTGCACTACCTGCAACTGAAGCAAAAGGTCATAGATTCCTGACCACTTTCAGTGAGGGAAAAAAGTCATCCTGGCTAATACTGAAATATTGTTAAAAAGCAACTGGGGATCCAATGTTTGTATGGGAAGCCTATAACAAACTCAAGTGGCTAGCAAGAGAGAATACTTTTCCGTAAAAGGAACCAATGGCATTTTCTCCTACTTCCATTGCCATCATTTTGGCTCAGTTTCTTAAAGGAGATAATAGTTTTCATAGTTTTATAGTTGTTAGGGGCTGGAAGGGACCTTACAGATCACCAGGTCCAGCCCCCCTGCACTTATCAGAGAGGTTTTGCTTTTCTTTTAAGAGATGGTGGTAACAGTAACAGCATGGAATAGCCCTTCCTTTCTTTTTTGTGTCTTTGTGTGACAAGGTATTTAGTAGAATTCACAGATTTGCTGGAATCATATACGGCAACACTGTGTGTGCTTATATGGCCTCAAACTTGCAACCTCTGGGCTGTCAAACATGAGTCTTAGTGCCCATGCCACCCCAGCCCCCAGTGCACACCTGAAATTAGCCAAAAAGGAATTAGGTTACTTGTCAGAATGGAATATAGAATGCCATGTGCCCAGTTGAGGGTAGAGGCTCTCAAAACTCTGACCAATAATGTCTTGGTGGCATGGATTATAGCTTCTGTGACAAATTATTACAGCTATGTTACTAGTTTAGCATTTTCTAATGGAGAAGCCATGCTTAAGTTCTTAAAAACCAAATGTAGTCCTCTAAATAAATGTTCCGATTTTCAGAGCACCTTCAGATCACACTGACTTCAGTGTGACTGCATTCTCTTGTGCTTCTAAAAAGTATGCAGCTTTCATAGATTCATAGATGTTAGGGTCGGAAGGGACCTCAATAGATCATCGAGTCCGACCCCCTGCATAGGCAGGAATTCCCCTGCAGTAATGGAAACCCCAGGCAACAGAGCGACCGGAAAGGAACTGAAATACCCTCCTGGTTGCCGCAAACCCGTCCCCTGTTCTGCGTGTCTGGTGTTTCCTGAGCTCAACTCTCCTTCCTGGAGCTGTGGGCTACAAGGTGAACAGCAAAGCTCAAACAAGCCTGTTTCCTTTACACACCAGGCTCAGCTCAGAGCGCTGCAACATCCTTCCTCCTTGCTCTCTGCATTAGAAATAGCAAGTCCGGTCTGCTCTCCCCTGCCTGGGAGACTTTGGCAGCCTTGGGAATCTGCAGCCCCTGTCTAACAAGGATGAGGGTATACTGGTTACTGAAGCTGGCACAGCTGTAGGGCCAACTTGGCACTGAGACCATGAGCCCTAGCTACACCCCCCCCCGCCCCATGAATCACACCGAGTCCCCAGAGACATTTTCCACCCAGGCTCCTTCCCAGACGGGAAGGGTGCAACCTCAGCACAGAAAGGTGCGGCCCAGGCCGTGTGCGACTCAGGGCCCCGCTTTGCTCCGCTCCCCTTCCTCTCCCACCCTGTCCCTCTGCGGTGGGGAGCAGGGAACGGAGCTGGCAGCCCTGGAGAGCTCCAGGGCAGTGACTGCTGGGCAGAGCCATGTGCCCAGCTTTGGCCCGCTACTGCCCCATGGACCACGCATGGGCAGGGCGAGACCCGGACTAAGATGCCTGCCGGTGCGCAGCCATAGAGAAACCCCCACACTGGGAGACCCAGGCCCAACCCAAAGACCTGCTGCCACAACCTGCAGGATGTGGCAGGGACAAGGGCTCATTCTTCCCTTAGGTCTCCAGGCACTCAGCTTTATAACCTTAGGAGCCAAACTGTAAGAAACTCAATTTACAAATGTTGTTTTTCACTTTTTCCCTAGAATGTAATGTGGCATTCTGATTTCCAGTAGGCTAGTTAACACTTTACAAAAATATTATAAGCTATCAGAATATATAATTATTAAGATGATGAATCCCATTTAGCTTTTAAAAAATAAGATGCTATTGTAAAATCTCAATATTATTGGTATGCTGAATATGCTAAGTGCCATGTAATACATGCTTTTAGATGGATGCAGTGCATAAACTAATGCACACACTGTATATAATAGACTTAAACTCTAAGCAATGGAGGTTTCTCACAGTTTCAGAGCTAAGAGAAGTGGGACTTAAGAGGTAAGAGAGGTGGACATGGTAAACTCAATTTATTAATAATTTAAGCTTTCCAAGTTTTTTACACTACCTGCATTTACCTTTCCAGCATCCTTACATACTATGATTGTCATCCAGATGTACTAGTAGTGTCAGGTTAATGAGCAATAGATTTCTTTAAATCTTGCCAAGATGGTTGTTTGCAATGATATGGGTCCCTCTCCAAAGGCTAACTGTATTCAAGAATGTTGGCATCTGCAAGGCACAGAATGCACACTCCAAACACTGGAATCTGAACATTGCGAAGAAATTTATATGCAGATATCAAGCAGGGTAAAGAAGAGCTACATGTGCATATTAAATCATTTCAGGAGTGGAAAGTCTAATGAACATGAACATTTTATAAGTGGAAAAAAGTTTTTATAAGTTTCAATTTAGGGTTCTACTTATTGACAGGAATATAGCTCTGAAGAACGTGTTAAGAGACTTTTATAAACAGCTGGCAGGAGCTATTGGATGCCATGTCATAAAAGAGCTCACAGAACTGAAAAATCTACTCACCTCCCAGTCCTAGCACTGGAGACGCTTATCTGGTGAGTAGGATGCCTTAGTCCATCACATTTTGGTAGTTAAACTTTCCTTGAAAACTTAAAATAGTTCTGAAGCCCTTTTATGTTTGCAAAGAAACCACCTATGTCTGAACAGCAGTGAGTTTGGTTCTCTATTTAATAGGTAGTTGGCTCTCTCTTCCAGCTTAGAAAGATTTCTGTATCTGTGATTTCTACTATGCATATACAGATGGGTAGATAGATAGACAGACAGACAGATAGATACTGACAATGTCCCTATGGAGACACACTGAAGAATAACAGGCAACTAAAATTCTGGAAGTTATCCTGAAGAGCATAAAGCCTAAGTGAAGAAGAGAGATCACCAAGGCTAGGGACAGAAGTTACACATAAACTGGTTTAAGTGATCAGAAACTGGTTTAAACTTGTAACAGAACATAAGTTCAGTGCAAATAAACTCCTATCAAAATGGCTGAAACTGGTTTAAGATAAACCTGGCTGAATGTAGTATCAGACTTAACTGATTTGGGTCAGGCCAATTTATGAAACTTCTGTTCCAGACCTCTTCCTGGTTCAAGTTAAATCACAGTCCCCCAGCATTCCCCGCATGCTTTCCAGCCCAGGGCTGGGCTGTGCTATCCACTCCAGACTGTAGGGCTAGCCCCTCCCCTCTGCTCCCTAGCTGGAACAGTAAGGCTGGCTGACAAGGGAGGGGAAGTGGAGGGAAGCCTAGCTGGCAACGCAGCCCAGTCTGCAAGAGAGGACTGCTCCCTCCACCGCCAGACAAACCCCAGCTGGGGTCTTGGGCCAGGGATGAGGGTTTAACATCCCTTCCCCCATTCAAAATTACTGCTGGGTATAACTGTGGACTACAAATCCCAAAGGTGCCTGGAAGCAGGAAGAGGGAGTGATGAGCAGCCCTGCAGAGTCCTGTTCCTGTAATTCTGGACTGCAAATCCCAGAGACCTTGGGGGTAGCAGGATGATGAAGTGTACACACTGCCAGAGAGCCATACTCTCGCACCCCCTGGCTTCTGGCCTGAGCCACTGCAGGCATGTGGCTGCATTTCCGGAATCAAAAGTAAACGTCTGTTCACTTCTGTTTCAATTTAATTTGTCCAGCTTAGACTAACCTGCGACTGAATTGATTCAGCCTTGGGCTGTATGACTGTCTATACCTGGCCCAAGATTCTGTTTAAAACAAAGTAAAGATGAACAAAGACATGTTAGCAAACATTTTTTGCTTAGTTAAACAGATGTGTTTCAAGTCATTGTAACTTAAAATCTAAGGGCATTTTATAGATGGGCTCCGAGACAGATAAGGGGGGGGGGGGGGGGAGGCGCTTTAATTAGTGCAACTCTGAGAGCCGTGATAAATAAAATCACCCAGAGCGTCATGTGCATCAATGTCCCTATGCTGAAAAACGGTGGCAAATGAGCTTTAGTTTAAAGTGCCCCGCTGCCATTTTTAAGCGTGGGGACACTGATGCATGTGATGCTTGAGTCTGCTGGAGAGAGGTAATTGCCATTCTCCAGCAGACTCAATTAAATCGAGTCTGCTCCAACACAATGTAATTACAGCGTGCTGGAGCAACCTCCCTGCACGTGTATAGGAGCCCTAGAATACAGTGTTTTCAAAATGTCATCTTTTTATTCTGTGTTCTGCAGTCCTGACTACTGAAGCTGGTGGGTGTTTTGACCAAGGAATAAATGCAGGAGATGGGTCGTGGAAAGGTGCAAGTTGCATAAGCAAGCCATTTTATTGGATAACTGAAAGCAGAAGAATCTTTCCAGCCAGTAAAGATAATGTACATAATACTACTGTTTTAAAAGCCTATTATTAAAGAAGGGATGTAGGTTGTAGCCATGTTGGTCTAAGGACATAGGCAGACAAGGTTCCTTGGGGGAATCTCATATCTTTTATTAAAGCATATAGTATATTTAAAAGCATATCCACTTTCCTATGAAATACTGCAGGTGATTTCTTTCCTTCTTTGTTTCTTTCTTTTTTTGTAATGCTTATCACACACAGCAGTGTCTCAGTATTTTCCTGAAACAGGCTTCAGCATTTTTTTAAGTGCCTAAACTAAAATGCCTTAATCTATAAAAGGATTGATATGAAAGTGATCCTTTTAAAAAATTATGTGGATAAATGAAAGTGTTTGGTGAATATCAAGTTAGACTGAAGAAATTCCTGTTGACCACTGCACACTAGCATTTCTTTGTGGAGGCAATCAATAGATATTAGCTTTAAAAAGACAGATATAGAAAGAAGCTGCATCATATTATTTTTAAGATGACAAGGTGAGGTTTAAATTGTCTCAATCAAGACTCAATTTTTTCCATACACTACTTTCCCAGCTGTTCTCTTACAGATATAACTATTCTTTTAAAAAAATGTAATTATATTCAACTGATATTATATTATTTTATCCCAGTTCTTCTTTTATAAGTAAATCACTTTTAAAATGAGTTTTTTTTATTTTTTCATTAGCATTTGTGTCACAAGTGTTCTAAATAAAATAATACAAAAAAAAAAAAAAAAGAAAAGAAAAAAGAAAGAACCCCAAACGTTTACAAAAAAAAAAAAAGAAAAGAAAAAAGAAAAAACCCCAAACGTTTAACTATTAGTGACCTAACCAGAGATACTTAGTGCAGAGTCAAGGCTTTTTACCAGAGCTGGATAGTGGCAATGTTTGGGATCTCCTGGAACTGCCAAAACTCTATAGATAACAAAAAAACAAAAGCAGGTCTTGAAAGTCCCCTTAAGAAAAGGTCTCATCTTCAATCTCTTCCCTTTCCATGCAACAGTGCTTCCTCCAGCACCACCTCTCCTGGCAGTTAGTAACACAAAATTGCTCAGAGTAAGGCTGCCTGCCACTACAGTAACCCTTTCAGGAGCAAGGGAAGAAGGTAGATTCTAGGATGGGGGAAGGGTCAGGAGAAAGAAAAAGTAGAAAAAAAACTGGCATAAAGAAAGAGGGTTTCTGTTTTGGTGGATCCAGATCCCAATTCTACCCTAACTTTCACAAATTTGTTTTCATTTTTCATAATAATGAACATTATATTACATGTGGATTTAACTGTATGTAGATATACTCTTGTGTACATTTATATTTGGCTCCAGAATATCAAAACGTTTTAATAAAATCGGCACATAATTATACTACTATTAAATAATGTCCCAAATTAACTCCTATGAACTAGAAATATTGCATATTACATATTTTAACTCAGGATATATACACACAGGAAATATTAACTGAACAGCAACTTTTCTTTATAAATGATAAAAAAATGAATATATATATTCATTTATATATTATTTAATTATTAAATTATATATTAATTATTTAATTTATTATTAATTATTAAATTATATATACAGATATATAATTATTGTGAAAATAAGATAGCTTATCAAGAAAACTAATGATTATTTTGGCCCATAACATCATACTGCATACATATTCCAAACACGGGATACCTCCAAAATAAATATATTGTTCTTGATGCAGCGCTCTCTCAGTATGCCTATCAGATTTTTCAGCAAATAATTTATACAGGCTTCTAGTCAATAGAAATAAATATAGTTTTTTTAGACCCTCACAAAAATCTATATGTAGCTCAATCAAGTCACAGAATTTAAAGGTATCTTGCACAATCCATAAGCTGCAGCATGTTAGCTGCTTTGACGATATGCTAAAAGAAGTCTTTTTTAGTTATTTAAATTCTGGGGATATTGAACAATCTTCCTTTTGGGTATGCATCATGTAAACTGGCATAAAAAGAATAAATCAATTCAAGAAAGAAATACTGGATATTTAACACATCTTTTTTTTACTATAGTATTATATTTTTACATAAACAACCCAAATTCTATGATCTTCAGCAGCTTTATACACAAAGAAAAAACCCTATAAAAACAATCTACAATAGTACTGTACATCTTTAAGAAATAATTGATTGTCTTTTGTAGCTGTAATTCAGAACTCTCTGCTTCTGAATCATTAAAATGATTTCTGTTCACTTCTGGTTACTTTTCAAAATATACCACTTCAAAAGAATCTAGAAGTAGTTTCTTAGGTACCAAAAAACCCCTTAACAATAAAAATAAATTAATTCTCTCAGCACACATTCTAGCAAAACATGAGATATGGAAAAAAAACCAGGAGATCTCATTTAATTAGTGAAACACTGGTTACAAGTGGAGCAACTCCACATGTAATTACGTTTTTTTGCAATTGTCTAAAAATATTATTAGGTTCTCTTAACTTTTTTCCAGTAGAACGTTTCAAATGGAAATAGGTTGTTAGATGGATTCAAAGGAACTAAGATAACAAATTATAATAAAAGACAAAGCTAACTGGTATCAGCAACTCACAATTTGACAACAATCACTGACTTTATATATTTATATCGCTGACTTTACCGACTACAAAAGAGGGCTAGTTCTTGCTTCATAGTTCAGCAATCAGACTACAAGTTAATATTGTCAAATCATAACCAACCTATGCCCATTCACTAAATGCAAAGCACGTACATTTTCTTCCTTTTTTGTTTTAAGCCACAAAACCTTTTTCCTGTATAAAAACGCTATATTTACCCAGACACTTCACACTTAGAGATAGCTGTTTCTTTTGCAACGGTATTTAGCACTATCTGATTTCTAGATTTCAATTCTACTATTAAAACAAAAATGTCTCAATTCACAAATATACGTACACTTAGCATGTTTATTTTGTAAAGGGTTCTGTTTTAACTTTTTGATCCAATTAAATCTTCTCTAAACATATAGATACAAAATATGGATAGAACCATATTTGTTATTAGATATTTTCATGCTGACCTGCTGTGATGTCATCATCAACCAGATCATGCTCTTCTTCTTGAACTTTGGCTTCTGTGCTGGATGAATCTGGACTTGCAGTACCAGTCTGAATAGCTTCTGCTGTCACTCCAGCTGAAACAAAATTATGTTTTTAGCTGTTTTTTAAATTTACTTTATTCTGTATTTATTTTTCAGCTAATCACTTGCTACTACTGATCATATATGCAATTTTCTTTTATGTTAACACGCTTCCCTATGGAACCTCAACAGCAGTGGCAGAGTTAGTATTTTCTATTTCCCCTAAAAACAAACAAACAAACCCAACACAAAAAACCCCAAAACACACGCTAGTAAGGCCTTTTGTAACTTCATCTTTGCCAAGCCATCTTTTTCAGGCGTTGCAGACTGCACGTATAGAGCTTTCCTACAAGACTGTCTTTACAGGAATTTCCATTTCTGGGAAAGATGCCAAATATCTAAACACAAGAGCTGAAGTGCTCTACTTAGCTACAAAATACAGAGTTGCAGTAGGGGCAGCCACAGCAGCAGCTTCTAAACACTTAGTATTTCTTTGATAAAGCTCAACTTTCACATACAGGTATCACCTCAAGAGCAAGGCTTATCTCTCCATGTTCATGGCAGAATTTGCCAACTCAGCTAAGAGTGCCAACAAGAGTTCCAGTTCATGCTGGCTGCAGTATTTGGATTCTTGATGTCACCAACTCATTCTACACAACTGACATCAAAAGAGTAAGGAATATATCACTGTTTTCTTCCAATGTGCATCTCAATTCAAAGAGAAGGGAAATGCAAAATGAGTCGTTTCCCTTCTTTCCCACTGCTACACTTGTGGCAGAAGACTCCTGCTACTTTAAGAAGCCGGCAGGCTAGTGCTGGGGCAGCCTGCAGGTGTGGGTAGGCATGATTACAGAGTCATCTGATCCTGGAGGAAGGCTGGGCTTAGGTAGGATATAAGCCCAAACCTGAGCAGATCCAGCAGTAACAGCTTGGAGCCTACTGAGGGGATCTCAGCAGGATGGCTGCAGCTCCAGAAGGTCAGGTTGGAGAGCACAGCAAGAAGCAGTTTGGAGGTTCGGGGTGGAACTAAGGGGAGGAGGAGGTTCTTAGAGACCCAGGGAGGGGCTGGGGGCTTGGACTGAGGGGCTGAGACTGTGGGACAAGAGAGGGTCCAGGAGCCTACTGAGAGGCTTCAAATGTGGGACCAGTGAGGGTCTAGGAAACCTAGAGGAGGGGCTAAGTGGAAGAAAACATTAATGAGGATGCCATCTGCAAGGCATAGGGCATGGAGTAGAGGAGGAAAGGAGCTATGCAATTAGCCCATAAGTGCTACCTGGCAGTCACTTAAGAGCAATTTGGGAAGGCCTGGGGCAGCCTACCTCACATCAAAGCAAGACATGAAGACGTGGCAGGAAACTGAAGGAGTGATTGCCCAGAAAGCAAGGGCTGCAGAGACTCCAGGGACTTCCTAGCCAGCCCTGGAGAGGCACCCTGCCACAGTGCTAAGTTTGGGTAGGGCTGATGGGGGATTGGTTGTTGCTGTTTCTTCGGTTTTTGGGGTATTCTTTTGTATTTTGGTTTTTGTTTTTTAACTCTACCATCTCCCAAATGACCTCCAAGAAGACTGCTGTGGAAGCTTGGAAGCAGTGGGGAACAGGGAAGCCCTTCCCCTGAGTCAGCTCTATATAGCCAGGGATCTTGCTAGCTGAACAGATTGTTATAACTCTGGCTTTTTGCCAACTTGAGGTCCTTAATCCACCAGAGAGATAGCACCCATCAGTGAGTGATCAGTGTCAGTGAGTGCCAGATTTCAGCCAGTGCTCTAGACAAGAGTCTTTATATTCTATATGACATGAAAAGCCAGTGAGTCAAAAACTGTAACCTGTGGATTATCACAGGCAAGCAAATCACTTGTTGCTGGTCATATATGGAAATCTGCCTGTTTACATGTTGCTGGGTACTGTGTCCATGTCTTTCTCACTCCTAAATCCTATTCAAGAAAAAACACCCAAAATACAACATTTAATTTCCTAATATTTTTCCACATAAGCAGTTACTATTTTTCCATAGGTACCTGTCATAACTGGCAAATGAAAAGACAAATAATTTATATAATTGTGAACAGATACAATCCAGAAGATCTATCAAAATGCAGTTTACCCAACAAAAAGTTTGAGAGCTATGCCTGAAAGCCACTCAGTCCCCTATACTTTTTCTCTTTAATAAATTACTTGGCAAATCAAATATGCATTAATAAACAAATGCTAAAAAATGTTCTAACATAATTCTAATACAAAATAAGAGACTTTTCTCTTTAATTATTCTACATGCCATTTTATAACAGTATCAGGAATTGCATACAGGTGACATCTGTGTTGAGATAAAACGTTTTAAAAACATAGTAGGTCATAGAAAATTTCTTCCAATTTTCAAACCTTCCTTTCCTTTACAACAACCCACAGAAATATGCACACTCTAAATAAATAAATAAAAACTGAGATGCATTTCAAAGTGGGCTAAAAATGTATTAGATTTAGGGTGCCTGTACATGTGCAGTGAGGCTGCTTCAACGCACTGCAATTAAACGTGATTAATCAAGTCTAATTGAACATGGTAATTACCGTGCTTCAGCAGAATCGTGTCATGTGTATCAATATCCCCGTGCTGCAAAATGGCAGCGGGGGCACTTTAACTAAAGCTCATTTTATGAGTTTTAGTTAAAATGCCCTCGCTGCCATTTTTCAGCACAAGGATGCCGATACACATGACGCTCCAGGCGGTTTAATAGAGTGGCTCCAGGAGCATTTAATTAAAGTGCCTTCTGCCCCGCTCCCCAGGAGCACGTCTATAAATGCCCTTAGATTTGTTCTCCATGTTCCAAAACAGACAAATATATTATTTTAAAACAGAAACTATTCTTAAAGCATTGATATCTTTCTTATGCACCTCATGCACCCCCAGTTGAGAAATGGATTATATATTTGTGTTAACCATAAGAAAAGTAAGAGCACCACCCACAACAGAATTTGTAAAACCTATAACTTGGAATTCATATAAAAGATTAGACTTCAGGGCAAAAGATAGTTTCTAATTATTAACAATTGCTACATCAGATTTTTTTGGGGGGGGATAATTTATTCTGTAGCTTCTGGTGTTGGCTACTGCCAAAGGAATATGGGACTAGGTAAGTACCTGGGCGAGTTCAGTACAGCATTCCTTCTGTATCTCTTACGAGAAATGGGAGAAAAAAATATTCCTACGCTATATCTTTTGTGTAAACATTTTTACGTAGAGGTATATTTTGATTGTATTAGGTGAGAAAAACAAGACATGCTACTTGACACCACCCAAAACACAAAATAAAAATACCCATAAGAATAGTTTAATCAAAGGCAGTGGCACCCAACCTTCCTGCCGTGCAGACCAGAGTGGCTGGGTGTCAGGGAAGCTGGCTGTATTCTATTCATGTACAACCATTTCAAAATCAGATCTTAAAGTAAAAAAACATGAGTCTATCCATGGACTGCTTAGACACGACTCTGCTGACTACTAATCATCTACTAAACTGAAGGTGGGAGACCTGCCATTCCCATCATCTCATCACCATTTTATACCACTACAAATCTTGCCATTTTAATTCCAGTCCTAAGCACTCTTCTGATGCATGAGCATTTTTCTCCACAGCTTCCCCATTTTCTCCTATCTTTAAGTTTTACTAGCTTTTCCTTTCAACATTTACTCTTCACATTCTTCCTATTCCCTGCCTTACTCCCTGTCCCCTCAATCTCTCCTGCACAACAGCTACATTCCCTAGTGTACATGCACACAAACAGTTTTTGTCTAGTGTCTTCCCTTTCTCTTCGATGTTTACCACCTCCTAACTGTGGCCATCTGTCTGGTAGGTAGGCAACTGCTGATCCTCTAGATCATGGTGTATGCACAAGATGTGTAATCAGCTACTTGATGAATCTGTTTGTATAGAGTCCTGAGACCACCAAATCAAGATCTTTGACACGTACACCTAGGCAAGAGAATGGAAAAGTGGAGACTACTGTCTAGTAACAGCATAGAAAAAAATAACCTCAAAAGGACAGTCTCACACCTAATGATAACAATTGCAAAGCTATTTTTGCTATGGGTAATCTAACATTTTCTTTCAACCTTGGCAAGAGGAAACAGCACCTATCTTAGCTAAGGGAGTATGCAGGCACATGCAGATACACACATTCCTTGTCAGAGGGCACGTTGGTTCAATGCTTACAGACAAATAAGGCTGCTCTGCAACCAGGACTTCATGACTCGTGTTGCACAAGTGGCACGTGGTCCTCTTGTTTATATGTACCTACTTTCCTTAAAAAACTAAAAAAAAAAATAAATAAATAAAAAAAGACATCTCTGATGCATCAGAAAACATACCTGGTGTGTTTCCCAACACCTCTCCCAGGGCTAAAGCAGAATTTGCACTGGAGGATTTAAATTACTGCTTAATCCTGACAACTACGTTGGTAGCCTCCCCCAAGATTGAAATTTTCCCTGAAGCACTACACAGTCTCTATCATTGCATAACTGGTGAAATTAGTAGGAGGATCATAGACCGGTAAGGTTGGGCTGGATGGACCTCCTAAACAGTTTACACAGACAACACATCCATGGTCTTCTGTTAGTGAGTCATTAAAGGTGGCCTTCCATTTAATACATGCCGCAAATACATTAACTTATTAAAGCTACAGAGAAGGGGAAACCTCTCTCCCAGTGGTCCTTAACAACCTGACCAGAAGAAAGTTCCTTCCTGACCCTGAAGTTGGCACAATAGGAAACAAAACACAAAAGAGGGGGTGGGGAGAAATCAGACATAGAAAAAAAGAGAATTCTCAAAGAAAACTTAATAAGAGCACGTACTCCAGTGTTTTTTATATAATAATTGATTAAATGCATTTTAAATGTGAAAAAGATTGCGAAAACTTGAATGTGTTTAAGTACGAAAAATAACGTACTTGACCCAATGGAAAACTTAAGTGAGATTTCACCAATACATGTGAATCCTCTATTAGTTGTAATATCAAAATCCTGTGCAATATTTAATATAGCATCCTAACCCAATTAGTCATTTTAATGCACTATTTGATGCATTAATATGCAGTACAGTATTATTCTGGTTGTGTTTTCATGCTCTTCTAATTCAATCCTTGGAAGACTAAGAGATCAGCTATATGTATAAATAACTAACTCTGGGGTCCAATCAAGCTATCCTTACTCAATCAAAACTCTTGCTGAAAATCAATGGAAGTTTAATTGAGTAAACTCAATTAATCAGGCTTTAAATAAAACTTGTAAAAGATGTATATAATCTATTAGAAATAAATTCATACATTTTGGCAAAAAAATTATATTCCTCTTCAAGCCTTGATCATGTTCATTTTATAAGAAGCGACAATATGGATTGCTATTCATATCTGAAGCCATTTAAAGATGCTCATAACATTTTTAAACAATTTATTTTCATTTATTTGGATTAATACGGCTGCATTTTACAACATCCCTAATTAAAACACAATATAAGCAACAACCTGATATGTTTACCTGAATAAATTGGGATTTAATAATATGGGGAGCATGAGAGTGTCTAGAGTTTATTTTCAGACAGAATTTATTGGAAACAGATTTCTGCAGTGACTGACCAGCACTGCCCCACATTCCCTGCAATCCTTATGACAGACAGACTGCCTGCTTCACATTAATTCACTTCACACCATTTCTATCGATCCACCGCCAGTTCCCTAGTCTCTTTGCACACATTGCCTGTCTGGCTGCCTACATCCACATCAGCACATACACACAAAGGCCATAGAAAGATAACCTTTTGCTTTCCGTTAAAGACACAGTAACCATTTTTCTATCTGCACTAACATCACAGACTTAAAAATAAACCAGTCTCTCTGTTGCTTAATAGACAAATCTACTACAAAAAGATTTCAAAGTATCCCCATTATACAGTCTGGGGAATGATCTCTTCAACATTTTAAGGAAAGTTTTATTGGCCAAGGATAAAATGGAAACAATGAGACAGAACGCTAAACAACATTCTGTAAGAAAATCCCTGTGAAATGGAACTTAACTTGAAGAATGCATTTTACGCTCAAGGCTGGCTTCAGTCCTTTATCTTTAAACATAGATAAAAAGTACTATTTTCTAAAGTCTATACTAGATCCCTTCCCCAGAGAAAATACACGACAAACATTTTTAATGCAACATCCGAGAAATAATTTTACAAACTGAAAACAAGGCATAGAAAACATGATGAGTGCATTATAGCTGCACAGACTTATCTTAGTGGGCAAAAAACCTGCTGCAAAGCTTAAACATTTTCCCCCACCTGAAGAGCTGAAAAGTATTAATGACGAAACTCTTTCTGATGCTTTTAAATTCATAGCATGCACTTTTACACCCATTCCCGTTTGATTTGCAGTCAACAAGCTGACAATGCCAATTTTGGATTTAGAAGACCTATATAAAAAAAGATTTATTGTTCAAACTGCAGTGTGTTGTGAAACTAAGGCTAATCCATCCTAACACTTGAACTCTAATTCATTTGTTCCAGAAGTAGCTGCAGAAGCAGCCTAAGTGCATTTAAGGAGGGGGCAGTGGAAAAAATGGGGTTCAACTAATGCAAGTCTTTCCCCATAAGCTCACGAGACCCAGAACTGTACAAGGAAACCCCATTTTCGGTGAACTAGAACAAATGCATTAGCCTCTCTAATCCTCAACCCTGTAGCCTCGGGGAAAGAAACTACAGGGGGAGCCAGAAAGAGACAAACCAATACATTCAGTGGTAGAAGTATTAACTGGATGTTCCCTCTCCTGTCTCTCTCCCACCCCAATCTCAAATTCTTCACTCCAATCTACCTCCACTTCGATTCTTCCTTTCTCCCTTCCCCTGGCTGCACACTTCCCGTTCCCTTTAAACCTTCCCTCTCCCTTCCCTTATCTTACCATTAAAGCCCTCCCCACAAAAAAAACTCATGGAATTAACATGATGCCTGTTGGCTTATAATGCTCTTCACACCTTCTGTCTATTATACCCCTCATCTGTCCTATTTTAGACTGTAAACTCTTCAGGGCAGCAGCTGTCAGCTACATTACATTTGTAACACTGCCTAGCAAAATCTGGAGACAGTTTTGGTTCATCTTTGGATAGCACTGTAGAAACATTAATTATGCATTTATTGCTGTATAACAACAAATTTCCAGGAATGTAAATTAAGAATTACACATTTCAACTGAAAATCCACACACAGAAAGATCTGTCCCATAAACTTCAGCATACTATACTTGTTATTCTAAAAAGAGAAACATACTTAGAGGATTACCATTAATGCCCATATTATGCAGAAAGGCAAGACAGGGTGGCACCTTTAAGACAAACTTGTTCAAACTAATTCAAATGACTTAGTCTTACATAAGGGCGGAGGCTGCTCCGATGCGCTGGAATTCCAGCATGTCGGAGCAGACTTGATTAATCGAGTCTGCTGGAGAGTGACAATTGCTGCACTCCAGCAGCCTCCTGTGTCTCGTGCATCTGTGTCCCTGTGCTTAAAATGGCAGCAGGGCGCTTGAACTAAAGCTCATCAAATGAGCTTTAGTTCAAGCACCCCTGCCACCATTCTTAAGCACAGGGATGCTGATACAGGAGACACAACAGCACTTTAATTAGAACGATTTTCAAAGTTGGTCTAATTAAGGCATCACCCCCTCATCCCCGGAGCATGTGTAAAAAAAGTGCCCAACAGTATCACTCTGCCCTGCCTTCTGCCTAATACAGTTAATTACCACCCTGTCCATATTATGTACTGAATTAAAAAAAAATTATGGATATGAGAAAATACACTGTTCTACAAGCATTGACTAAATCTGGAAAGATGTCACAAAAAAGACTACCTCATATTAGGAGAAAACATAATAAATTTCAAATATTTCATTTGAATTTATTTTAAAATTAGCCAGCACCTCTAAAATAATAAACATTTAATGTGTAAGTAGCCGGGTTTATGTTCTTTTGGTAAGCTGCTGAATATTATTCTTACTGGCAACAAACGCTATAAGATCCAAAACAGACATTATGGCAGTCATTTCTTTACATTCCAAACAAGGTGCCGGCTACTTTACAGTTTTTTATTTTATTCATTTCAACCCTAGACTTTTTTGTTTGGCAAGAGCAGACTGTTTCACAAAGCAGCTAGAACAAATTAATAATGATGGACTATTACAGATATCTATTCTATGTTTCAGTAGGTTCTTATACCATGTTCAGCACCATAATATTTGAACATCTGTCCCAGCAGCCAGTGGGAGTGTTCGGGTTTTAGAGGGTGGCCAGGGGTAAAAAGGTAAGAAAGGTTTATTGACTTAACAAACACACAATTACGTGTAATATAACAAGACAACAATGACAGACCATAACAATTCGCATCAGCAACTTATCAGCAGTCCCCTCTGATGCCTGATGTACAACAAGTTCCTCTTCTATAAAGCTCAGCAAAATCAGGCATCCCCGATCTGTGCTGTCCAAGGGGTACCAGGAAGAACCCTGGTATTCAGTCCTCAGGCTTCAAGATCCATGGGCCCACCGAATCCAGGTCAGTAGCTAATATCTAAATTGGTAGCTTCTCTTACAATGCTGCATCTCCCTTCTGATAATTTCCGGATGTGCTAGCCAATTTATAACTTTTGAGCTATGCTGTGGACTCACAGCCATTCACGACGAACTTTCCTTATAGATTTCATATATTTCATAGACATTAGGGCTGGAAGGGACTGACTAATAGCAGTACTAGCCTTTGCATTTTTCTGATAAGGTTAATTTTAACTGCGCCACTACATACAAGGCCTTACTACTTTCAAGGCCTCACTACATACGTGGTCTCACTAATCTTTGACTTTAATTAAGCTCTTAGCGGCAACAAACAGCTCACAATACATGAATAAACAGCAAGAAACACCTGGTCTAATCTTCACCGCGTGTTCAGCAAGCACCTTAGACAATTTTCAGCTGTCACACTTCTCCAGCTAGCATATTAGTAATATGACTAACATCTGTCACAAGTAGCTTGTTCCCTCATCTTCTATCCAAGAGTAGATACATGTGGTCCGGCATCTTGTTTTGATACAGCATTTCTTTTTTGTTTGCTAAAAACAAACTGTTTCAAATCATGTTTGTCAAGTGTTATTCTACTATAACAGTGGTTTTCAACCTATGGCCCAAGGACCTCCGAGGATCAACACACTATGTCTAAGGGTGCCATGAAAGATGGTTATGATCAATCAAAATTATGCAATTCTCCCATGCTAACAATTCAAAAGGATCTGCGCATCCATTCAAAATTCCAAAAGGGGTTGCAACTCCATTCAAAATTTTTTAGGGGGCCACAAATGAAAAAAGGTTGAAAAAAATCACTGTTATAGTAGAATAAATTCCATAAATTATTCTAGAATAACATTAATAAGTTTCATTTAGTAAGGCACGGTACATAAACATACACAGAGCAAACAGCCTGCCTGATGATTTTAAAATTTTTAACAGCTTTAGAGTGCACATATACAATTTAAGTATAAATATGTAGACAGAAGTTTTCAGTAATCACCTATAATACATACATAAAACAGGGCTACTGCCATGAACTTAACGGGCTCAGGAGTCTTGCACAGTTTCTTGAGTTTGTTTTACTGATATGACATGCACCCTCTATGCAGAGGTAACGTCAAGCTGTTTTTAGTCTTATTGCCCTTGTGGTTATATGCATTGTGGTACTTGATATAAACTATATTTCTTATTTGTTATTATAGGGTCAGAATTACAAAACAACATGATGACTTCCAAGTGATAACAAGTTATCTTGCACCTGAGGAAAGACTGAAAAGTAGTAATCAGCATCTGACAGAAGTATGTTTATTCACAAAGAGTCCATCCCAGACTTTAAGCTTTTAAAGGAGAAAGCCTAACCTATGCAACACGTAGGAACAGGAAGAACATTTCTCACAATAGAGGAAATTAAGTGAGAGATGGCATCTTAGTTTAGGCATGCTGGATTAGTAATCTCCACATCAAAAAGGAGGCACATATGCTCCTGATCTTACTCGGATCAGGTAAAACTTTTTGGCTGGTAAACATGCACCTTTCTTTGGGAATCCAATGGAGGAGGTACGCAAATAGCCAGATAAACAACTGTTCTTAACCATGCCTTGACAACATGGTTTGGTCTTCAGTTTTTCATGGGACACAGGGAGATGCTGAAGTCCCTCAGCTAGAAAGCCACGTCAAAACAGCATTCTTGGATTTAAGGTGTTGGGTAAGAACAGATTTCTGTTCCGATGTTTTCTTTTGTTTCTTTATACTTAATTCCCTTCAGTATCTCAACACATGGTTACAGATTTCTTATACTTGATCTCATTTTCAACCTATTAATTAGAGGCCAACTTCTAAAAGGAAGATAAAGCAGGGAATCTGGAGATTCGCTGGATTCATCAGATTATACAGTCCCACTAAACAAGCTATCTAACAAGGGTGATGCAAAAGGTGAGAAAAAAGGTAAACTGACAATTAAATGAATAACGGGTAAAGGCATAAAGTCTCATTTGGGGAAACATTTGAGATGACATGTTTCTCTCTCTCTTTCACGCTCTGTTCCCCCCCTCCCCCCCCCACACTCTCGTACACTTGTCTAGTTTTAGAAGATGGTCATCTAGAACAGACATGCTCGACCACCAGCCCACAGGTCAAAAGCCCAACCTGCAGAGCCATCTCATCTGGCCTTTGGGGATCCCTATGGGCCTGGAAATTTGGTGAGGGGAAGGGGGGCAGCAGTGGCCATTAATACAGCCATTCTCCACTGCTGTCTAATTCCCCAATCCCAAACCCCATACAATCTCCCTCCCCCTTGCAGGGCTGAGCTGAGGCTGGGCCATGCCCCCTTCCCCCTTGCGGGGACAGGTCAAGCTCCTTTCTCCTGTGGGGCTATGCTGGGGCTGGCCTGCCCCTTACACTCCTCTGGAAGGCTGGATGGTATCTGCCACACCCACCCCAGATGCCAGATCTGGGCCACTGACTGGATTCGGCCCACAGAGAGACCAGGTACTGCCCATCCGGCCCACCAGGCAAAAAGGTTGGGCACCACTGATCTAGAACGTTAAAAGAAAAACAAGGCTCTCATCTAAAAATGAAGATGTGATTTGACTACTGAAGAAATGAGGAGAGATTGCTCAAGGCCCAGACATTGCCTTGAATGACTATAGAAATTCATATTAAAAGCTACCACCGTAGCTTAATGGCTGAATCTGCAAACAGTTAAAGAGCTTCCTGAATCCCCATAAAAAAATGCATTCTATTTAGAAACAATTCCGCTCAGATGTTATATAGTTTTCCTTCCTCTTTATTACCAAGAGCATTTGCATGAAACAGGATCTTAGTTTTTAAAACAGTTCATCTGGTCCTGCTGCTTATTCTTTAAAGTCATAATCCTCTCTGTGACATCACAGTTGGCTATATAAAAGAGGAAAAGAAAATAAAGTGTGATGCACATTCATAACTGCTCTCAAATAATTTATTTAAAAAAAAATCATTTCTGAGACAACAATAACTTCAACATGCCCGTGAAAAAATATCCTAATCATGACAGTTAATCAAATTGCTTTGAGTAACATCTTATTCCCACTTAAATATATGCTCTGCATTCTCGTTCAAGATCACTGTAACTAGTAGTGAAATTCTATAAGCCAGTGACTTATTTTAATGGTGTGCGTGGGATGTTTTTTTCTTGCACTTCCACACTGATTACTTTCTCCAGACATCAATTTATCTCTGTCAGAAGAGGCCTATAATTTCATATTTTTATGGTCGCCATGTTAATTGGGCAACCACTATAAGTGCTGGTATCACTAGTATTTCTGGCTTCCCTACTACAAGGTGACATATAAGCCTCTGGACAGGCAGTGAAATAATGTTGCAAACAAACAAAACACTTTTCCCAGCAAATCATGAACTAAACATATGTAGCAGAACTTTGCGGAAGATGGTATCACCTTTGCCCCCTCTCTCAGAAATCTAGAGCACTTCTTAGAAAGCTGGTGGTAAAATACATCACTTTTAAAACAAGATTCATGCTTTTAGATTTCGATAGTCATATGGCAGATGACTGAATATTAACTAAGGATAAAGTTTATAGTGTTTGTACATACAAAACAAATCCACTGTTTGAATTTAGCATCCGTTTTCTAGCCCTTTTCCTCCCTACGCAGAGAAGTCTAACACATTTCCTGTTGGATGGTTGGCTTCTTTCTCCTCCTCGACAACCCCAGTGTCCAAAAAGTTTAATGACAATTTATACCACACCAGAGACAGATAAAAAGCTTCAATTAATTACTTTCCAACTATACTAATAACACCAGATGCTAAAGATAACAGGGTTTATTAGTAAATTTTATTACATGACAACCCTTGACCCCAAGAATTTATTATTCACCAAAAAGGATTGTAAAAAGTAAAATAAAAAGTGAAGGTCAAGAATGCAACCTCAAATGAGTATAGCATAAATACATGCAATAGAAGTAAGCTGTTACACTTGATCATGTACAGTACCACTAGTGGCTTCACATCACTGCACCACTTACAAGTTGTAACTCTTTGATTTTCATGGTTTTGGAATATATTGGCCAACATTTCATATTCTCTATATTTAATTAACAATATCTAAGTAAATGAAGTAATTGGCCATACATTTAACAATTTATGTACATCATTTCTAATGTAGCATATTCCAAGGTTCATTTCTACTAACTTTCACCACTAAACCCAGATCCAAAACTGCCTATACCTACTTTACCATCTAATCATAATAAAAAACAAACCTACAATCAAGTAACCATGAAAAATAAACATGTATAAGGGGAAAAATATTTTAAGATCTGTTGACCTCATAAAACAATTCTTCCCCTTCAGTGCATTTCCTTCCAATTTTTGTTCTCACTTCATGTTCCATTCTTACCACAGCTTCTCCTCCTCCTGGAATTCAACAAAAACCTACCTGTTTAAAGCCCTACTTCAGTAAAGTGATCAAGAACATATGCAGCTTTAACCACATGAATGCCTAAAGTAACTTGCTGAACTGGGGCCCCAAGTCTGTAAACTGACCTTCTGCAAAGCCCCACTGAAGTAAAGTTTGAACACCTAGAGCAGCTTGTAAGATCCAACGACAAACTGCAGGCTTTTTGTTCTTAAATCTATACACAATGAGACAAACATGGAAGCAATAACTAATAAAGACTCTAAACAGCAATTTAAAATTCATGCTAACAATACTGCAAAATAGTTGCATACAATTAATGCTGACATGTCAAAATGTGTACCATTTATTGTGCAGCGGATCTTATAAGAACCACATGAAGCAAGAGACAGTAGTGCAGACAAATCAATGTTAAGTTTTATTTTTCTAAAAAATATACATGTCTCGTAAATATGCTGGGCCAGCTGCTTTCCGTTATACTAGTAAATCTCTACTGGCTTCAGAAAAGCCTCAACTCCACTATTCAAAACCCAGCCATGATACAGATGTAACTACTGACTTCAACAGGGATGCACAAATATTAGGGAGAATGCACTTTATCCCTCTGATTTTATAAATATATGTGTTTAAATGAAGTATGTATCTACATAAGATTTTGGGGTAGATCATGAAAGTTGTTGCATAATCTTTCATTTAGAATTCTATGGGAGTCTCAGAAATGACAAATTGCTATTAAATTGCAAAGGAAACACACTTTCATATACTGTAATAATTGTAATGCACCTACAGGAGCATGTTGTTATTCCAGTACATTACACTGATTAAATCTTACAATTCATTTTAAAGACTATTCATATCGAAGAAGTGATTTAGAGGGGAAAAATGCTGAATTAACTTAGGAAGAAGCAATCACTATCTAGAGTAGGGCTTTTAAAAAATTATAAACAAACATATAAAAATAATGAAAAATAAGAGTAAAACAATTTGGCAGATCTAGAGAGAGAATAGCTAAAATAAATGTTCAAAGAGTAAAACATTTGGCAGATGAAAAATAGCAGAAGAGGAAACAGACAACCATACAGAGAACATAACTATTTTATGTCAACTACTAAAACTCTCAGCTGCCTGTCAATTTACTGTGGAGCATCCAGGTACAAACTGATTGCATACACATTAGAAAAAAGCACAAGTAGGTTTTACAGTACTTTGTAACGTAACTGTAGTTAGGTTAGTTACAAGAACAAACAACACAAATCCAGAAAACTTAACTTGCGCTATAGAATTTTAATTTAGTCCAATTATTGCCTTAACACATTTAATATGCTGTCATAAAATACTCAGTCATTCACTAAAAAAACCACAGAGTGTCGTTTATATTTTTTTTTCTTGTTTGTGCAAAGTCTGGCTTTTCCAGCTTCTATAAAAGTAAAGCAGGGTGGTATTTCACAGGTGTAAGACATAAGATGCATGTCAGTGTTTATGTCAATTTGCATACTTAAACATTTTCTTCCAAATATTTTTACATTTTACCATATATGTTTCAGCTCTTATTGTAGATAACAGTAAGAATAAATTTTGCAAATGAGAAATGGAATGGAACGGTATGCCACACCTTGGGTAGTTAGAAGATATACTTGTAAATGCAAAGAACTGAGGAAAGTCCTATAGTCCATACTATGAAAAATTCAAAATGAAAATGAATGCAAGTTAATGAACATAATTAATTTTAAATATACTGAAAATACGACTGGCTCCTTAGTAAATCACAACACTAGCTGGCACAAAAGTGTTAAATAAAAAGTAGTAGTATTAAGCTCAAAACTAGTAGACTATACCTAGCAAGAGTTTCCCTTTTCTTTTACCTATAAAATGAAAACTATTTGGTGTCAAACTTCCATCTTAAAGGCAAAGGCAAGACTCCACCCTGTATAGGAACATTATTGTGATACTTTTAGTATTTTTTTAATAAGTCCATTCTTCATATTCCCCAATGTTTTTCTTTTCAGTCTGATACTGAACACTGTGGACAGCACAACTATGTCGTCTACTTAATGAAGCCTAGATCTTTTGATTGGCTTTAATTAACTTAGACCGCATTGAGGTGTAAAAAAATAAAATAAAATAAAAAAAATCAGCTTCTCCCTTCCATTGCATGTATTGACAATTCATTCACCAACCAACATACTATCCAACTGCCTAAATCTTAGAAACTCTAGACATCTGTAGGCTCTTCTGTATCATAGACTAAATTAAACCCTTACTTGATTTGTTTTACCTTACTTTGATCATTTAAAAAACAATTAAAACAACATTATTTTGGTAAGCATTCTTGAGACATTTATTCTTTTTTATTTTTTGTCTTTTAATTACTTCGTAATCTGTAACAGTAACCTGTAAAATCTGTTTACTCTTTTTCCCCAATACCCTCCAGCCCCTCTTGCTCTCAGAATATTCACTCAACCAGATGAAGGATATCCTTTATAAAAGAATAATGAAAGTCAAAATAAAATGGTATTGATGAATACTCCTTACTCAATATTTTGTGTCTCTCTTCAAAGTATTCTGGTGGATTGGCAAATCATGATTCTCTTTTAAAACCAAAAGTCACGATGGTTCTCTCTTTTCAATATTATGCTTAGCTAGACCTTTTTTAGAAATGTATTGTAATCATAGTTTCAATCAACGTACTTATCAGTATTTCAATTGCTAAGATTGGCCTAATATTCTTTATAATAGGAACATTATTTGCTATGCTGCAGTCTGCTAATTGGTTTTAATTAGGCCACATATTAGCTTTAAAGAGCGGAGCCCCTGCAAACAAACAGAAACAGCAAACAGGGCAGTTTGCAAGCAGTTCAGTGGGAGCAAAAAGAGGAAGAGGAGTCAGCCACCAGGCCCCAGATCCTGCTCTAGGAAGGTAAATGAGTCAGGGGCACCTGTGCGTTTAGCTTGCTGAGTATTTGTTTGGTGGGCTGTGTTTTTGGGCCTGTGCTGATTTGTTGGGAATGCTGCTACCCGAGTGATTGTGGGGTGACTGCTGCCTATGCCTGACAAAAGCTCCAACAAGGGGGCAGACCCAGTTCAGGCCCCATAAGGTATAAAAGGAGACTCCCCAAATGACCAAGGGCAGCAAACAGGACAGTTTGCAAGCCATTTGCAAGTCAGTTTACAAGTCAGTTTGCCACCCACATCTTTGAAGGGGAACCTTTAATGTAAGCTCTTTCTTTAATTAAAAGTAGCTAATCTACATACATTTAGCGTAAGTAGCTAAAACTCAGCAGTTAGACCAATACTTAAGTCCCTGCTTAACTAGAGCAGAGGTTCCCAACCACTGGGCTGTGGCCAGGTACTGGGCCACGGAGGGTTGGCTGCCGGGTCATAGCACGGGTCCCCCGCTCGGTCAATGGACCAGGTCCTCAAAGAATCCATTTCTAAGTACTCGGGGGAGAAGGTGATTAGGAACAGTCAGCATGGATTCACCAAGGGCAAGTCAGGCCTGACCAAAGTGATTGCCTTCCATGACTAGATGACTGGCTCTGCTAATGCGGGAAGAGCAATGCATGGGATATACTTTGACTTTAGCAAGGTGTTTGATATGGCCTCCCACAACATTCTTGCAAGCAAGCTAAAGAAGTCCAAGTTGGACGAATGGATTGTGAGGCTGAATCTCCGAATCCAAATTGAATCAGAGGCTCAATTAAAAGGTCGGAATTGATCTGAAGCTCTCCAAATTGATTCAAAAAAGACTCGGAGAGCTTCAGTGATTCGGGCAGTCCCTGCCCACTGCAGCAGGGACCTGGACCCAGACTTCATCTCCTATGGCTGCCCTGCCCGCCCCAGCTCCCAGCCCTTTAAGGAAAAGCCCCAGTGCTTACCAGATGCTGCCAGGCAGGGTGGAGGGGGTGATCCCTGCTGCCCCACACTGCATGGAGGGACTGCCAAGAGCCCTCCATGCCCCCCCCACTCCTCCAAGGCTGCCCCGCCTGCTCCAGCTCCGGCCCTTTAAGGAAAAAAACCAAACAAAAAAACCCAGAACTCACTGGCTCCTGCAGTGGCCTCAGGGCTTCTGGGGGCTCATGCAGAGCGCCCCCCCACACAGGGTGGGGCAGTGGGGAGCTGCAGGGATTGCCCCCCGCCGGGCAGGAGCCAGTGGGTCAGCGCTTTTTTTGTTGTTTTTTTCTTAAAGGGCCGGAGCTGGGTGGGCGAGGCAGCCATGGGGGAGGGGGGGGGTCATAGGTGGGCGAGGCAGCCATGGGGGAGGGGGGGGTGTCATAGCAGAGCCCCCCACATGGCACAGGGCAGTGGAGGTCAGTGGGGATCACCCCCCACCCAGCAGCACATGGTGAGTCAGGGCTTTTTTTTCCCCCCCAAAGAGATGGGAGATGGGGCAGGGAGGGCAGCCTTTGCCAGGGCTGGGAGAGTGGGTAGGGGATGGGGCCTGTGTGATTTGGAGATTCAGCAGCAGACTCATCTTCAAATCAGATTCAGCAAAATCAATTTGGGACAGTGATTAGAATCACCGGATCGAATCACTGTCCCCCAAAATCGGCTGAATCTGAAGCGAATACTAACCGCTTCACACAGGCCTAAACTGTACCATAAGTGGCATAAGTAGACGCTTTGTTTTGCATATGGTAGATCCAGCAAGAAAGCAGAGCAATGGACCAGGGAGGGGATGTGGATAGGTGTGGCATTTGGGAAGGACACTGGACTTGCTTTATGGTATGCCAGCCAAAAGGGGTGGCCCCTGCTGATTTACCACATTTTACAAAGGTGGAAAACTTAAGCACAGCTAAGTGAACTGACTTGTATAAGGGTTTGCACTAAGGTAGCGGCTGAGAAAGGAATGGAACTGAGATTGCCAAGACTCAGTCCAATATGCTCTCCATTCAGCGACATTGCTTCCTTGGGGGAGGCTCTGGCATGCTGTTAAAGTCTGTGGTAGAACAAAGCAAATATATTTTTAAAAAGCTTCCTAGACACTTGTCTCTGCAATGGAACATGTTCCCGTATTTATGTGCAGTTTTGTAAAGCACTTTATTTCCATTAGCATTAAAAAAAAACTTCAGTTCTTCAGCAAATCAGCTAGAGACTAATGGCACAAATCAATATCATACTGTTCAAAGCAACTAATATTAGGTCATTCATTATATGCAGTACTCACCACTACAACTAAGGCTCTGCCAATGATTATGTAATCAACTCCATTTTTAGGGAGTTTTATACATTAAAAAATTGTGTGGTTAAACTTGAGAGTTTCGCAGCAGAGGTAACTATTTCTTTTTAACTTGATTTAAGTCATTTCAGCAATTCCTAAACTACCAAAGCACTTGCAAAAATAACTGGGAGTTTTCTTTGATCTTTCATATTTAGACAAAAAACAGCAGTTTACTAGATCAAGTAGTTGCACTAAAATAGGCATTACAGTAGTACTGCTTTTTAGAGTACTGAAGAAAAAAGCCAAGTTGAAAGCTGCTATAACACATGTATAGTCATTTCCTTAATAAGAGTTGTAAATAATGCTTTTTATCAAGTGGGACAAAACCCCTTGATGAACTAACCTCTCATTTTCTTTAGACCCTAGAATGCTCAACCCCAGTCTTGTGAAACTAAGTTACAATTGGTATTAGAAAAGTTTTCATGTCAAACATTTCAAAAATCTAAAGGTAGTGTCAGATCTTTTTTAAAGAGGACAATGGGAGGGAAAGTGATTTTATGCAGCATAACTTCTGTTATAATTCCAGAGTTAAACAAAGTAAGAAGCACCAATTCTGAAACACTTTCCTTTTATATACAGAGAGCATTACTTGTTAATGAGAGAGAGAGAGAGAGACAGAATGTTTTAGGAAAGTCTAAGTCTGGAAAATTTCCGTTGTTTCCAATTAATGAGGTCCACAAATCTCTTCTAATAGATGATGTGTCCACTTCCTTGTAGACTGGGGACAAAACTAGACCACCAAAACCACTCTCATGTGCACACTCTTTTGCAAGTGGTGCTCGCTGTTGCTGGGGAATGCTAACTTTCTTGAAATTTCTCCAACAGAGAACTTTCACAAGCTAAAAAAAAAAAAAAAAATCAGTTGTACTTTTATTCTTCTTAAGTAGACTAGTACTTTATAAAATATACCTAACAATTCTCTCACTGCAGAGCATTGCAAATTCCTCAGTAATGAAAACAAACCTATATGTTTGAATGCCAATTTTCATTTCTGTTCTGGAATATCAGTTTTCCACTGCCCCTTCTTCCAACAGTATTTCCCAGATCTGAAAGCCTATAATACAAAAACTGCCCCATTATGAAGCAAACGATAGATGTTTTAAATCAGATAACGGCACTTCCCCAGGTATCAGGCGACTGGAAATGGGCAAAAATGTTCCCATGATTCTTGCAGAGCCCAGAGTTCACCCTTCTTTACAACATCCAGTCACCTCAATTTGATCATAGCTATCAGAAGCTAATGGCTCCCAAACTGAAAGATCCTGGGACCACTTAGGTATCTGTCCACAGATGGGGCTGTCTGAGTGTCATAGGAGGCAGCTGATCTTGCTTCATCAACATATATCTATTCCAGCTACCATGCACAAACTGGCATTTTCGCCCTATGTACTTCACAGGCTGTTTCAACTTGCTAAACACAGTGTACTCTTTTCTTTAACATCATCAGGGGACAGAATTGTAAACTGATGTGTCCAGTGACACTGAATAGCCTCAAACTTTCATAAAGGTCTAAGAAAGCCAAGAACCAAACTCACCTCTGTTTAATCCAGTGTTCAAATACCCTGGCATAAGAGATTTGTATAGCACTGATCTTTTCAGAGAGCAGTTATTTCACTGTGGGGTTTTTAGACTGCGAGGGATCGTAACTGCACACTATCCATCCCTGTTACCACTGCTAAAGAAAAGGACTCAGAGGCACATCAGTTGTGAGATGACAATTTGGGAGTTTTGTGTGTCATTCCACTGGTCTGATGCCAACAGTACTCAGGTCCAAACAAAGGGGTTGAAGTGATACCTGCCTAGACTTGGCTGCTTACAGGTATGGGCAAACTACCAACTAAAGCAAGTTAACAGAGGTAGAGATTATCTGAAATGGCTAATATAATAAAATACATCTCATATAACAAGGAGGTGACTCAGGAACACTGAGATCCCGATTGCCAGGACAGAAAGTGACATTTACCTTTAGCAGTGATATCGGGCTAACTTTAGATGGGTGCACAAACCCTTTGGTTTTATACAATCAAGTAGAGAGCTACAAAGAACTAAAGAATAGTCCATGAGGTCCCTTATTACCTGATATTCCTCTGCATCTGAACTGTTCTCATCATCACTTCACAGTAACTGGAGGTAGCTGTGGAGCATAGCAGTCTCCAGCAAAAGCTGGAAACAATAGGTTGGACATTAGGGTACAGTGATATACAGCAGCAGCCGGTAACAAAAGCCTGATATTTTCTCAGTTTTTAGATGTAGCTCTACTTCCTCAGAGAACGTGAGGGATAGACACTACTCTGCCTTGTTGAGCAAAGCAGGAAATGCAAAGCCTTCTTTTTGCTTCTAGTTTGCTTTGCCCTAATCCTCTCCTTAAGGACTACCTGCAAATACATATAGGGAAACTGAACTGAGCAGGTGATGCCCTTCAAAGACAAATGCTGCCCTGAAAATGGATTACATTGAGCCAACTGTTAAGAAGAAATAAAATCTGGACTTTGCCTCAGAAAGGTTCTGCAACAGGAAGGTCTGGCTGAGCCACTGCATGCTCGGGAGGGTGGAAAGTCTGGAAAGATATTCAGGGAGACTCGCTTTTTTACCAGAACCTGGCAGGTTTGGTCCACGTGCAAACAGGCTGACATCTCCTGGAACTACGCTGCTGGCAGAGTAATAAACAATACATTATTTTTTCCAAACACCCCCGCAACCCGTCTTTTCCTTTAACAGTTAACTGCTGAAAACAAACCCTTTCCTATGCATGAATACTGGAAAGAATGATATCTGCCTACATCTAGAACACATTTCTTAAGTGTGTACTATCCTGTATGCATAAAGAATAATCATCTTAACTAGGGTTCCTCATGTATAAGCAACAGTAAATAGCTACTTTCTTGTTCTCTTTGCAAATCTTCTAGCTAACTCGGAAGAAAATACAATAATCAAGGACACACAAACGAAACCTGGAATAGAAGTTTTACAATTTTATTAAAGTGGCAGCAGAGTTAACCAAAAGTTTGGGTTTTTTTAAAAGAAAAAACATATTTCAGCTCATAATATCGTTCTTGTATCTATTATTTCTGCTTACCAGTAGATTTTCAAAAAAAATATTCAGTCCTCTTTTCAAGTTCCCTGAACTTATTTTATCAATAAGTGGAGACAATAGTTAATTTAAACATTATGACTGAAATCCTAACCCCAAAATTCTACTGGCTTCTGTCGGAAAGGATTTCATCCTCTTGGTATTAAAACCTTAATTTAGTCAAAAATCAATTATATTTTAAATGCATAAAGCCCATATATTTCACATTAACAGCAGTTTTATGTTTGTCAGTTATTTCAGTTAAATGTGAGCTTTCCAACAAGCTGCAAGAGGAATAATATCTGTACCTACATTATTTCACAATAGTTTTATATAAAAGTATTTGTTGCAGGCAAAAAAGTCTGCTGCTAGTTTTATGTTCACTTAACTCTCTTAAAAACAAGCTACTTTGTCTTGATCTGTCAGACTTCCCACTTCAGCACTTTCGTGTAGTCTTCATTTCTACATTTTCATACCTTTTACTACCACTTATGCCCAGTTTTTGACCAAAAATATGATTCTTCCTTTCATGTTTTTACCTTACATGTCAATGTTTATCATGTCTCATAATAGCATACCTAAAATAATCTTTCTGGTCCCTTAATTTTTATTTATCTTCTTCAAAATCCTTCCAGCTTGTTAACATTTTTCTGAAGAGGACAAAAGTCTACACTGCTGTGTCATATCTGTCATCCAGAAGGATCACAAACTCACCAAACAATAATGGGATGTTTCTATTATCATGACCCAAAATTGCACAGCGTTCACTTTTATTATTCTGCAAAATGAAATCCTATTTCTTGTTCCCCATCACGGTTCTTCAGTACTACTGCTTTCACAGTAGGTTCCTACCACTGGATATCTATTTCAGATTATTTGTCCAGTTGTCCTAGAACGGAATTTTCTTGAGTTGAATCTTACTAATACTTCCTCCTCAAATTTCTAACTTTTCTAGCTTGTTCTAGTTGGAACAACTTTTGCTTTTGAATCAAAAACAAATATGACTCTTTAAACTCCTGTTTAAGCAACAAGCAATGTGGAAACATACAAATATCAACTTTAAAATACTGGTTTATCCATATTTACTAACAAAATACTTACTGCTATTTGTGAATACATAAATTCCCCATGGCTGCTAAGAAAACAAAATGGGACTGCTCTAACCTCATTAAGAACGCAAAGAAAAAGAGACAACAGGAGCAAAAGGCTTTGCTTCCAACTGATGCAAATACACAAACGTGATGCTGCATGCT
Source organism: Alligator sinensis (assembly GCF_000455745.1). NCBI lineage: Eukaryota > Metazoa > Chordata > Crocodylia > Alligatoridae > Alligator > Alligator sinensis. Next base: position 3,655,745 of record NW_005841915.1, on the reverse strand, counting down.
CCTTTGAGAAGTTTTCGGACTTTAAATACTTAAGTAACTAGCAATAAATGTTAATACAAAGAACTAGGATGGGAAGGGAAAAAGCCATTGATGCTTATTTTTAACTGACATTTTGAGGGAAACTAGTCCTTTTCAGGGAACAATAGAATAGACCACTGACTTAGGTAAGAAAGTACCATACAAAATTTTATATACATCTGCATAAAATATAAATAATTGTCTTTATGATCTTGCACCTGAGAACATCACACAGCATCATTCAAGAGGGAAGACATTAGTAACCATCAGTAGTTGCTATAGCAGCCGCTCCTTAGAATAAAGGGCAACTACCATTGTATTCTACAGTCTGAATACAACTCACCTCATAAAAAGGTCAATTGAAAAAATAAAAACCAAATATACAGAATGGCATAAATGTATCTGCCACTATGAATCAAGGCTTTTCTACATGCATACACTATGTGCCACTACTTCTCATTCAGTCCTTGTTTTTTGTGTTTAACTGTGTCATAACAATTCTAGTAATAACACACATGCTATAGCTTTTGCTAAAGGCTATAATTAACAAGAGCCTGATTTTCTAAATGGTATACAAGTCTTAACACCATTTTAAAGTACTGTGTATCATGTAATTTATGCATCCAATTTAGATTTAATAAGATTATTATGTCTTTCAAAAAAAAAATCAATCTGCATTTAACACTAAAAGCTCTCACTGAATAGAAATTAAATTTTTCCTTGGACAAAGTGTCATCTTCAGAAAAACATACATCTGATTTTTTTTAAGCAGATGCATTTTTATTTTGAGACATGTAATAGAGAATAAGAGAATTAATAACTCTTTGAGGCAGACATATTTTATTATTACAAGACAAAAATAATAAAGGAACATTTTTTAGAGAAGTTCTTAAGATTTGAATGGAAGATCTCATAAAGCAAAGAGGTTGGCAGCCTCCCCATGCATATGTTATTCTCTTGCTATCCATGAATGTACTCAACTAGTTCTGAAGAAAAGTAAAACTACTCAAGTAAATTGCTCCTTATATTACATAGATATGGCATACGCATGCCCATCTTACTGATCATTTCTCTGAATTAATCAAATCAATCGGTCAGCGATTGATTCATTCCCTTTAACTAAACAAGACTGAAACTGTCCTGTCTGACTTAACTCCAGAATAATGCAGTTAAGAGGAATTAATGAAATTACTTATGTATTACTATATCTGTTTACTCTACCTTACAAAAAGAACCAGGTAGATGAAGGAAAAACTACTATGATAAGATGATAATGTCAAATACCAGTGATATCAGGAATACAAAAGTAGATTGGATAAAGAAGGCCCGAAAAGAAGAGAAGTAGTAAAAGTTGGCTCAGATTGAATAATAAGATGCAGAATATTTCAACTTCAGTTTGCTGTTTAAATCCAACACAGGTTGGTAATCTGTAAAACTCATTACCATATAAAAGCTGTTCAGTAGCTTGTGTGAAAGTTGGTGGGCTCAGTACAGTCTTAAGCAAACAGGGGGTCTTTTTGCATCATTAAGCTGCATGACAGACTCAGCAGAGGTCAAAGGTGAACATCCTTATTCCTAGAAGCAGTTCCTTCTGCTCAGGCATACTGGTGCACCAATGCAAAGGGTATTTTCTCTCCTACTACCATGCTATAAAGTTGTCCCACAGACAGAAGATGACTTTGGTTTACAATATCTCAAGACTGAGATCTTTTATTGCATTCATTATTTTTTTTTAAAGGAAGGCAGTTTGGGTGGAGTGAGAGGTGGGGGGGAAGAGGGGGAGAAACTGAAGATACCCCATCCTTACATATGGACTAAAAAAGTGGAACACTAATTTTTTTTTAGTATGGAGGTATTTTTAAGGGAAAATGCTAACAAGTATTTCACACAAAAATGTATAACGGTAGTGTTTAGAGTTTATATTTAAAATTATAAAAGCTCAGAGAAAAATTCTACAGAATGGCCTGAACGTATTTAATCATCATCACCACTGCTTCAGCAGTCTATAAAGCAGAACCACAGGCTCTAAAAAACATTGAGATGTATTAATATACTGCTGAATTGTTTGCTGAGTATATGGCAAAATTTCAGTATAGCGCCAAGGAAGCAAAAATAATATATTCAAATGCGTCTATCAGTTTCTCTCTGAACACTGGAACAAACAGATATGGCATTAATACTTCCTTAAAAGGCACAATATATTGCTTCAAAAGTGATCCACATGAAGTTAGTTATAATATGATATGCCATATCTGAATCTGTACAGATGGGTGGTCTTAGGCTCTGTCCCTGTGAACACCTACACACATGCTTAATTATAAGTCATGAGTAGGTTCCATGGATTTCAATACTTCTACTTATGTTTGTAATATTAAATACAGGCTTAAGAGTTTGCAAAATCAGTGCCAAAATGCTGAAAATGAAGGAATAATAAGAGATAATTCATAAGTGTTGATGTAAGATCCTTTGTTTTAGAACAGAAGTTATTGTACATAGAAAATTTTATCTCGTTTTGTTACATTAGCAAATTAAAAACAAAGTACTGTACTAGCTAAGTACAGTTTTTACTGGTAGCACATGGGTAGTCTCAATCTGTGAAGATGGTGTTTAGTGTTAAATTTAAATTAAACGTTTTTAAAACTCCAAAGAGTTTTTCTTGCTACACAAATCTTGCTAGTTAATTTTTCTTGCTAAAACAAGAAAAAAAAAAGTGACAAAAAGGTAGAGACTTATGTAGGCCCCCTCCATCCCACACAGGCTCAAGTCATACCCCTTTCTACTCCCCAACCCTGTGGGGCCAGGTTGGACTCAGTCTGCTTTCTGCCCCTTTTGTGCAGCTGGATAGGGCCTGCCACACCTACCTTGGGTGCTGGATCAGGATCACCAGCTGGATCCACCCACAGATGGACCAGGCACTGTCCATCCAGCCTGCCAGGCAAACTGGTTAAGCACCACTGTTGTAACAAATTCCAAACTCATATTAAAATTTGGCCAAAATATAAAATTTCCCTGTAGTTTCTATTAGATCCCATTTTTATTTCCTCTATTTTTTATCCAATGTCATCCTAGAAATTAGAGAAGGGAATAAGACCCTACTGTTCATCTATTTTATCCCTATGATTAGTGCAGACTAAACATTTGTGTACATTATTAAACTCCCAGATAGTCAGAGCACATTTTAGCAGTGTATGAAATTATCCCTATGTGATAGCAATTTTAGCTCTGTAGTCCTAATTAAAAAATAATTATTTATTACTACTGCTTGCACAAAAGAATACCTTGAGTAGTTGGCACAATACAACAAATTTCTATTACCCGTACAAAAACAAATCTTAAGGGAATCTCTGCCTAAACCTGCAATAAACTTAAGGCTCAGTGGCCCAAAATCTCAAGTGGTTGCTGTAGAAACAGCATTGACAATATATATATAAAAAAAAGATGTTAACAATTGGCTGTAGCAATCAATGTTTGAAGTAGGGAGATGCTATATTCATGGTCCTGGGTATGAGCACAAATTGCATATGACTGGAGGGTCTGGTGACAATGTGGTAGAGCTACTCATGGTGAGGTAGCTCCTATAAAATAACACAACGTTGCAACCTCCAGAGTAAGGGGAGTATAGGGCTCCTCAAAACTCTAGCCCCCACTGCCTTGTGGGTATACTCCTTGGCTGGAGAAAAGTTATGGGACACTCTGAGAGAAACATGCCTTGGCTGAGGTGTTAGGCAGTCAGCAGCAGTTCTTATCAGTTGCTCTCTGGCAAAAGTTACAGCCATCAAGGCACTGAACATTTGAACTTGGTCTGGTCTTTTGATTTTATCTCAATGGTCTAAAGGGAGAATGGTAGATCTTGGGCAGCCTCCACTCCTCCATACTCTTACCTAGGTGTACATATCAAAGTTTCAGGGTTTATCTTGTGAATCATGTTTACACATGCAACAGTGCTGACACTGGGTGGCAACCCAGAGCACCCTTGAGAGGATCTCAAGGCACCCCAGGGTCCCTTTATTGATAGTAAAATAAAAGTCAGTTTGTACTTGTGAACATATTTTCAATATTTTCCATTAAGTATGAAGACAGATATTTGATAGCTTATGTGAAATAGGAACTGTACTGAGATCACCAGACTAGGTCATCAGGTATTACAATACCACCCTAATACTCTTACTGACAATCTCAGTGGAGACAGTTACACATGCTGACTATCCTTCCCACTCTTATCAATGATCTCCCCAGCTAAGCATGCTTGTGGGCTGTGTGTAGAAGTCTGCTTTATCTAACACACCTGTGGTATATTTTCACTGAATAAAATATACTTATTTTTCCAGGCTCTCTCTGATGCAAGTAGAAAGGCCCTTGTGTTTATTAAAATCATACTTCAAGGATGAGCTACAGGATGAAGACTTTAATCACTTCTCTTCTAACTTGTCCCACAAAATTTATCTGTACAGGCAACCCCCACTTAATGCTGTTTCGCTTGGTGCTATTTCGCCATAGCGCTCATTTTAAACTGATACCAATTCCACTTAACGCTCAGCAAGTTTTGCTACGACGCTCACGGGCATTGTACAGCTGGCACTGAAACTGACGCTGATCCTGGCAGCCCTGATTCTGGTGACTTTACAGTGATTTTGGTGGCTTTAGAAAGTGAAAAGTGAAAGTGAAAATGAAAGTTGGTGTCACTTAATGCTCAGTTTTTCAGGAACGAATTAAGAGTGCTAAGCAGGGGTTGCCTGTATGGCATTTTCAAAAGGTTCTGAAATGCATTTATCAAAACATCTAAGAAAACTTAGCTGGCAGAATATCTACCTCTCTAGTACAAAACAAGAGCTTTACGGGTACATTTTTTAAAAGCCTAAGTTCCATAACCAGAGGAACTGCAAGGAAAAAACCTACGTCTGACAGACTTTCAATGAGACTTGGGCTTCTAAGCACAGACAGGTAGATCTACAGAACGCAAGAAGGGCCATACGGAGACACTTCACACCCACATACAAGTTCCTGAACCATTCCCCACATACAAGTTCCTGAACCAGAAGCAGTGTAGCTGAAATGCTAACCTCATTGGTATACAGCTACACTGCTTCCATTTCAAGAGCACACATGCACTGACCTGATGAGGCTTGGCTCAGTATGGTGGTTCAATGCTTTGGCACATCACTGACTTGTTTCATAAAGTCGTGCCCTTACTAATTTGTTCTTTATTGAGAACAGCAGAGAATTACATTAAGTCTGATGCTTAATAACTAGTTAAGAAACGAGAGTGTTTGTTGTGGCTCCATCATTAACTCAAGGACAGCTAAAAGGAGAAAAGGGTAGTGACCACTTGCATGCAGTACTTCTGGAATGATTGATGGACCTGAACATACATATCAGCGGTTACAAAGCCATCTGTTGGCCAACTCATTACAATATCTAATCACTTACAGAGAAATGTCTTGCATCCATAGCTGAAGTTATCACTTAAAAAAAAAAAAAAATTATCTTCACTCTTGAATTGAAGCAAGGCAATCTAGCAAATACTTTTGGAAGTATATGGACAGACAATTGTCACTAAAGTCAAAGAAAAGAAGGACTTGTATTTGATTTTCCTCCCAACTATATTGAAAACTTCACAGAACACACTTTTAAACAACTATTTCAATATTTAACTGTGATCTTAATATGTAAACAGAACCAAGCTAAGCTTATATAGGACTCCATTACATACTTCAGCCACAAAGTATATGCTCATGAACATTTAAAAGACAATAGCATAGATTTACCATTTTTCTGGGGGCGGGAGGCAGGTTGGGGGTAGAAGAGGGGGTATTACAAAGGGAAATATTTATAAATGAACAAATACACTTTGATCTAGTAATGTCAGAGTTATTTGTGATAAAACTGTTGTGGTTTTTTTTTTTTTTTTTTTTTTTTTTTTTTTAAACAAGAGACTTTTTGAAAGCATCTTGTCCTAATTTTATCTCATTTTTATGGATTATTTGACAGTGTTCACACTCTCTCTCTCTCTCTCTCTCCCCCCCCCCCACACACACACACACAATTTAACTGAGAAACAGTTGTATAACAAAATCTGTGAGTGAGAAGGTGGCCAGTCATGAAAACAACATGTTAGGTTGACTTATTCAGAGTGTTAACATCCTGAATTCTGGGGTTTCGTTAAACAAATAAAACAACGTTCTGCTTTGTGCCAGTATTTGTAATCATTGTTTATGTATAATATCTTATTCATATCTTTTAACCAAATTAGTTTCAAATTAAATGTTGGGTACTTACGGGATAACACACTGTCAATATATTGTGGCAAATATGGAGCCCATGCATCAATTGTTTCTTTCCGTCCTGCCTGTTCAATTCTTCTCAGTTCTGCTAACAATAAGGCCTGGGCAGCTTCTCTTACCTATAAATAGGCAACCAGAATATTGTGCAAGCTCAAATCTCAAATAATATGTACTAATATTTTTAGAACGTAACCACAAAGTCGTTATTTAAAATAAACTTACAACAGAAATGACCTAAGCTAAAAACAAAATTAAGCTATGCCATTTTCCCAAAGAACATTAAAATGGGGGAGAGGAGGAATCAAGGCCTCAACCATTTTTTTTTGCAATGGGCCCTTAAATAAGGGGGAATGCAAGGATGTGCGGCCCCAGGAGTAAGCGAAGGTCCGAGAAGAGATTCCATGTCACAACTCAATCCCTGCTTCCCTTTGCTGAAGAATGCTGCATATATCATAACTGCTCCACTCACTCCTCACCTTTGCTCACTTGGCTTCCTGAGAGAAGAATTATTAAGCCCCACAGCAGCTGCTTTTCCTGCCATGAAGAGATCAGTACTACAGGTATGTCAAGCTAGGAAGTAAAGGGGAATGTAAAGGAGCTCAGAAGTCAGCTACAAACTGACACACTGATATTTATTAACAGATATAAGACTATTAAAATTTATCAGAAAAGAGGGCCTTCAATTCCTTTGGAGAAAGTTTCAGACTTTCTATACTCTTCCACACTTTCCCAGAATTAAACATAAATGTATGTTTTTCCAATTGGTTTTCTAAAATTCAAGCCAGCATAACAATAAATATAAATAAAATTAAAATTAAATTAAAAAAACACTGTAAAAAGTCATTAAGATGTAGTATAGCTCTTGCCTATTTCTTGTACATCCCAGAAAACTAAACAGCAGCCGTAGAGGAAACCCTTGGGATATTTCATGTTATTGAGAAAAAAAAAAACCTATTGTAAAACCAACAAATACACAATATCATTTAAAAGTCTCTCTTTCTGTTGTAAAATACTTTGAAATCTTCCAAAGGCAAGCATAATTGCTAGAGAGAGAAGGTATTTGGAAGGCCAATGATTTTAAAAGTGACTTGCCTAAGATAACAAAGAAAAAGAAGAAAACCAGCAAAACAATACAAACCTGATCTTTTCACACTTAAACGAATCCAGATGTTCTAACTACCAAACTTTGAGAATCTAATTTGAAACTGATTAACTGAGTGCACTATCTAGGAACAGAATAGTGTTGTATAATATCTAGCAATAGAACAATGGTTCAAAAATAAAAAATTCTGACTGTTTTTGCACAAATCACATTTAATCAGTGACAAGATTACTATTAACTATATTATGAGACTGCTTAAATTCTACAACATATGCCCCACTTTTTCTTCTAAAGCTGCACAATCATCAGAATTTTTGCCACTACAGCATAGGTGTGATGTTAAGGCCAGCTAGTCATTTATCAAACAGTAGGTACCAACCCATTCACTGACCACTGTACATACATTCCAGAAAACCCTGCCATCTCAGCAGCTTCTTGATAGAAATTGGGTAATTTTTTTTTTAAATCTTAAATACAACCCAGAAAATAGCAAAATAGGTTTCAAATATGTGCACTACATTTGTAATCCTTGTCCATCATCTCAAATTAAGAAAAAATAAAGATGCAAAAAGACTAATTCATGGATTGGCAATATCTGGCCTGTGGAACTAGAGGGCTTTGCCTGTGCTTGTGTCAGGTCTGGACAGTAAGGAGCTTCATCAGGGTCAGGCAGCTGGAAGCTGCACTGCCACCACTTCTTCTCAACCCCTGCTCCACCTGCTCTAGTGTGTGCACAGCTTTCAGCCACTGGGGAGCTGTGGCGGGGCTGGGTGGAGATGCAGCAGCAGTACAGTACAGATACAGGCAAACGCTCTGCTGCCGCTCTAACGCCAAAGCCCCATGGCCTATGTAACACCAGAGCCAAGTTATTCCAGCATGCAGCTTGTAATGGTTGCCAGTCACTGGCCTAACTGGTTAAGTGGAAAAGCAAGCATATTTCCTAAAATTGTATTAATGCTAATTTTCAATGTGAGAAACAAAACAGTCTGGATTGATAGTTTCCCCCATTTACTCGTTTTTCTAATCTCCAGAACATAAATGCAAGCATTTTAGAAATCTAGTTAAAAAAATAGATTAACTGTCTTAGTATAAAAATGAACCAAAACAAACTCACAACAGTTTCAAGCTTTTGTTTACATCCTGATGCTAAAGAGCATTGTTATGTATTTTAATGTTATGTGTTTTATAAAAAGGAGAAAACAAACTTCCTGAAACATTTAGTTAGTCAAAAGTTAATTTGCTAAATAGTCTGGATATTGGGGAAGCCAACATCTGACTTGACTTTTGCTAAATAGAAGAGCTTGTAGAAGTGCGGGCAGAACAAGAATGACACCCAGTGGCCAATTAGATAAATCACAGATTCATATTTCAATTAAAGTTCCTCATATATTGTTTTCTATGTAGATCTAACACACTGGTATAAGAAAGTGAGCCAGCCATCACCATTTTAAAAGATTACCTGCTGTTTGAAAGATATACCAGCTGTCCAATATTATACTTTTGCATCTGCAAACATAATATCTGTCACAAGCATAGACAAACAAAAAGGTAATGCAATTTACAAAGTAGTCTTACCTCCAAGCATCGATCTTGCCACCTGCGTGCAAGCATTTCAAGAAGAGGAGGTCTAAATTTATCCAATCCCAATAGATCAGGGAGCATGACACAGTGCATAGCAGCTAATTGACTCCATCCTGTTAAAACAGATATCTAGGTTTTAAACACAACAACCATGTAAGCAATTTTAACTGAAAAAGGTCAAATTGTTTGTATTTAACTATATCCAAAATGCCACACAATTAAAATTTGCTCTGACCACAGGCCTGGAATGAACACTTCTTCAGAGACCCTTATTTTAAGGACCACTACAGTAGTTAAACTGGTTGATGATTTGCCCCAGACAAGATGAATCTATCTTAGCAATTATAAAACACTTCTTCCTGTGCAGTGAATGTATTCATATAAAAAAAGCAGTATTATTTTTGCCATGTATGCAAATACACAGCTCCTGCTTTCAACCATTTCAAACAGGCATGCCAATTAAAACCAAAAAAATGCAATTGTGCAAGCTGCTCAGCAAAACCCGGAGTTTTTTATTTAAAAAAGAAAAAGAAAAAACACTAACTCCCAGAGACCTGGATTTATAAATGGCTTCAAAAACTTGTTAAGGAACATCACTGAGATCAAGAAAGGGCTATGTGTCAGTTAAAAGGAAGACCATCTGTTTGCCAATGTCATGCAGCAGGGGATTCTTTCTATGCTAATGGCTAACCCTATACAGAGCTCATGGAAATCAACAGGCAACTTTGGGCAATGGGCTACACAGATACTCATGGAAATCAATGGACAACTTTATGATTACAGTGGTGTTTGAATAAACCCTATCAGCTACAGGTTACAGAAATCTAACTGACTATCTGAGATCTAGATGCTGCAAAGCTCCAGCAGATCCAGATACTGCTGGAAAAAAACCTCATGTCAGACTTTTATATCCAATGAAGGCTCAATTGTTTTCTCAGGGGAGGATGAGGTTCCAAGTAACAGTTTTTCAATTCAAAACATCATGCTTAACTGTAATCATGCTTAACTTTTAATGTCCCCAACTCAAATATGCCCAAATGCTTTTAAGCACATATGCCACATTTGTCCCAGGATAAACCATTTTATCCCAGGACAAAGTGCAGGCATTCAGACATCCATGTCCATTGACCTAGGATAAATCCTAAAAGGGCTCACAGGGTAAGAATTCTAACAACTTATCATAGGACATCACAAAGTGTACCCAAATGGTTATCCCCGGATCACATTGCAGAATCAAATAGCAGAAAAGTGACTGCGCATTCAGCTGCTCACTAAAGTCTGATTAGAATGGAGCTCTGTATACACGTCAATCCCAAGATACTGCTATTCCAGGACAAATACAGGCACATCTTGTTCAGGGTACAACAAGTGCAACTTATGCTCTTAGCCTTTCTGTCTCAGGGACTATACATATAATAATTAAAAAAAGGAGCCAAGAAAAATCCCCAAATTGCAATTACAGTTATGTTTAAGAAAAAGCCACAAAATTCAAAAGGCAATGCAGCTCGGACAACTTGCCCACACATTATAATATGCATTACTTTACCATGCAAGTACAATACAGCCAGGTTACAATTATCTTACCAAACATTCTTCAATATCAGTGAAATTTTACTGTTAGCTTTTTTAATAAAGCTAATCAAACACAAATTGCAATTACAGTTATGTTTAAGAAAAAGCCACAAAATTCAAAAGGCAATGCAGCTCGGACAACTTGCCCACACATTATAATATGCATTACTTTACCATGCAAGTACAATACAGCCAGGTTACAATTATCTTACCAAACATTCTTCAATATCAGTGAAATTTTACTGTTAGCTTTTTTAAAAAAGCTAATCAAACAACAGCCACAGTATTCAGTAATCATGGACATTCCTACATGAAACTGATTATCATTTGTAACCAAACAACCTACTCACTAAATTCTGTTTTTAACACACAGTACTTGAGATGCAGTGACTCTGAAGTACCATACCACATATGCTTTAAAAACATCACAACAGTTGTACAATATAGCATTTTAAGCTTGTTTTTAACTTATTCCACACAGAATTTCTTTAAATGACAATCCTCACTCCAAAAAAGGACTCTCTCAATTAACTCAGCGGGGACTGAAAACATGGGTCTTCACATGAGCTCAGGAGACATCATAAAATTGAGCTTCTCGATCAGGGTCTAAATCTATGTCAATTTAGAACTGTATTGTCTGAACGTGAAAAGGCATCTAAAAACCAATAAAATACAAGCTAAAAACAAAGCTAGAACCTAAAAATCATTTTTAAAAAGCTGTTCTACAGTTCAGAGCACACATGCGTTTGACATGGCAGAAATAGCAGCAGCACAAATTTGTGCCACTGCTTTTTGCTGCTGTGCACACCCCTGCACTTGGGCTTTGGTGTGAGGCAAAATGCCTCACTTTGGGAAAACAGCTGTTTCCCTGATCCTTTTGGTTCCTGGTGTGCTGGAGGAGCTGAGGGACAACCAGAGGAGGGTAGAGACTCCAGCCAGCAGCCAGAGCATCTCTCTGGAGCACCCAGCCTCCGTGTCTGCTGACACATCCTACAGGAAGGTGCACCACACAATTTTTTTTTTTTTTTTTTAAGCGGGTTTTTGTTTAGTTTTTTTAAATAATGGGAGTTCCCGGTATCAAATTTGCAGCATGGCAAACAATTGCACGTGCGCCGCATGTGGTCTGCGGCACCTCAAACGGCTTTGAGGCACTGCAAACTGCACGTGTTCACTCATTTGGAAGCAGCCCAGAGATGCAAAATGCATACGCTGATGTAGGTCTGATGAGCCTGAACTAGACACACACATAGCAGAGGGGGCAGTTGGCATGGCTTTCCCCACTGAAAACCTCTCAGCTCTGGAACTTGCTCCCCTCCCTAGCCTAATAAGGCATCGAGTTTGTCAACCTTCAAGGCACATCCGTATTCCCTTGCTGACAAGAATGGCTTAAGAATGGTTTGAAATATAAATGATGTCCATAACCCATACATACTCATAAATTAAAGTATATGCAAGCAAAATCCAGGATGTGTGGACTAAAAACGATTCCTAAATGTTCTTACCCAGTGTTAGTAATAAAAGTTGCAAAAACCCCCTACAATATGCTGCCTTTATCTCACAAAGCAAATATGCAGATTAGATTAATGAGTCATGTATTAACAATGATAAAGAACATTAGTTGAAAGTAAAAGACAAGTAGATAGAAAATGAAGAAAGAATACCTTCATTTACTAAGAAACAGGTATGTAAAGTAGGAACAGGGTCAGAGCCAGAGTGACCAGCCTCAGTGCTAGCAGAAACAGCAGGAGCAACTTGAAGAGGAAAGAAGAAGAAATAAAGAGATAAACAGGAAAAATGAGGATAGCAATATCTGAAAAACTGATTAGCATTACTGAAAAGTAAAAGATGAAGCTGGAAGAAATTGTGAAGGTATTAAAATAAAAAAGATCTCTTGATTTTTACCAGAACGGCAACATCAGTGACCAAAAGACATGCAAATCACAGAAACAAATATACTAATGTAAACTCTTCTGAAAGACAAAAGCCGCTGTAGTAAAAAAGGCATTTCAAACATGTCTTAAAATATAGTGTGAATTCAGTTTTGCGGGGGTGCATCAACTATATGCAGCCAAGTTGGAAGTAGAATACCACCAATATAAAAGCACAAAGTGTTATTCCCATAACTGCTATTTAATATTTTCTCAGTATTAGTCACAAAAAATGGAAATAAATATACCCATAAATCAGGAGCCCCCTTTACCACTGAAAAAGTGCTTCCTACAGAATTTTACTTGTTTTAATTTGAGGCTCATTTTAAATATCTCTATTAACATTAAACAAAGCAGTAGATAAACTATTGGGAAAACCTATATATTGAAATACATAATGTACAACATAAAAAAAAGAGAATTACTCATGCAGGTAAGCAACTACAAAGTAATAGTGTACAATAATGTCAATAATAAACTACAGTATCTCTGGCTCTAAAGTAGCTATTTTGTAAACTGCATAATTTCTCAGTGCAGAGGCAGTTTAAAAACAGTAATAAATATTATAGTCTGACTAATGCTCCATGACTGGAATTAGCATATGAAAACACAGGCAGACCTTATGGCACATACATACTACAACCAGAGGTCAATGTTAAGATTTAGAGGTCACTATTTGACACTTCCTTCCTTTATAGAAATTACCATGTGTCATGCACAAGCATCTTCAAATTAATCCCTTTCCTTTATTCCACTGCAGAATAACAATAGGTTCAGGCTCCAGAACAGATTAAGCATTGTCTTCTGAATGGTATGTTTGCTTTTCATGCAGTGAACTTCTTTTGTCACTGTAGAACATCTGCATCAAAACTACTTTTTCTATAATTTCCACATGGATGCATTATGATGGCACGTGTAAAGCAACAGGACAACTAACATAACTCACTAAGCTCTTTTATTTGATGAAAAAAAATGTGACGAGAAAGGGTTTTATCATATTTGATTTATGAAAATAAATTGAGAATGAATTTAAGGTTGCAATTATTTCCAAAAAGAAAGTATGAAAAATTCCCCTAAAATGTCACTGCTTATATCAGTCACTGTAACTGAAAAGCAAGAACAGCTGGCTTAATAGCCCAGTGACATTGAGTTCTAGGGATCTTAAGACACTTACTGCTCTAATTAAACCTCCACTAAAGGATCTTTAAAAAGTAGTGGCAACAGAAGTCCTATATCAAAAGTTTCTGTTGCAACAAGGAGAGGAAAATACTGAAGTCACCTTATGATAAAACCTAGAAATGTAAAACTAACGATGAGGAAAGTAAAGAAAATCCAAATTCCCATAAAAATATATTAGAAGAAAAATCCCATTTGAAAAAAAATACAGATGGCAACTTAATTAACATCACACAAAGTGACAATTTTAAAATAATTTAAGAGGAGAACATCGTTCTATGCTATATGTTCTATATATTCCATGCTCTATGCTATACATTCTGTGACAGGAACACATCATTTTATTTCTATGTACTACTTTTTTGTGGTTTAGG